>NC_044283.2:18841479-19147033 GCF_004027225.2 Strigops habroptila
AAGTGGGTTTCACATCCTGCCTCTCTTTTTCACCCTAACTGCTGGAGATCAAGCCTGCCACTTTGCTATTTCAGTCTTCTGCCATATAACATGACATGAAGAGAGTTCATTACCCTTTGTCACCCTCGAGTCACCTGGGTGAGAAAGGAGGCAACGACCTGTGCCCAACGTGGCATTTTCAGGGGGAAGGGATGGAGGCAATGGGAGGGTGTATCAGGAAACAGCTTTTTAATTGTACTTCCTGAAAGATGCTGCTGTAGAGAAAATGACTGATGGACGAAGCAAGACAGTCTGAAAGCATCCACTGTGCTGAAACCCACTCAGGGAGCTGAAGAAATAAGAGGCATTTTTGTACTCTGAGTGGCCTAAACAAATAAATTACAGTCTTGATAACCTTTTATTTCAGTGCAGTGCCATTTGTGCTACTCCAGTTGGATTGTGTCATTCCCAGGATAAATCCTCAATTGCAAGGGTTTTAAAATTGAGCTATAAAAATTTCCTCTGGGCAGAAATCTGGCAAAATGTAGCACAATGAAAAAAAGCAAAGAGAATCAGTCTAAAAATAGAAGTGAGTAAAAGAACTTAGGAGCCTTTGGGTGGACAACCATTTGTCAAACTTCTCTCCCTTGCACTCAGGTAGGCAAAAGAGAGGGTGGGGGCCAGGCTGGAAGGATTTGCATCGATGGCTCGCCTGCAGTTTGTGAGAGATGCACCTTCACTGCCAAGGTTTGGAGAAATGGGACAGTGGCCAAACTGTCACTATGAGTGAGGGAGGTCTTGAAGAGGGAAGGATGAGACAGGCTGAAAGACGTGACATACTGCTCAGCCCCAGGTGATTCCCCTATCCAAAGGCCATCCCAGAAGCTAAGTTACCCTCCTAAGCTTAAACTCAGCCTGCCTAAATCCCACCTGCATTCCCACTCCTATTATTTCCTCCTGGCTGCCCCCACATTTGAACCTTTACTGTGGTTCTATCCCTGCTGAGATGCCTTCAGAGACACCCTGCTTGGAAGCACTAGGCATGAGGTTGAGTCTGTGCTTTATTACCTCATAAAAGCTTAGTTTCTCTCCATAGCTTAGGTTTTATGTGCAAATTAAAATAACTTTTGTTTAAGTTTGCTGCTACCAGAACAACATAGGCATGGCCAGGAGAGCAGGCTCACAACTAGTGGGAAGTTAGTCCACTGATCATTTACCACGTGACAGCACTCGAGGCAATGCCTTAATTATCCATATATATAAGAGGAAATGATGCCTCAAATATATCGGCATAGGCTGCAGCACTGGAGAATGATGGAAATTACACTAGAAAGCCAAAACAGAAAAAAAAAAGCCAAGCCTGTAAAAGCCTGTTCCCCTACAAGGTTGGGCACACAGTCCTCAATATGGGAGGGCTGCTTGGAAAACGCAACCCAGCCCCGCGGCATCACACATTCCGCAGTGCCACACAGTCATGAAGGGGCTGAAGGTGACACTGTCAAGCCTTGCTGATACCCTCCTATTTTTAAAACTGCCAACAGAGCTTGAGTTGGCTTCTGATCTCTGGTCCTCCCGTGCTCCCCAGGAACCATCCACACAGCAGGAACAGACACATAAGCACCAGCTCTGCCTGTATGACAAGGGAGCAAGGCCATCTAGACACGTTGTCACAGTGTTAGGCTCAGACTAAACTTCACAATGGCTTCTTAGGGTGGCCATAACCCAATGGTAATGCAGCTCCAGGGCAACAAGCAGAGGAGCTGGCCTGACAGGGTATACCACCTTCTCCGCAGCTTTTTAGCTTCTTTTGGGGTATTGCATGAAGCAACGAGCCAAGCTACAGCCAGTGTTTCAAAACAAATAAATTTTCAACCTCAAAGTCTCTGTTATACTGCAAGCCCAAGGTAATGCTTTTTATATAGGGCAAAACGACATTCAAATTTAAAACACGTCTCAGTCCTAATAACTTAAGGTGTCATTATTAGCATATGCAAAGAATACGAAACAAACAAATGTCTTTTCTTATCTTCCAAACATTCCTCTAATAATATAATGTTTCATACACGTGAGGAGCAAGACATTTAGGTGGTGGCCGTCAGAGTTAATGACATCAGGTACTGATGAAATGTCTTGGCATGCCCCAAAGTTATGCAAAATAAAGAACTACTGATTTGAATTGCATCCAGCTCTGCAACTCTCTATCTTCAGGGCAACCCAAGAGTAGATTTGTTTGAATGTTTTTCATTAAATGCCATCGTGCCATGCTAGATAAGAGATTCTATTTGGACTAGCAGCCACTTCCAATTTTTGCCCCAAAATAAAAGAGGGTTTATCAATTCCAATCAGTCTTATCCAGAATTAGTTGTCAAGCTTCAATAGCTGGCATGGATCTGACAACATAAATTCAGCACCAGTGTCAAATGACTAATACAACCTTGCAGAAGAGGCCTGAATGTATAGTCCTGCTGGGATTGACCAACTACATTTAAAATATCAGCACTTTTATGTTATAATAGCTCCTATTAACAACAGTTGGCTGACATTAGATATATTCGGGCTAAGCATCAATTAAAAAATTGCTTATGTGTTTGAAAATCTGGAAAGCAGGTATGGGTTCTCACATGGGCAGGGAGTAATACAAATGAAATAATTGCTGTGGTGTCCTGGGACTGCATCACTTTGGCTAACAGACACTGCTATTTTTCTGTCTTCTTTAAGACAAGACCATACATATATGCGTGTGTCCCTGCAATGCTATGCTGCATTTCTTCATGACCATCTATCATTTTTAAAATAGCATCATTTAGAGGTCCTACAGAAAGCCAGGTGCCTATTACACTGAGTATTATGCAAATAAAATACACTGTACAATACAAATGTAATTGTCCCGTGTAGTTCGCAGTGCAAGCAGCCATGAAAGGTTTCCTGCATCATCCTCTTTATGGGAAACTGAGGCACAACTACATTCAGGGCACTGCCCAAGGTCACAGAACCAGCCACTCGCATCTCAGGAATGCAGGGCCATAAAGCTACACTAGTAGTAAATGCTGACATCCAAGAGAACTCATTAAACTCATTAAGGACTCATAAAGGAGCTCAAATAAGTGCCAACCAGTTTAAATGTTAAATAGGTCATCGCTAACTCTGATCAAAATACTTTGTTCTTCATTGTATCCGAGAGTGATTTAAATTAGAAATGCAGACATATTCCTGGGAGCAAGAACACACGGTTCCCTACGCAGCTGCTCTAATCACTGCCCGTCTTTACACCCAGCTGGCTGGCTCCCCAGCTCTGGCCAAGTTTTGGGCAGTGCTTCAGCTCGGTGGGGTGAGAAGGGTGCGGAAGATCTCCTGCTCACTTCCCATTGCCCCTCAAAGCCAACTTGCAGCCCACAGACACACTTCTGAAGCAGGCATACTGGTGGGAAACCCCACAAGAAATAAAAGACAATCCAAACCCTCTAATGTCTTGCCATGGTCAAACCTTCTGACCACTCAGCTACACTGCAGAAGGGGAGATGTTTATTTCAGCTCTTCTCTAAAGGAAAAAAGCCAGTCCAGGCCAACTTGTCCCAAGAAAGGTGCTTTGAAGAGAGAGCAAAGGGCTGTAAGATCTTGGGTGGATCGAGACCCTTCCCTGCAGCTATGTGTAAATAGCCTGAAAGGCAAAATTACAGGAACAAAATCTTTTCCTCTACATCTCCTACTGCAGTAAGCCAATGACTATGCAGATATGTTTCTTCTCAGGAGGCTGGTAGGTTTCGTTCCCACTATCAAGCGACCAGCCCTTTGCAGGCAACACCAAGGAAGCCTGCACGCCTGATATTGTATGTGCCTGAACCACATCTCTGGGTTCAACTCCAGAGGCTTTATAGATGTCCCCACTGCCTTCTTATCCATTATCAGTTCCACTGCAGCCAATGGGAGTTAAGAACGTTAAGGAACTGATCTCCCCCCACCACTTACCAGGGGTCTCTGGCAGTTCTTCAGGCCAGTTAACTCAGAACAGAATCCTCTCCGAGCCAGCCGGGACAGGCTGCCCTAAAATAGCAGCCAACACTAGCCTCAGTTGCACCATTGCCTGTGTGAGAAGCTTAGTTTCTGGTTGTCTGGTCAGATCTCCCGCTGTTCACTTCATCGTACGTATTTCTCATTCATTAATATAACAACAACAAGCTCCCAGTAATAGGATCTTGCCAGTAGAAGATGATTTCTTGCTTTCAAAAATAAACATCTCAGTTCCACCTTCACATTGTTTTTATAATACAGTAGGAGATTTTCATCCTGTCAGGTTTTATTTTCATCCCACTGACATTATTTCTTAATTAAAAGAAAAGATAAATAGACAGGTTCAACCAGGTGCTATGGCTGATATGAAGCACAGTTCCTCAGGAAAATAAAAGGAATCAAGTCAGAGAAGAAGGGAGCGTGCCTGGCAGTCATTTTGTGCACCAGCCACGAGCAGTGGTAGGTGGCCTTAACTGGCTCTCCCATTTGTTTGTTCTGCAGTTTTGCAATGTCTTCCAGCTGTCATTTCTTCTTCTTTATTGTTGTGTTTATTTTTTAATGATTCTCTGCTGAGGAGTTTCAGCTAAGAGAGCAGAGACCCAGCGGCAGCAGAGCATTGCCTCCTCCTCCCTGCGTGCAGGGCAAGTGAGGATTTTGCATTTCATACATCATTTACGGCTCGCGGATGTGAGGCTGCCACCAAGCCCGCCCTGGCTCAGGCAGCTCCCCACCACCAGGACCTGCAGTTGGCTGCCAGCATTCAGAATTCCACTGAAAGAAACCATGGGGAGAAGTACTTTATAAAGAACCACCACTTCGGGGAAGTCACTGCAGAAATGAAATCTTTTTGTTTGGTATGAATATTCTCTTTCAAAGCAAACAGTCCGGTATATGCTAAAATGTTCTGTGTATTAAAGGAGATGTAAAATGCATAATGCTGTGCTCCCCCAGAAATAACTTATTTTTCGAATGTCTGCTTTGAGCGTACCTCTTCACCCTGGGGACCAATACAAGCACTGAAGAGTACATGATGCTTTCAAGAAGACTGAAGAAGTATTAGAGAAGTGCTGCTCAGCTGGCAAGACAGAGGCCAGCAACAAAGCAACCAAAGAAGAATAAAGGACTAAAGCTAGAAAGTTCTACATTTTACAGAGTTTGCTTTAAAGGAGAGACATTAACGAGTAACCAAAGAATACGAACAGCACAGGGTGAAATTAACTGGTTTTCTTACGTAAATAAAAAAAGAGGTTCTCTAGTTTCTGGGAGCCAGGGTTTGGGGTGCAGACCGCTGGGTGCTCACAATATGAGGCAGTGGAACAGCCTCTTCAAGTTGGCTGAACTACTTCACTAGCGAACCGGATTGAAGATGCACTCCAGGAAGAAAAAACATGTCAAATCAAGAGGGTTTTGGAAAAAGAATCTGCTCAGGGACAAGAAGGTAAAGAAAGAAAAAACCCTGTCCAGGAAACCTCAAGGTTTCATGGAGCTGATGATTATTTTGCTTTAATTCAGGCCATAGAAATGTTTGATCCTCTACATAATTGTAAAGCCTTGAAACGATCTGTCCTGCAAGGCAAATCTACTAAATAATGCAGAGTTCCCAATGGAAAAGAAACCTCCTTCCATCTACAGAGGGATTTTTAAAGTGCCACATCAGAGATCTGAGCTTTTAATTGTATCTTGCATTTAAACTTCACGATAAGCCTATTGTTTTCTTTCAATAGGTTAAGCAAAAAGCCATCGTGATGTAAGAGCATTCAAAGTGAGTGCAGGATAACAAGAAAGACAAAATTAGAGGCAACAGCATTTTCAAATTGCATATCCTTAACTTGAGCATCTTACTGTGTAGGCAGGATCTCATCCTCAGATGCTGGGTCACATATGGTCTTAAAAAAAGCAGGACCACTTAGGTTTATAGCTGAAAATCAAGCAAATCATTGACTGTTGGAAACACACTGCTGCTCAAAGCAAGGAGTGCTCCAAGCATACTTCTTTCAGTACAACACAGAAGGCACAACTCATCCCATTTCTCCACGGCAGCTGGAAACAAAGGATGCCACCATACAGTGGTATCAACACCCAGGATGGGAGGGAAGTCTGGGTTGGATGTTAACTGGCATTTCTAGGATGCAGAGAGATAGGATGGAAACAGACCCCATGGGATGTCCCCTGAGCTGGGGACACAGAGCTGCACAGGGAGGGAGGAGGCAGAGCTGTCCTGTGCTAACCCCCCACACCCCGGGGCAGTGGAAGCAGGCTGGCAGACCCGTGAGCCTGCCCTGTCTGTTAGGGACCCTGGTGCACACAGCAGCAAGGCTGGTGGTTGTGCCAGCCCAGTGGTGCCCACCGCTGCTGTTATTCACATGCTGTATCCTACCAGGGGATGTTCAAGCATACCAGATGAGCAACCCCAGCACTCCATGCTGCCTCATTACTGTCTTCTCTATCACCCATTCATGGAAAGGAAAAGTGGGAAGAAGCAGGATGAAATTATTTCACTTTTTCTTTCTCCTTTTTGCTTCTATGATGTGAACAGAAGCAAGGCCATGGTTTGCAAATTCTGCATTATTTTCTCTTCCAGTAAACCCATAAACCAGCAAGCAAGGGAAATCCATAAGCAGGAATAAATGGGTAATTCAAGAGTTTAAAGGATCCAGAGGGCCCAAGAGATGATTCAGTGCCACCTTCCTCTCCAAACCACAGAGATGGAGCGCGGAAGGAACATTTTTTAACAAGCCTGTCATAAACTGGCCACAATCAGAAGAGCGGCTTTGTTTGAGATTATATATACATACATCTGCAGAGAAACCCTTAATAAGATCAATACTCCTATTGAGCATATTTGCCTCGGTATGTGCTTAGCCTTTCCAATAAAATGATTCATATAAAGCATACTGAGTAACGCATGGACTCTGTGCACTTGAGGCATGTTCTGGATATTCAGCACCCCTTCAGACATCTTCCTCCTACATTGAGGGTCACGCTATGGTGTATCTCTTCATTTCCACATCTGAGTCATCCAACAAGAATCACCTCCTGTGTGAGGAGATGTACATTTACATTTTGTCACCCTCCAGCTTACAGGAAATGGCACGTGGTAAATGTAGCTGGCACAAGGCAATCTGTCACGAAACACTCACGTATTTGCCTTGCTTCATTTTATCTGCAGAGGTGATCAAATGCAAACTAAACTTCTTTTGGTAAACCTCATCCCTCCCTAGGAACAGTGCTACTTTTCTTTGGTTCTTCTTAGATTCAACCTAGGAAATATCTGGCATGTTTGTTTATACAATTTTGCTCTTGTCAGGCGAGGCCAGCCTGCCTCTGATGCCAGAGCTCCTGTCTGCCTGCCAGTCTCACTTCTCTTTCACAGACACTTCATCCCATTGGAATCAATAGGTAAGAATCAATAAAATGCAAATTCTGCACTTTACCCTGGCTGCTTCAGGCTGCTCTCCTCCAGCTTAGAAATGCTGCAGCTCTTCCTTCACAGCCTACATAAAGCAGTTCAAGGGAAGAGGAAAGAAAGGTCCTAGGTGACCAATGGGCAGGATAAGCAGGGGGCTTGCTCAGCACCCAGCCAGTGGCAATGGACACATGGATATCGTGTTTTTGCTGGTACCCTACTGCTGCAGGGACTGGCAGTGCTCTGCGATAGCCTCCCAGGGAGCAGGCTCTGCAGAACACCAGCAATAGCAAGGGCAGTCATGGTGTACTTTCAGAAAAGCAAAGCCTGGAAACTGCTTCTCTGAGCTCAGCAGACTTCAACCACTGCCCGAGCCAGATGGTTTTAACCAGTAGTCATTGTTTCACCACGGCCATGAGGCCAAAGCCATGCTCATTCATCACTACAGTTTTAACCCCAGCTCCTTTGTTAGTCTCTTTCTGAAAGACTGCTGCCACTAACAGCTTCACCTCCTGCAATTTCCAGACCCTACAAATCACTACTGGCAGAGCAGGAGCTCAGTAAAACAACCCAGTTGTACAATTCCCTCTCTAAACCATCAACCATACAGACACCAGTCTTTCCATATGGGGTTTCAAGAGAAATCGTCACCCACCTATCACCCCAGGCACGCAGGGGGTGAGGACAGCAGCAGTGGGCCACAGCAAAGCTGGGGGTAGCATTTCCTGCCTAAGTTGCCATAAGGCTTACCAATTTGAATGCTCCTGTTATTCCAGTACTTGTTTACCCTTAACTTATTCTGGTTTATTTCAAACAATAATATAATTTGTATGGGCATGATGCATTTCACTTCACTGAGAAGTTAGTGTCTCCAGAGACTCACACTAAAATCATACTGATATTGTCAGCAATGTAATTGCCACACAGTCCCCACAGACTTCTATTGAAATTGCTTTCCTCTCCTAATCTCAAGTAGCAGGAACAACATCCCAGCAGAGACTCCAAAGACTTGCAATGGAGTCATGTTCCCATCATAAATGGTCTCATAATGATCCTCTTTAGACATTCTTTGAAACTGCCAAGAGATTGGTGCTGCACAGTATTTATTTTCCACGACGTTCTGTAAAGGACATTAATGTTCTCTCCCTTGAATCCTGGAGCTCACATCCTATTAAAAAACTTTATGAGAAGTAACTACTGCTCCACTGCAGTCCCCCACAGAGCCTTCAGTATATACATTATTATTTCACAAGCTTCACTACTGAGTTGTAACAAAATTAGGAAACATGCCCTTTACCCAACAGACAGGAGCAGATCCCAAGGATCTGTTTTGCTCTATGAAGTAATGATAAGAACAGGGGAGAAAGGAAATGTATTCTTTTCTCCAGGTAACAACCTAACTCCTTGGGAGCCATGCTGGTCTGTGCATGACACCCCTAACAAAAGGGTTAGCAGGCTCAGTGATAAAAGTTACTGGATTTGTACAGTGGAGGCTGTAATGGTTATTTTCCTCCTGGTTATATACTATAGCCAGCAGGACAAGTTCACCTGAAGCAGTGACATGTTGAGAATGGTGACTGAAACCCACCTGGGTGTAGGAGGAAGCCTGAACTGCAGGGTGGAAGACACATCCTAAATCTGGTCCACCTCCCTCTGTCTTTGACACCTCTTCGACTCAGAGGAAAGTAATCAAAGTTTCTGAATTTCTGGAGAAAGTCCTTTCCCAACAGGCAAGCTGAACATATGCTCAGGTTGCAGCACAAAGCACATTTTGCAAGAAGCTTTTGAAGTCCTTGGTCTCAACGGGTTTTGAGTGGGAGTATCAGCAAGATTTCAGTCCTCTACTAGGGCACTTTGTATTTGAGAGAGACACGTAGTTCATGGAGAAAGAATCACCAGAGGTGAGCAGAGGCTTCAGGGCCAGAACTACTGGATTCCTCTCTCGTCTCTCCTGGTCCTAGGATTCATGTGGTGCTAACACTTGATGGCTTTCAGAAAGCCATCTTAGGTGCCCCAGACTCTCCATCTGCAAAAGGAGGGTAATACTACTAAGCAGTTTCAAGGATAACCGTCTGCCACATACGACACAGGAGATTAAGCTTTAATTGAATAAAGAAGGAAACCAAGAACACAGAACAAATTATTCTACCTTCTGGGATATCCAACTACTCCTATGCAGCAGCAAATGGAAGAAAAACCCTTTAGTCAGTTTATGCTTACCCCAGCTATTTTACTCTGGCAGTCATGTGCTAGAAATCCCATATAAATGTCATCTTTAGCTGTTGGCTACATTTGCCATGATATTAGATGGTACAGAGGCATTTTGTACTGAATCAAAGATTTCTCTGAGTTTAAAATAAAGGCTGATCAGCTTCTTGTAAAAAAACACTGCTATAAAAATCTATTGCATGTATGTCACGGACATGAGATGCCCTGAGTCAAAGGACCTACTTGGAGAGTGGTAAGGACTGGATTTTTTCCTACACAAGGTAGGAAACTTACGAATATACAGCTGCACATATATGTAAGACAAAATTTCTATTAACAATAATTATTCGAGCACTGGGGAGAAATGGATCAATGGCCTCATCCTGGTACTCATCAGTACTTGATCTCCACCACAAAAACTTACAAGCCAGTTAACCAAGTCCCAGTTTATACAAATGTTCACCAGAGAAAGAGCCCTGAACTGCTGCCATTTCACAGTGCAGAGCTTAAAATCAGCAAGCATTTTAGTTTTATGGCTAAGATCTACTGTTCAGTACTATATGCTTGTATAATATTGAATATTGTAAACTGTACTCTGGTTTACACTGGTCCACTGTAGGGTAAAAGTAATAGTAGCTACAATCTAAAATTTAACAATCTTCACGGTTTGGTACAAGCCAGTTTGAAATATTACATTATTTTTATGTCACAAAATAGTTCATTGTTTTATTTTTCATTTCTAGTCAAAATTGCATCTTTCCTACCCGTTAATGAACCCTGCCTAAAGCAGACATTTACATTCAGACTATTTACCTGACGCATAATGCTTTATGAAAAAATCAGCTCTAAACGATACCACTAGAATTTTATTACAGACTTTTGGTGCAAATAATAAAATTTTTCTACAGCTAATGAACTGCCCAACAAAGCAAGTTTGTTAGTTAATAAAAATAAATGCTTTTAAAAACAATCGAGAGATTAGAAAAATATGGTTTTCAATAAAGACTTATTTGTACATTTTATATTCATTGACACATATTAGTTTCAGATTTTTTGCAATTCTAATAGTATGGGAAAGAAGCATCAGGAATGTTGGCTTTCAGGACAACTGATTTATATTAGAATATTTATGTGTATGAGAATAAACAAAGACTTCATTATTTCATCCAGTAGGACAGACGGAACATTTGTTAGCAACTCAAAAGATAGGTAAGCACCTAGTGATGGACCTACCCTGGTAGTAAACACTGTCCTCTTAGTCTTTAAGGCTTGACCTTTATTTCTTAACCTTTGAAAGACAACAAAGGCTCAGAAAAAGGCAAAGTTTGCCTTCATGGCGTAAGGGTCTCCATTGACCACTCGCGTTGGTAAATCTAGCCCAAGACCAGCAGGTATAGACAGTTTCTTCTCCTGTAGTTTCCTGCACTCCCTCGAGAAACTGCCCTGGTCTTTCCACTTGCTTCTCTGTTAACAAAGATCACACCAAAGTGATGTGCGCATGTGCACATGTGTGTGTATGTATGTATGACACATACATGGGGTCACAGCCTCTCTGCAAGTACTTCAAGAGGTTTATACCTATAGTCCACTTAATAACACACATACTTAATGCCTGAAGAGCACGAAGATTTACCTGTCATTTTAACTCTCTGTAAGAGATTAGACTGGAATCTGCTCATCAAAATATCTGGACAATAACAGTGAAGGGAGATAGTTTTCACAGTTTCTAGATAGAATAGGCCATGAGATTATGCCACACGATCTCTGTTACGCCACAGGCTACCATGTTTCACAGAGATGCTCTACATCCAATCCAAAATTTCAGTTAAACCACAATAGTAGCTCTCAGATGACCAGAGTTAAAACACTCAATAGATAAGAACTAAAGCTCCATTAAATACCAAAGACCCTGCAAATAGGAGGAAATATGTAAGATGTTGGCAGGATTAAAATAACCCAGGGAATGTGACCACACATTCCTGTGTGTCCAACCTGACACACTTCTTCCCATTTCCACGTGATGATAAACAAGACTATGTCCGTGTCAATCACAAATAACACAACTCAAGAGTAAGCACTGGTACCCGGGTGTTTCAGAGCCCCACTTCCAGGTGTGGAATGCATCAGGCTTTAGAGGTAAACAGTTACTAAATAAAGAATAAATCCAGTTAATTGTGGGAGGGGAAAAAAAATCCTGCTCCTTGCAGGTGACTTGCTAGAGTTCTGACACACAAGATTTCATTATAGTCACTTTCCTGAGGTGGGACTTCAAAGGTGAGGGGTGTGCTGAAAGCAGTGAAGGCAACCCAGTTCTGCCCACAGCATGCAAAGAAAAAATGGGTAAGAGGTGCCCTGAACACAGAGCTGAAGAACACACACCCATACCTCACTGTGACACCAAAGCGCCATGCAAACTCTCCTACGTGTGAAAGTAACTTCTCCCAAAAGGACATTTAACTTCATCTCAAAAAGCAAAAGCCACAGCAAGTCCCACTCTGCACCTCATAGTAAACACAGCGTTTAACTGCCCTCACTTCACAGTAAACATGTGGATTGAACGCTGAATTTGACAAACTGCAAATTCCAGCCACGGGGTTTCTTTTGTGCTTCTGCCTGCCGGACCAAAAAGCTGCCACCCCTAATTTCCAGCTAGCATTACTTCCCAGTGCATGTTTCCTCATCCTTTTTCCAGCTGTACACAAGCTGTTCCTCATCCTTATTTGGATATCAATTACGTGCACATACCTCAATATTTATACACAGCTCACCCTGAAGACACCAGCAGCTTTGCACAGCCAAGGACTGCAAGTCCAGACATGACTTAGATGAAGCTGAAGGTGATTTGCAGGACAAAAATCCAGGGGACAACTACCACTGGCTCCTAAAGGGCCAGGATTTATCCAGGCTAGTAGTTTCAATAGGAAACTCTCAAGAGTGGGAATTTCAACCTGCGTCTTGGCAAATTTTCAGCTCAGGTAATTATGTTCTGCCCTCTTAAAATTCCTTTGAAGTTTCACTCGAAGAAGTTAACCTGTACATCCCTTCCTGATGGACCTGCAAGGACATGAAACTAGGAAGGACTATCCCAGAAGCAGCAGCACCTCAGTGATGCACAAAGGATCTCTCCCTGGGCAGGTTACAAGGCACTCTGGTCTCAGAAGGAGGAGGTGTTAGCTCAGAGATTGAGGAACCTGCAGCGAAGCTCTTGAAAAGGAAGCTGCAATAAGATCAACAAGAGATCTGTGAACTCTACAACAAAACATGCAAAAGCAAAATGTAAGTTCTTTCCTTGGAAAGACAAGCGTTAACAGATTTCCCTTCCCATTAAGAAAGCAAAAGCCTACAGGTTGTCAGTATTTGCACAGTAACCTTCAGAGATCTTCTTAAAGAGCAGGAGATTAGCACCACTCACACACGCATTGCTCAGCTGTAACACAGCAGCGCCTTATGTACTCGTCTATGAAATTACAGCACTCTGTATGTACACAATCGATGCCTAAGTGCAGCTCTTTTTCAAGGGCAGTAAAACCTGAGAGTTGCACAACCAGCAAAGTGAGAAACGCGGTGATGTAAAAACATCCACAGGCTTCACGTTGCTCTTCAAGAATTAGTGGTTTATAGTGTAAATTTATTGATGCTTAGAACTGTTTTGAACTGATAAAATATTTCTTTAAGTGCTGCGTATTTTCATTTTAAACATCTTTTCTCAGGGTAGTTCAAAATACCCTGTAATGAAAGATGCTCTCCAGTGCAAAATCAATCACCTCATTTAATATTATAATCATCAAGGAATGTCTTTATTAATTATTATTAAACATACAAATCAGATTATATTTTAATATTTATAAACGCTACACTTCTTTGCTGGACCACTACTAAAAAGCAGAAAATGGGACCATTTTAAAAAAGCAGAAATAAAAATTGAAAATAGTACATATTTTTATTTTATTCTTGGTGTAAAGTTTATCTTTAACAGAATAGAGAAATCACTTCTAACTATCCTATGTTCACACCATCCGGAAACTGCATCTTCAGAAAAAGCTGTTCTTGCAGCACAGCAAAATCTCCTGAATTCCTTTGCTTGTTTTCTCACATATATCGTTTGTCACATCCTCAGTCTGGCACCAAAGACCGGTGGCAGATACGTCTAGAGGTGCCCCCTCTCTCTCCCTCCCCAATGAGATAGTGCCTAAACAGCTGGCTTATCATAAACAGCTGTTTGATAGATGGTTAAAGGCACATGAAGTTAATGCTGTCCTAAAAAAACCAACCCTTTTGCCATACTGTGATTCTGCAAGAATACAGGCTTTTTACTGTTTAATGTTTGTTACCTGGAGAAGTCCACTATAGCTTGTTTAAATAAAAAAACCATCAAACAAACCACACAATATGCCAAATGAAAATTCCCTCAAAGTCAACAGCTTTGGTTTCCCCAGTTCCCTAAATGTGTTTTTGCCACGGAGCAGTAAAACGTGCCCTTATGACAGGAGAACACGCCACTTCTATTTGCAGAAAGAGTTCAGGCAGGCTTGGGGCTACAGCAAAATCAGATCAAAATGAAAAGCTAACTTGCGCAGAGCTCTCTATATTCCTGAGCTGCTGCTCTACCATCATTTTCACCTTCTGCAGCTGCTTGAGTGTTCTGGTCTGAGATCAGAATAGGAACCCCAAATTCAGAGTGAGAAACAGGAATAACTTTTGGCACTCTTCCCCCTTCCTCGCCCCTTCTGTTGGAGGGGGTAAAAAAAAAAAAAAGGCAAGCCAATATAAGAGTAAATTCTACTTTTGTGGCCAGGATTCAGAATTCATACTTGTCTCCAGAGCTTGATTCAACAGAAAGTATCTTGAAGTGAGAAGCCTCTAGTGTACAAGTGTTTTAAAAGATGTGCTTGGTGGTTTTATATTTATTTTTTATTGCTGCCTTAGAAGAAACTCCTGCCAAGATATCACACTTTTTAAGAAAATGAAATAGCTTCCCTTAGTAACTCTCACTCCAGTGACACCTTCTGCTCTCACACCCAACCTTATCCTCCCAAAACAGAAAAAAAAAGCACGTAAGACATTCCTTAAATAACAAAGCTCATAAGCAACTCACAGTGCAACTGCCATAGGGCAAAATGCAGGTGGCATTAACATGGGCTTAAGTCATACATTTTGAGCATCACATACACTGAAGGGCCAAGAAGAAAAGCAATTCACCTGAGGGACAGCCAAGTGCACAGGAAAGCACCACAACCACTGCATGAGCTTGGACCATCCTGCTCCTTGCTGCACCTTCAGACACTGACTACAGAGTACATAAGCCTTGCTCTTAGGAGACGATCTAGAGAAACATCACTCCTGATTCGCAGCTGTGACCTGACCCATTACAACCCAATCCTTCCAATGTCTCCACTGCTGTTCACCTTCACCTGCTGCAATACAGCCCGTGTTCTCTTTGCAGCAAGGAGCGGAATCCTATCTTCTTACCCTGCAGTTCGGCCCCACATTCACCCTTACCACTGTGTAAGTAATGGTCAGTGTTAATAATAAATCCAAAGAGATTAGTATGCCACTGCCAATGAGCCATACCTCTAACCAGAACCCTGGAAAAATAAACTTACACTCCCTTCAGTCCTTTTTACATGACTGAGCCACCTTTCTGGTTAGCAAATGAAGATCTAAAGCCTTCACTCCTGTGGTGGTATGCGCTAGGAGAAATAAATATGTTGCCACTAGAGAAACTTTGCCCCTTATTGAATATTGGAGCACTATGAGGCGCATTGCTAGCATCCATGATAAATATAGTGCTCCTAAATTTAAAAGACCCATTTAAAATATTCCTAGACACAGTGAACATTTAACAAGTTTATACTGAATAGCGCAAAAGAAAACAGAACAATTTGGTTTTCAAACACCCAGCACTGATACTATTGACATTTAGCCCCCCCCAGCCTTAACCTTATCTTTTTTGTCCTTGTCTCTTCCATTATTCTTCCTTTCTTTGTTTACTTGCTCTTACTTTTCTCATCCTGTCATTTACACAGTAACATTATTTTAACGAGTACATTTGAACAGGAACTACACCAATTACTACATCATCCATTTTTGCTTAGCCTTTATAAAGAAAGGGTGAGGAAGGAAAGGAAAAGATTAAACCATATGCAATAGTTTCGAGTTCTTTGCAAAGTGCCACTGCATCTCAAGTTAAAGCCTGCTCTGCAGTGAATGTATAAAATATATTCAGTGCCGTATAAGTAATGACATATCAATTAACTGTGTCACAAGGTCTAAAAATATGCAAATTACTGTACTTCAATTAGAAAAATCTACATCCTTGGAGAATATTGTAAATCAGGAAATTTGGGAGACATTAAGAGTAATCAGTGAAGGAAAGCATGCACTTTTCCCCGTATCCTATTTTTATACATACATAATGAAATAATTATAGCTACACTGTATTTATGCCTCTGCAAAAATATTAAAATCTTAAGATCTTTACAATGATAAATTTAATCCACGTTACGTTTGCAGACAACATTAATTATATGAAAAAGAAATCTATTATCATTCAATATAACTAAGTTGAAACTAATTTGGACATGTAAATTAGACATACGACTTTTCCATAGTACCAGTATATTAGAAAACAGAAATTCAGAAGAGATATATAGATTAATTAAGGAGGTTGCATATGTGAAAAAGGCGAGTATGCTTCCTTTGATTCTCTAACCAAAAATATCTATTGACAAAAAATGCATATACGCATTTTGAGAACGAGAAAAACAAGATTTTTATGTTTTAACAGCAGCTCTTCAATGATTATTTTTCTGCCAGGAATTGTACAACGTACCCAAAGCCTATCAGTGCAGGGTGTACACCTGCAAATGTGTATGGCAGTGTCAGTTTTCAAAGACTAGGTCATTCACCACTGTAGCAGCCGTGGTGATATCTTTTGTTTGAAATTCAATTTGCATCTGTTTCAGAGATGCCGTAAGAATGCATATAAGGGCAGGCACATGACTCGGATCTGCAGTGGCTCCATTCCCCACAAGCTGCTGTAGCCTTCAAAGGACTGTGCAGTCCAGCAGGAGACATTTCCCAGTGCAGCTCCAGAAGAGGAGGAACAGGCTGCCCTTGCCTGCTCTGGCTTCTACATGCTGGAGAGCCTATTCAGAAGCACATTCATCATCTCTTGTTCATCACAGAGTTTCCCTATCTCCTGATAGTGCTGCTGATGACTATCAGGTGATCAGGACCCTCTGAGGCATTCATTCAGTGTCTTTTGGGATGATGCTCAACTCCACCTCCCAGAGATGCCACCACAGTTCGCTCACCAGCCGGCGGGCATTAGGAGAGCCGGCTGGGAGCCTGCAGGAGATGGCTGGGACACGCGTGGAAGGTGCAGCCGAGCACACAGGTTTCTTTGCAGCCACAAGCATACAGGGAACACGCACAAAGGTAGCCAAATTCACACATGTATGAATTGCAGAGGTGAAGCAGTCCAATATTCCATCATTAAAAGTGCAATTTTTTAAAGTACCAAACTTATGGTCCTGTACTTGCATTTATCTGAGGCTTCAGGGGCACCCAGTGGCCAGTGCAATTAACCACAGGTGTCCAGGAAGGACAGCGGCATGGAAGACACAAAACGAGGATTGAGTCCTCTAAGCACCTCTGACCTGGGAGCTGAGACCACCAAACCCTGATAAACGGTGCTCAGAGCACTACAGAAGAGGCTTTCCCCTACCAGTTTGTAAACATTAGAGGACTACAAAGCTCTAGAAGGCTCAAGGACATGTGGGCTTATTCCTGGGGTTCTCTGCAAGTCACTCAGGACTCAATCCTGCTCCTAATGAAGATGACACATTTCCTTGTTGACTTCGGGTAAAGCAGGGACCAGCCCTTCATGGAGCCCATCTAAAAGAGCTGCCACTGACCTGTGCACACTGCCACTGTTAAAACAGAATCATACACATGCAGCTTCCTAACTGGATCAGACTCCTCCATTTAACAAAATCAGAGCTATACATGGATTTTAAAAATGTATATAGGCCAGTTTTACTTAAGCAAAGGAGATTTCTGATAAACATGCAAATAGGAATTTAAACAGCAATTTAAAAACCACAAATTCAATTCTCATTACTTATGCAAACTATCATGGTCTTGTCATGCTTTATTTCTCTGCCTTATCATTTTATCTATGGTATTTCCCCTCTGTCGCTGTATTTTCTTTTTTTCCTGTCATCTACATTTTCTGGACACGTTTTTAATGTCCTCACCTCCATATTTTAACCTTTCAGGTAATACAGGATTTACAGTGGCAGGCAGGGAACAGGCGTTCACATGTAACTAAAGGCACCTCCTGTAATTCCTGGTATAATAATTGCAAGGAACAGAAAACTTAAAAGATATTATCGGACAAATAGTTTATCATATGAACCTAAGGGCATTCAGAGGCTACAAGCAGAAAGCAGACAGATAGACCTACAACTGTAGTTATACATCTTAAAACTTTAAAAAGCTAGTAGTGATTATTTATAAGGAATAGCTACATCTTTTTTTTTTTAAGAAAACTTCTTTTATTTAGTTCAATCCGTGTTAAATTTATTTGCCGTTATTTCTGTTTGTCACTATAGTTGAGGAAAATACCAGAATCTCCATCCTTCCTGACCTGTAGGACAGCTAACAGATAAGGATCAGAACAAATGCTAAAAAAAAACCCCTCACGAGTTATGATTAACTCTATGTAAAAAGAGGACAGGCAAGGGGAAAAAATACGAGGAAGAGAAAAAACCATAATCACCATCAACCATTCCTAGGAGGGGGGGAAGATAAAAAAGAAACAAAGAAATAAAAGAAAAGCAGAACGAATGGGAGAGACAGAAGTATATGCTGTAAATATAGCATACATTTTATTACCGCCTGTGTGCTGCTACATCCCAAGACCTTGCAATTTAGCTGCCTATTATTTGCCTTTAAACATTAGCAAAAGATATCTACCATTTTTGAAAGGTAATTATACTGTAATGCAGATGGCAGTAAAACAATTACACAAGATAAGCCCTTGCAATGATCTTTACAAAGCAAACCAAAAGTAGTACTGAATCATAAAAGACCCAACGTGGAGAGGGCTGCATTGCAGCACGACCGCTATGATACGAGTTCCCCTGCGAAAGTGGCAGAGCAATATTGCAAACAGCAGAAGCAGCAGACACAGTGAAGGTTAAGCACTTCCTAAGTTTAAAGGATTCTTAATCCCA
The DNA here is from genome assembly GCF_004027225.2 of Strigops habroptila. NCBI lineage: Eukaryota > Metazoa > Chordata > Aves > Psittaciformes > Psittacidae > Strigops > Strigops habroptila. The sequence continues at coordinate 18,860,323 of NC_044283.2, forward strand.
GCCTAATCCTTTACAGTCTCTATTTGGTGTAGATCCCAAAATACTCCAAGTGCAACAGAAACGCTTGTTTGAGGTTTTTTTCCTCCTGTACAGAGTTCAACTTTTACGCCCTCCAGCTATCCACCAAGTTCCATTAGCACACAGTCTTTTTAACAGGGATTTTCTTGCCTCCTGAAAGTTATTGAGACACGGTGAATACAACCGCTGAGGAATCATTAATTACTATTAATAGACAGCTCTGGAGATTAAATGAACTATAACAAGTAGTTTGTTTGACTGTCACATCAATGCACTTGGTATCTTTATGACTTGTTAGTGACTCGGTGGAGATTTCAGATGGCAAAAGGTGCCGCGTCAACCCACGCTGAATGAGATTGCCAGTTCCAAACAGATAGCTCTTGTTTTAAACCTTGACCAGCCATCCAACAAATCAGGGCACTCGCCAGTGAGACATTATGGATAGGAGCTAGCATCAGATATGCAGGGAAAAGAGGACGCGCAGGAGATAGGATCTGATCTTTGCAATTTTCCAGTGCATAAAATAACAGCCTGTCATCTACCTTTTGCAGGTCATTTTTATCAAGTTGCAGGCCAAAATGAAATTTGACCTCCATTTTCCAGCTAGCCCAGAGATGATAAATTTAATGCAGTGTAAATGAACAGTATGCTACTAGGGAAAAGTTGAATTGCTGAGAATTGTTAGCAGTGAAATTTTTGCCCCTATATTTTTCATTCTATTTTTCCTCTACAGTTTTTTGTCATCCTTTTCCTTTATTTTTCTTCCTCTTTTACTGCAGTCTGACCTCTTTTACACCTGGAAGGATAACATTTATGGCAGCCATGCCCTGGTCACCGCAAGCACTTTTCTCCTTGTGGATAATTAAAAGTGCAGGGCAGCAGGGGCCCAATTCTGCAAACTCACACAAAGGAGTCAAAAGGATAACTTTTACATAGCAAGAGAGTTACAGTAAGCAGGGTAAAGCCAACGGATATTTGTGTAAGGGTTTATAGTACCACACTCATGTTATTTCCACATTCCTTGAGGAAAAACATGAAAACAAAATGTATGCAAAGTTATGCCCACTGATGGCAATCTCATAAGCCCACACTTATCTTTACTCACATGCAGCATCAGCGCTCGGGTTATAACCTCTTCAGAGCAATCTGCTTTCCATGACGGGTTAGTAGAGGAAAGATTGCTGGCCAGAACCTTTGGCTACAACCATGGTTGGAAAATAAAGACTTCATCTGTTTGCAACAGATTGTTTTAAACCTTTACTAGCCTTCCAACAAAGGCAGTTCCTCCTTGGCAGCAGAGAGTGAGCCTTTAGGCTGACAGCCCTCTCCCATTAATTGCTTTGATGAAGGAAAGAAATGAAGCCTAATGGTGGACCACTCCACCTGGCTGCAGCTCCCATGCACAGTCAGCTGTCCTAGAGAGTCTTACAGTTATCTTGGATATCTCTCTTGATGCTAGTTGAAAATAGTGACTTACTGCCAATGTAAATCTGGTACTCCCTTGTTTAAGAAAATGTGGTTTTATTTTTAAAGCAAGATGCCTCACTGGAGGAAATTTAGTGCCGCCACGAACAGCAATGGATATATTTCATTATTATTATTATTGTATACAGGGTGCACTGGTTGTAAGAGGAACATCTGTGCTCCTAATTTTATTATAACTTCCAGTATTTACGATATCCAGTGAGGCAAGCAGCATGCACCATGTGTGCATCTGAAAGATGGGGACAAGAACGGATACATGAGCAACTCCTGAAACCCAGCTGAAACTCTGCACAGCTCCGCCTATTTCTCTGCACCGGAGAAGGAGCAGCTACATACAGCGGGGCCATAAAAGCCTGATGGAAACCACAGCTGAACTCACTGGGCCAGAGACCTTGCATTTCCAATGGTCTCCCCCTCTGGAATTCACTATCAGCAAGGAGATGAGGTTGAGCACAAATACTAAAACTATCAAACTGCAATTCAAAGCTGGCAGTGGATCTTCTACATTACTAAGTGCTGAACAGTGGAATGGCCCCAGGAGTGTAATCCTGAATTAAACTACACGAATTCAAGTACCCATAAGCAAAAGATGTATAACTGAAGCAGAGGGAATTAGAACTAGTTCCTTCTCTTGAAAGAACCAGATGCTTTACAGGCATATTGTAGTACCTCTCTACCACGGTGACAGATGCCTTAGTGATTCCTATAATTGGTGACGATGATGGTGATAAAGGTATGCTACTTTCATCCCACTGGACTGACAAACATTATCTTTGAAACTCAGAATCTGGAAAAAGAGAGAAAGCTGGATTCCAGTTTGTGACAAGCAAACATATCAAGGGAAAAGTCCCGTGGACCTGCCACACATGGAAAAAGAACAACATTAAAAAAAATCTTTCCTGCTGCTGCAGAGAAATGAGGAGTTATTCTGGGAGGGAGGGAAAAATCCTGTAAATACTGTTTTAACAAGTCCTTGCGGTTGGCCTATTCCTTCATGTGCTGTCGCAGCAATGTATCATACAGCTGTTTACACACCCACTGATCTGAAGTAATTCCTCTCCTCTCATACCCCAAAGGAGGCAAGATGGGTCAGGAAATTTTACATTTTAGACAGCAGTTAGAAAACTTCTTCCCACGAGTACACACACTGCCCTGCGTTTATTTGCCAATGAATGCCACAGCCTGTGTGCTTCCCAGGCATGCTCCTGGCTCCCAGCTAACACTCTTCATCCAAAGGATGCCCGGGAGCTGGGGCAGATAGAAATGAGGGGACTGGCCAGCCAGGCTGGTATCCAAATCCTTGCATCATCTCCTTTTGCCACTGCCAGAGCCAGACTGCCTAGGCAGCCCACAAATCTCACCTTGCAGAGCACTTCTTGTGCTCCTGTGTAGAGTGCAAATATCCCCAGGAAAACTCCCACTGGGTCTTCTAACCCTTCTCTCAGTCACATACTCCAGCCTGCAACCTGATTTTCAAAATGTAATTGTTTGCTACAGAGATCTTACACTGCAATCATTCAGACAAAACACCAGCCAAAGAAAAAATAGAGCCATATTAGAACAGAAGATGAATTAAGCAAGTGAAGTAAACCCTGCCTAGGGAAGGGCATCAGGACTACTGGCAAGTGGGAGGAGAGCATCCTGCAAAGACTAGGGCCAAGCCCTTGTCTGCTGCTGCACTGACACCTCTGTGGTGAGGTCTGCTGGGTTACCCCCGCTGCAGTAAGAGGGCAATTCTTGTGGAACTGTGGAATTCAAGTGCTTGTTCCTGTGGAAATAAAAAGGGAAAGAACACCATATGCTGGAAAAGAAAGAGGGGGAAATCAAGAAATTAAGAGGCAATGTGTAAGAAAGGAGATGAGTGAATCTTTATTACAGATGACTGTAATAAAGTTGGGAAGCTCAAACCATGCTCTGACCATGCCTTTGCTGCAGGTGAAGTCCCACAGTGCTGAGGATAAAGCGGGAACAAGGTTCCCCGCAGGCACACAGGGTCTCACCCTGTGCCTACGAGGTGAGCAGTCCCCAACCAGCACAGCAGCCCAGGTAAGGGCAACGGCACAAAGGCAGCCACGCTGCCAGAGCTGGGCTTCTGCTGGGGTTGCTGCTCCTGCAGGGGCAGAGTGGGGGCTGCTGTAATCAGCTATCTTGTCAAAAAGTGCCGTTTTGCCAGGACAAGCTATTTCCAGCAGTCCACCCAGGACTGCTTTGCTGTTGCAGTGTGTGGGTATAGCTGCATCAGCAGCCTGCTCCTAATGGAGACAGAGCTCCAAGGCTGCTTTCCACATGGAAAACGGCGGAACGGAGGGCAGCCAGCTTGCCGCTTCATCTCTTCCTACGGCTGGACCGAGTAATGCAAAGGAACCAGCTTCCCAGGCATTTTCTGATGTTTCTGGCAGAGACAGGTCATACTAAAAAGGCCATACGGCTGCACACACATATGGATCAGGATTTCAGCCACTGACACAGAAAGAGAGAGCAAAAAGTGTCTGCACAACATTTAGAATCATAGGTTCGTCGAATGGCTTGGGTTGGAAGGGAGCGTTAAAGGTCATCTACTTCCAACTTCCCTGCCAGGGGCAGGAACACCTTCAACTATACCAGGTTGCTCAGAGCCCCATCCAACCTGACCCTGAATGTTTCCAGGAATGGGGCATCTACCACCTCCCCGGTTGTAGGTCCAGTGTTTCACCACCCTCATCATAAAAAATTTCTTCCTTATATCTAGTCTGAATTCCCCCCTCTTTCAGCTTAAAACCATTACCCTTTGTCCTATCAGTACAGACCCTACTAAAAGTCTGTCCCCACCTTTCTTGCACGCCCCCTTTAAGTACTGAAAGGCAACAATAAGATGTCCCTGGAGCCTTCTCTTCTCCAGGCTGAAAACCCCAACTCTCAGCCTTTCCTCATTTAATTCATCTGTGGAACTGGATGGTGCAGGATATTGCTCAGGAAGAAAAAAATAGTAAGATGGAGAACTGATGTATTTCAGTACAGATCGATCTGAGGAGAATCACAGAGGGCACATCAAAACTGCAAAGAGCTGTTTTGTGGCTGAAAGGAAGAAAGACTGGAGAATCACAAAGCTGCTGGCCTTCACCATCGCTGGTTACAATCTACTATCGCAGAGAAGGCAAGAGGCTGTTCCACTGTAACTGTTCCCTTTTGCCTATATATTTTGAGATCTTGTTTACAAAGTGCATTCTAGATAACGTGCTGCAATGCAAGCTTTGCTATTAGCAACTCCAAAGAGCTCAAAAGCTGAGTTCGACAGGTGGAAATACCGTATGTCCAACTCCCTTTCCCATGCCTTACACAGCCCTACAAGTCCAACGGCAAGAAACCACGTGGAGATAAAATTAGCTGTGATCTCCATATTGTATGATCCATCAGAAGTCTGCTATCATCATGGAACAGCTGGAACAATTTGTGGCTAAGCACTTCAGCAACAGACTACAGCCTTGCTTATATCAGGATTTTCCAAATACAGACTAGATCAAAACCTCCTGATCCGGATATTAAAAAAGTATTTCTGAACAGAGAGGTGGCAAATTTAGCTTCCTGCACCCATGAAAAGAAGTAAATAGATACTTTATTCCATGCTCTTTAACTTCTATGGTCTTTATGGAGAATTTTTCTCAGCGAGTTGAGACATGTTCATCTATGGAAAAATGAATACTTTGAGACAGAAATGGAAAGAAGGGCTGGCTAACACGTCCTTTTGATTCGTATCTTTCTAATGATAACTAGTGAAATTTCAGGCAAAGACTGCACCCACATAATTAATAATACCACACTTACAAATTTCAAGCGTTTATTGTATATCAAAACACAGCGATTTTTCCACCTGACGGTATTTCACAGCTAACAAAAGGCTGCCCCGGCAGCCGTGAGCTGTTCCCATTCTGGGTCGAAACAGCATCACCCCAGAGCAGCCGGGGCTTCTCATCACCTCCCAGAGAGACCCCCACGGATGTCTGCTGTCTGGAACTGGTGAACATTAAAAAAGACTCACAGGGTTGGGCAAAACCCCTGCGAAATTGTGAGGTCAGCTCCTAGAACGGCGCTACAAAAACTTCACAAGTGTAAAATTAAGTAAGACTTGAGTAAGACTCAGATAGATACAGCAGCAAACAAGAGACTGATCCTGCTGGGGGCTCAGTGCCCTCTACACTTAACAACTCTAGAGGATCGGCAGCTTGCAAGAAGGGCATCACTTCACAAGAACAACCTCCTCGGCAGGATTTGTGGGTGCTACTCTTCTGGGCTCTCTCATGGCTCCAGGTATAATTTTGTGCAAGTACATTAGCCTTGTTGTGACTGAATTCACCCTCTGTGCTCTTCCCTCCCTCCCCTGCAAAGAGCTTTCTGATCTTTGGAAAAGTCAATGTGGGTTGCAAGATACCTCCTTATAATTGCCTGAAAAAGGGAGGGGACAATTCTGCCTTCCTTCCTCATTCAAGCATCCCCAGTGCTTTCAGCTGTGTTAGTAAATGCTGCTGGCCATGGGTAAATGCTACAAGGTAGGACCTTTAGCAGAGGGGAAAAAAAGATACTAAATGTCAGTGCTAGAAATTCCCCACATCTTAAAGAAGCAAGAAATATTTAAAAACTGAATTATGCATTGAGTAAAACAATTCTTAAAAATATCTAAAAGTCACATTCCCATTAAAATACTGCATCACACGAACAAAAATTGCCTTCTGATAAAAAGAATGCTCTTCAGGCTATAAAATCAAGGCTCTGACATGAGGCAATGAAAGAATTATGGTTGCTGATGCAAACGTAATTTGGTATCGTTTGCATATACATTATCATACAGCCTAATTTTTTTAACATTTTTTTAAGTGCAGTTCTCCCTCACAGCACAGGATGGATGGTGTTGAATTAATAGTTACTATTCAATATTTTGTCTTATCATTGTTCAGGGTATGGCCTTACAGCTTGTTTCCTGCTAACTATTCAAATAGTGCTCTGAAGACAAAATTATTAATTTCCTTATGGGCTTTTCTATAGCACTCATCACTAAAGTAAGTGAGGGTTTCACAGACACTTCACTAATCTTCACCAAATCCCTGCAAGTTGAGGGACCGATTATTCTGTTTTATACACGGCGAGCTTAGGCACAGATAAATTAAAGCCAGAAGTACCCACTAATTTAGGAAAGCCTGCCTTAAGATGTCCAGGCCATGATTTTTCAGAGTCTTTAACATTATGCAGTGCTTTGTATCATCAAAGCATTAGTCTCACTGCTTTCAGTCACGATATGCTCTTCTGCAAAACAGGCCCCAGGGCTGAGGTTGGGCTTCCAGAAAAATGTGAAACACGCAATTAGCGATCGTCTTTAAAAAGTCTGATTTAAGGGGCTTAGCATCGTAGAGGAATCTGTGATGGAGCTAGAGACAGAACCCAATTTCAGGGGCCCAGTAACCAACCAGAAGCCTGGCCAGCTCCCGACCATCACTGACATTCACCACCAACCTATTCCATGGGACAACACAGTCCTGCTGACAACAACCCTAGCTTACCCACCTACCATCATCTGCCCTGCACAATCAGTGAGGCTTAAATCCTGAGGGAACAATGTGGCATCATGGGTGCAAGACTATTACAAGGTGTAAGGGGCAAATTAGTACTGCCTGAATAACCTCAATTCCCCTATTTCTTCATAATTCAAAAGCTTATTCTTTTATTGGAGATTTTTACATGCATTTTCATAGAATCATAGAATGGTTAGGGTTGGAAAGGACCTTAAGATTATCTAGTTCCACCCCCCTGCAATGGGCAGGGCAGGAAACACAAGAAATGTAGTATTGTGTGGTTACCCTCCCATTTACTCAACAAGAGTTTTGAATGTTAAGTTATACCATGTAGTCTTCTGCAGCTTGTAGAGTAACTGACAGCAATAATATATTATCCTCACCGATGTGGACAAACACTTGAAAAAGGATGACAAATACTCTTACCAGGAGAATTTAGAGGTGTTTGGGAACAGCGGAAGATGGATGTGTATGACCTTCCCAGTTTACATTCCTTACAATTCTCAAAGTGATTCCAGTCTCCTTGCTAAGACTAACCACCCTCTTTGTCTTCACTCTTCAACACCCAATCTTTTCACATTCGGTTATCCATCTTTTCCCTTCTCCCTTCCCAGACGCATATGTTTTACCTGACCAGGCTGTGTTATGTCCTCCCAAGCCACTGTGATCTCTCTTCTCTCTCCCTTTTAACACTTACCCCAGTCCCAGAGTCAGCCCATTCCAGCCTCTCACATGTCCCTCTCCAGTGCTTTTCAACATGTTCACAGAACCTCCCCCCTCGCACCAGGCCCTTGTCCAAAGGACCTCTTCCCCCTCTCCAGTTTCCTTTTCTAGCCACTTCCAGTCCCCCACATGCCTCTTAGGGAAAAAGTAATTCCCCTTTCATCCACACAACCCTACTGGGCACCCAATTCCAGTTTCACATGTAACTCTTTCTTTGGAGACAGGATTCCCCATTCTTGTCCAACAACCCCAAGTATTAGCCCTACCCCTCCCATTATTTTTTTTTTAGGCTCTTCGTCAAGTCAGCCCGAGCATCATTCTCCAACTCCTCATTACATTTCCCTCTTTTTCATTCCAGTCCCGTTCTGCTGAAGTCCCTGGCCAACTACCCCATCTTCCCATCTCTTCCTCCACCTGCTTACCGAGGTCTAGCTTCTCCCTCCTGTGCACTTCCACCAGTTTTATTTCCTGCACTACCTCACATAGCAAACTTGCCTGTCCTCAGCCCTGAGATGTGCAGCCAGCAAGACAGTGCAGCCCAAATAGATAATGTCCATCTGAGACTCACTTGCCCTCCACCAGTTACTCACTTGCAACTCAGGCAGACTCTACGGCTTCTACCAAGCCCAAGGACAGAAAGATTCAATTATAACATAAAACCCCCTAATAAAATCTTTAAAGGACACGTACCAGTCTTTTTTAAGATTCATAAACTGCCTAAAAATGGGCTTGTTTTCATGAGTGCAAAAGGAGCATCCTTGACAATGGAGACTATTTCCCTGCCAGTTATTAAACTACTGCACTGAAGCACAAGCTGTTCAAGCAGTCTGAAGTGTGTCTTAAAAAGAGCAGAACAGCATGTTTTCCAGCACTTCATCTTCAGGAAGTTCCTAACTTTATACAGTATTTGCAAGGAAATTCTGATGGAAAGATTTTTTGGAGAATGGTTGAAGTTTTAAGCAGTGGAAAATGGGATCCTTTAGAAGGACATGCTACATAGCCTTAAAAACAAACCATCCTGTCACACCCTTGCCCTTCTTATAATAAATCCAATAACTTCTCATTTCAACCAAGACAAGCAAAGCTGGGAAAGAAGCCAGAGACCTACTTTGATGCAAACTGGGGAGAGTATTCGAGAGTCAGGAGACCTTATCGGACAAAGTCCTCTTTCTCCCATTTGCCTGAAGATGTCCCGAAAGCCAACAATGCTAATTCCACTCACTTTACCTACAGACGCAGGATGGCAGGCAGCAGCATTTGCTGTTTTGACTCAAGCAATTAACTAATATTCAGGATCCGGCTAAAGGTTCCATTCAAAAATATACTGCTGAGGGAATCGGGTATGGCTTGAAGGCAATCCTGTTTCATCAAGGGTAGTGTACAAGATACTTCCTCATAACCATGAACAAGAATGAAACATTCTCTTACTTCTGTAGTCTGAGACCCTCCTTTGGGCCTTCAATCGTGCTAAAAAGTGTTTTGTTTCTGTGGGCTGGGTTTTTTTAAGCTTTCCCTCAGAACTATGTTTCAAATGCTGCTCCAGCTGCCCTGCTTTTCCACTGCTGTGTTGTTATGCCTGAGCTGCTTCTGCTCATGTCGATTCATGCACTTGTGAGCACACACACACACGTGCGTGCTCCTGTCACGCCAGACCAGCAAAACAACACAGAGCCATTTCAGTTTGCACTTGGCTGCAAAACACTATGTATTTTTAAGGAGGTTCCAACTCAGACTATGCTAAGAACCTTCTGAAAAATGTCTTTTCCTTGGCTGAAAAAAGGGGGCATCACATCTGCCAGCTCCATCCTGGTTTCATCATAAGCCTGGAACAAAACAACGTCAATCTGGGCCCTCTTCAGCTATACTGAACCCAGGTATTTCCAGCCAGGCAATAAGCAACGTGACTCACCCAGAACAGTCCAAGTTTCTTGTCTGATCCTCTACCCAAAAGGGGCCTATGCTGTACATTCATACGCTTATACCATAGACTTCCTACAATTGTTTTAGAGACAGTTACACCAAAGAAATGTACTCAGGAGGAAAAAAAATTAACAAAATCTATTTAGTAACTATTTCCAGTGGTTTTAAGCACTCTTAAAGTGTCAGTTCTATTTAAACATGTATATGACGAATACATTAAATAAGGAAATTGAATTAAATAAGGAAACCATCCTCTGAACAGGCTCCCAGCCATTTGGCTGTGGTGCGCTGTCTTTGGATGCTAGCAGCACTCAGCCAGCCTGGGGCAGGAACCTCAACTTAGCTGCAACCTCCAGCCCTGGTGCGTGTTGTCACTGCTTGTATAACTTCAGCCTGCTTAAAACAAAAGCTATGGAGGGTTAGAGGTGCAGGAGAAACTGCAGTGACATTGGGGCCTTTTTCTTTATCACTGGAAGCAGGAAGCATAAAAAGGGCCAGGAAGCACAATGAAGTCAGGTGGTTAACAAAAGAAGCAGGGCAGAAGGAGAGTGCGGGCACGGGTGGGCATGTGAAATGGCCCCATTTGCTTCCAAGCTTCCTTAACTTAGCACCTCACAGGGAATTTCAGTTTGAACAATTCAGCAAATTAAAAGTCTTTCTTTGTACAGACTTAACCTATGCTTCAGAGTATCTAGTAGCAGGGTGGAGAAAACACTGACATACAGTCTAGAAACTTCACTTTGGTGGGTTAAATACCAAGAAAACACAAAATACAGACGTGGAGAGTTATGTGACTGAACATAAAAAGGAGCAGCTCACTGAGCACTGTAGCTATCTAGAAAACACACATAAAAATTCAGAGAAGAACCGAATGTGAAGCAATAGCACAATTTACTTACAATCTGGAATATCAGCAGGATTTTAGTTTGTTGTTTGTGGGTTGCTGGGGTATATGGTACATTACAGTAGAGCATCAGCACTAATTCTACATGGCAGCTCCTCAGAATACCATCTGCTTCCCCGGTAACTGTTAATATAGTTGTAATTATCTACTTCTAAGCACTTTATTGGGAATATCATTTGCAAATTAATCAACTACAGACCGGTAAAACAAATGACATGCTTGTCTGAAAACAACAGCATTATTTCAAATTATTTTCCTAAGGGTTGAGAAATATCAGCCACAGCCAAAGCTGGGAACAGGGCAAGGAAAGGTCTACATTCAGCTTAAAAACATCAATTCCAGCTATATCCACCATGAATTTGCGGGTACATGAACAGATGACTGGTCTTCAGGAGCAGGAAATTTGCACTGTGAGATGCACCCCTATTTGTCAGTCCCCTTCTCATTGCCCTGTACAACCCATGTCTCTCCAGGACCTTGCTCTCTCTGCCCTGGCATCTTGCTTTGATCCAGGCTACTCCAGTCTCTCTGCCCTTGATCTCTTCCCTTTCTACAGCACTTTTGCCACTTTTGCACAGCTTCTGCTCCTTACTACTGGCTTCTGTCTAATTGCTTTCCTTCTTCAGAGAGGGATCCTTTGCCCTGGGTATCCCGTAAGTTTACAGAACCCAGGAGCAGATATCATCTTATGATGTCCAATTTGGGATCTACGAAACAAGGCCAGCACAGGATTTACTCCTCCAAATCCATTACATATTCTTGTTGTAAAAACTGAGGGCTGCCTAATGACTGTAAAATACCAGTTTGAGCTGCACCTTCTGATAGAGTGAAGTAGCTTTAATTATTTGAAAGATGCTTGTATGAGGAATGATGAGACACCACACAAAAGCACTGTCCCCACCGAAGTTTCCAATAAGCTATTAAGAAAATGAATTTGGAGGACCACAATAAGCAACCAGGCTGCTCTCAGTTTACTCATGCAGATACCATAAATAGCCCTTCCATGATAATGCTGTTGAGTGAGAGATTTTTAAAATCACTTAACTTGTAATTCTTGAAATATTAGAAGCCTTGCAAAGTTAATGCAATATTCTAGCTCAGTGAGCAAGCAATACGTAAGGCATGTTTTCCATAGCATCTGTTTGCAATGTCCTTTGTTTGGCAGTAGGTCTAAGTGAAGTACTGTCTAATGGCAGACAGTGGGGTAAGCTGATCAATAATCGTGGACTGCCATTTCTACATTCATGGTTGAAAGCTCACAAATAAAAGCAAACAGGTTATCTGCTCTGTGATATAAGTGTCCTCAGATCACTGTATTCCAGCATCTCAGCACTTTTCTTATGCTCTTCCCATCAGTGCCTCTATCATCTATTAATGCAACGATCAAGGTTAAAAGCAAAAAGAAAGTACACTGTTTGGGGAGAAAAATTAAATTAATTTCTTCAGAGTGATAACTTTTTCGCATTGCTTCAGTATGCGTAGAACCAGCTCCCCAAGCAAAAATCCTGCTTTTTGACTTTAGAAATATGGACCTATTTTATGTTCTTTTGGCTGTACACTATTCAAGGACCCATATGTAGCTTTATTAAATAACAGTTCATGGTAATAAGAGTTTATGTTCTTTAAAAAATTGAAGTCCTTGAACAGAAACCCACTCAAGAATCCAAGCAGCAGACAAACAACTCGGCTGGTAAAACTCTGCAACTAAAATAGTTTCTCCTCCTTCTCATTGCTGTTCAAGTGAGCAACAGAGTTGTCACCTATCATCAAGGCTGAACAGCTACTACTAACTGCTACTTTTGTGCATGATGAACCTTTTCTTAAGGGTTACAGATACTTAACTCCAACATCAGATGCTTCATAGCAACTGTAATAAAATGCTAGAGTACCTGTGCCAACCCGTTCATAATGAACTGGAACTTTGTGTATGATTCATCACCTCTGCTTTTAATATTTCATTAAACTTTACAAAATAGCCTGGAAAATTGGTGTGAATCTCTTTCTAATTTTTACATTATTTCACAGACATATTTAGAAAATGTAAGCATTTGATTTTCTTCATGGAATGATATGTCCCTCCAATAGGATGATGCCCAAGTGTTTCTTAACAAATCATGTAGCCTCTCTGTAGGTAGCAGGTTTCCGTGAATGTCAGCTAAAGCAAAATTTTTGCCAGAGCCACGGATAAACAGCTCAAAAGTTACCATCTGCAAAGAACAGGCAGTAAAGGGGTTTTGTCTTTAGCAAAATAGGGTATTTAGAGTATGTGTGTATTACAGCATAGAAAATTTGGCTGGTTTGGGGACCACGTTGCACTCTATAGGATAAACCAGCAAGGAGTTAGCTCGTCACTGTTTTCAAGCGCTTATGTCAGTAGACATCAATTAATATCTGGCCCATGAACTGCTTTTCACATCTTGGTGAGAATGAAGCTGTAAGTTCTGGGCATGGACTGCTCGATAATAACATTTATAACATTACTACCTCTGTGCAGAAGTCTAAATCACAGCCTATGTCCCACTTACATATGAAATCTTCAGCTCATTACATGAGAATCAACAGCTTCAGTGATATCGCTATTTCTTGCATTAAATATGTTTTTCCAACTATCATGCACAACGACCTCTCATCCTAAATGAACTTTACTGCTTATTACAACCTCACTTATCCTCTACTTAGTGCTGCACTGAGGCATTAAACAGCACTGCATGCCAGGGACCAATACTTGACCTTCTTTCTCCTACCCAGAGCAGCACAACAGTTAGGAAAACACCTCCCTAGGGAGTCAGAATTTCATACACACTTGGTGATCCTTTTTCAGATATATTTATTCATAGGAAGCAGGTCATTTCATAATCTAAATATGGTTCTCAAGCAACCCAACTTCCCAAATTCTAGCTAAAATTTTCAACCTAAATGGGCAATGGAGAGAAAGGAAAGGGTGGCCCCATTTTCTTATTATTGCTAAAGCATCACTAAAAATAAACAAGCACAAGAAATCGTAAGAAATGTGAGAACAACACTGGAGATTCGACACCAGCCCAGCAGAGGAATTCAGAGCTAAGAGAAATGTTCTAACCTTAACACACCTTCACGGTGCCTAGTCATCTGCAGGATCTTTGAACAATGAGTGCTTCTGCATATCAAGTGAACAGAAATACCTTGAGTGGACACAATAAGGCAAATTAAAGCTGCAAGGGCAGCTTGAGCTTGGAGCGCTCAGGCTTTTGTCCACTGAACATTTGTCTTTGAGATTCCTTTCCTGTGCAGGGTTAATTTTTCACAGGAATGTAATGATCTGCTGTGGGAACATTGTGGGGTACAGGCCTTAGAAGGAGCTGGTAGGACGGCAGATTGTCCAGTCTGCCTTGGCTGACCCATCTTGTGCCCGTTTCCACACCTTCTCCTTGCAAGAAGCACCATTGTGCTTTGTAATTTGCCACACTGAGCTCACAGGAGGAGTTCAGGTGGCAGAAAGAGGCACATCCTTTCCAAACCTAACTTCAGTCAGTCCTGAAAAATCCTCCTACTAGTTTTCTCTAATACTTCTTTGCTAGTAGCAGGGCTTTTCTGCTGCACAGGACATCTGTTCTGAAGAGCTTGTGCTCACTTTATAGCAACCCCTTGAAGGCCCCCTGAGGTTGCTCTTTGTGAAGCAAGACATTCTGAGTGGGCACAGACATTTTTGCTAGCTCTCACACTGCAGCTTACTCATTTCCTTGCTCCACTGTGGTTCTAACCTTCTTTCAGATTAAGAGCAATTTACATCTCTTTAACTAGACATATTGGTGTTATTACCATTGCAGTCCTATTGATTGCAATGCTGCACTTAGCATCACTGTTCCAATTTTATCATCCTTAGTCATTCTTGCATGACTGTGTATTTATGTACAAGTTCTATTATTTAAATTAGTATATAACATTAGAAAGGAAGCATGACAGAATTAAAACAAACTGAAAAGCACAAAAGAATGATGCCAAAATGTTGAAAATAATGCCCTCCTTTTCTTGGATATATCAGCACTCAGTTATTTGGATTTCTTCTAAAAGGAATGCTGTTATTGGTTATTTTGAGACATGATAGCCATAAAACAATGTAATCAACCTTGAAAACCGGGAAGTGATTATTTGAAAGTTTCATATTCTGCTCTACAGCACAACACAAAAAGGCAAACAAAATGTTCCAAGGAGATGTATCTGTAAAGTACTACAAAGGCTTGTGACAGCCCGTGTTTACCAGTGAAAGACAGAGTAAGACAAACACTGCTGAAAATAAAAAACAGTTATTTCTACCATATGACTGCAATAATCAAGAAATCATGAATGTATAGTCTGGAAAAATAGTCCTGAACTTCTGTGGACTTGCAAAGGGAGCAATAATGTACCATGACATCAATCAGACTCCATCACCCCATTTCACGTACAACACAGGACAGCAAAGACAATCCTTACTGCGAGCCACAGGCCAGAGGTTTCAGCCAGTACCTGAAATACAACAAAACAGATTTTTCTGAATTTGTGAAGTGCCAGCTACGAGCCGCCTCCCACCATTAGCTCAGCTCTCGCCATCTCCACCATTCTGATTCTCCCTTTTAGAATAAAACTCACACCAAAACCGTACACTACAGAGGAACACTGACTGCACCTGGGCTGTAACCCAGCACACCCATAATTCCATGACCCCATTAAAAATACATACCACGTATTCCCCCTAGGCCCACAGTGACTTATCTTAAAACAGTGTCAGTCAGTCTGATGAGAAACAGAAATACTTTGCCTTTTGAAAAAAAAAAAATATATAAAATAAAAAATTGATTAAATGGTCTTTGAATATTTGATAACCCAAATAAGAACACGCAGATATAGCACATAAAAATTCAGTTGCTGCTGTAATCAATAAGGAGGACATTCAGCAAATCCACTTTCATTAATTAAAAGAAGGAAGTGTTATTTCTTAAGACAGATGCAAAATGACAGTCACATGTTATTACTTCCTATTAACATCTTGATCCAATGTGGGTAAAAATAGTATGCCTCGTCTCTTTTAAACAAACAAAAACCCCACTTACTACCAGTTGGTGGTCTAAGTCTGACAGCATTTCAGTTTCAATGAAAAATGTGCTTTCACAGCATAGCCAACCAGACCAACCAAAGTCAGTCCGTGCACGGTCTCAATATCAGCTTTTCTTTAAAGCCCTGATGCTCCTTTCAGTGTGGATGGTAATAAACAAAGCTTAAGTACATACTGCTTAAGGCACATAGCAGGGATGGGGACCGAACAAATCCTTAGCCTTTTCATTTACAGCCAGAAGGAAAACAACAAGCAGCCTTTTTAAGTTATAATATGGGGTCCTGTGAGCCACCAAGATATGAGAACTGGAAAGAAAAACTGAGGAGATGTGGTGAAGGTTAACTATCGATTCACTGTGTACTTAAAAACTAAGTTACTCACTAAGACCTGAAAGTTCCCATTTAAAACACCACTAAAAGGAATAAATTAATATGTATGACTATAGAAGCACAAGAGATCAGACTTTCCTCCTTATGCTGTCTATCATTCTATTCATTTTCTCTTTCCCAAAGCAGAGGCCTTCCACAGAACCATGAGGATCCACCGCTTCAGAGCAAATTCACAAAGCTACAATGAAAAGCTCTATCATCCAATAACTTACTCAGCCTCTGTAGTGCCTACCCCATCCTGGCAATGCTTTTGCCCTGAAGGGGGTTAGCAGTGGCTCACACCCTTCATTGTCAAGCTCTTACCAAGCTAAGTGCACACCTCTAGAGGCTGCTCATATCTGCCTCTTCGCACAAAGAGTTACAAGCTGCCCACACCCAAGAACCTCTCACCACTGCTGCCCAAGCTTGCCAGGACTGTGTGCAGGACTGTGGGGAGCAAAGTGTGCCAGCCACAACTAGTGGGAAAGACAGTATAACACCTTATTTCATCACTGTCAGCTTTGGAGAGAAAGACCTGCTCTGACAAAAAGACAAAATGTCAACACAGCAAAAATGCTTCAGCCTCCGCTCCTATCTGTAAAACCCTTTCTATTCCCTCCAGGCAGAACAAACCAAACCGAACAACCCCTGACTCCCCCCAAAAGAAAGGGAGTCACAATCCCGAGTTCTTTACTTTCTTTCTTTCTAACAGCTCAACAGGGAGAGCATTTGAAAACTGAGAGGATACAATCAGGAGTGGAATTCAAACAGATCTAACCTACATGCTGATGACAGACCAAAATCTGGCCTGACATAGGAATGATGGAGGTTCAGAGTTTAATAGTTTAGTAATTCAGAGAGACAGGAAAGAGCTGATCCATATAACCCAATGAATGTCAGGATCAGGATTTAAAACTCAGTCCAGCACATAACTAAAAGGCAATGTAAACAGAGGAAGAAGCAGAGGAGCATGTTCTGCACAAAGCTAGTACAGGTTAGCACCTTAGCTGTGTAATTCTCCACTAAGCTATTCATACTCTAAGAGATGCATCAAAAACAAAACACAGGGAAACTACAGAGGGTGCTCATTAGCTTACGACATAGGTAGGACAAGCATCTGCAGGCACAAGCTATCCAATGCTTGTCTTGATTTTAAAAAGACATTCATGTCTGTGCAACAGACAGCAAGATAAGTTAATAAAAATACATCTCATCATACAACAGGTCAAAATGACTGATGTATGACAAAACAGATTTGATGAATTGAGTTAGTAATCTTCACAAAGTTATTCAGCATTCACATCAATTCAGAATTTATATTCACACTACCTGATGGGGGGCAGCTCGTATTATTATTAACAAAATACCAACAACTGATTCAGCCTCTAAGTCAATTCTATTTACAGTTCGTCACTCCATTATATCAAAGCAGCACCGGCAGAGACACAAGAGAAAGATTTCATCTTCATAAAGATAATTTTTTACATACAAGCATAGACAGGCAAATACAAACACATTTTTTCTAATAAGGAAGGAGGTGGTACAAATTAAAGAAAGATTGGACACCTGAAATGGAGAACTGTGTAATTTTACACTAATTCAAACTGGTCATCAAAGCGTGCACTGTGGAAATGCAGTCCAGACACTGAAGAAAATGGACTCTTCTCCATGCCACTGCATTCTCGTGTAACTGAGTAGAGGGTCCCCAGGAAGGAGATCTCAGGGACATCTGCAGACATGTAGCAGCAGAGCGAGAGATGAAGCATTTGCATGTAAAGTAAGTCGCTGGGCTTTCTAGCCACAACCTTTTAGCCTGTTAATAAGACAGCACATATTACAGTAGGAGAAAATGCATAATGTGATCCAATTCCATAGCCTTTCACTAGTTAGTCATATTGCACGCCATCCAAAAACTTCTCCAAGGAAGGCAAACACCCTAAGAAACAAATTAGCTAAGGGAATATGCATAAACTGTGGGTTGCCACTGAAACACATCTACTTCACTGCACAGACAGTAGTTACAAGGGATGGGCATATGCATCTGTTAAGATTCGGTGAAGCACTTGGGTTTGGATTTTTTCTTTTATGAGAACCACAAAACAAAATCCACTAATAAAAGAGTAGAAATTAAATTTTAATATTAATCTTACTCATAACTGTAACTTGGATACTATAACAACTCTTCTTCAGCAGGGAATCAATTCAGGATTTACGCAAGTGATGGTCTTGGCAACCCTTCCCAGAGCACAGTCTACTGAAGGTACTCTTCACAGACTATCAGGAGATCATGATGCCCTTGGAAGTCTCTGTAATTAACAATAAACTGCTTTTACAATTGAAAATGCACCCTCAAAGCCTGGTGACACTAAGGATACATCAATTCCTGATCCACATGCTTCATTGTATGCAGTGTCTTTGGAAATCAAGGGCAACAACAACCCAGAAAATATTTTTCAACATTTGGACTGTTGCCACCAAATCAATAATGGTGGAACAAAATGAATTACAAGATTCCACAGCTTCAATCACAGAAGAAGTAGAGAGCAAGCCAAAAAGAGAAACCACAACTTACATTGAGAGACTAGTTGGACTGAATTGTATGTAGACTTGTATCTAATTAAATGAGACAAAGGGCAAAAGTGAGGCAAAATCATTTGATACCTTGAATGGAATTGGTCAACACAAAAGGGTATTCAGCTAGTGAAATATTTAAGTAATTTCTCTTGATCAGGCAGAGGATTGACATGACCTCCACACAAGAAGGACAGGCAATGTCGCAAGGAAAGGAGAAGGTTTAACTCTTAAAATTATTATGAATTTCCTCAAAAGCTTTTCCAAGGATTCAGTTTTTTAACACTTTGGAACACAGGTTCAAGATGACTTAGGGAAGATTCAAATTGGAGAAGGCTGTGAAATACAAATATGTGGAACACAGCATATTTCTCAAAAAGAAATAATGTACATTGCTTTGATACATCTGCACTAAACATTTCTGCCTTGCCAAGCCTCAGCTCCATCAGCAGCCAGCTCCTCTTACTTGCTTTCCATTAGCTTCCCTACAGCAACAACAAACGTGGAATAAGCAAGAGCACCCTTTCAGACAGCAGCATGTTCGGTGCAGGTCAGAGGGGAGCAAACCATATGCTGGAGATCCTCTGGGGAGCAAGAAACTTGTACAGATCACAGAGAACCAGACAGCTTCCTCTTACCACTATCTTAAAAAAAGACCAACCCAGCAAAATACATTTCCAAAATGGCTGAGTTTGTTCTCCAAGCTATCTTAACCCTGTCCCCAGAACTACATACTCCAAATTGCATTGTACAGACAGCTTTAGCACCAGATTTAGCTTTAAAATACTGCATTTTTTCCAGTGCTCTCTAAAATGGTTTCAGTGGTGTTGGTGAGGATATAGTGCTCCTCATTTTACCGCTGATACTACTTCTGCCTATGTCTGCAATAAGAAAGTCCAGCACCAGTGCTGAAAGGATCCTTGTGGGAATGACAACTCGTGCTTACACCTGTATGACTGCTGAGTACACTAGAGAAGATTACATTAAACTTTCATGGCTGATGCTTAGGTCAAAGAAACCGCAGTGAGCTACAGTATAATCTAGTGCTTTTCCGTAAATGCACAGTGAGCCAAGCAAGCACACATTAACATTTACAAACACAGACTCAAAATGCATATAAGTGATACTGAGGTATTTGAAATATACTTCCGACAACAACAGGTAGGGCCAGGAATTTTAACCTTGTATTATTGAGTCTTAATTTCCAAACACAATTTGCCATCCTTTGCTTCCATTTTCTCCCCACAAAAAGGATAAACTGCCCAAATAAGGTTGATTGATAGCTTTAAAATCAAAAGTAACAAGCAAAATGGCAGCTAGTAGACTAAGGACTAAATACATGAATCTCAAAACATCCTTTACTCTTCTTCGGTTGCATTCATGAAAGGATACAACTAACTCTAATACAGGAAATTATAGACCTTCTATGAGAAATGTATGTCAGGTGCCAAAAGCATTTAAATTCTATCTTTTTCCAATTCGTGAAGCTCATTGTAGCATTGTACTGTTGCATTATTAGATTTATGCATTTAGCAAGCAAGCATATTATAAGTGTGGCTGTAAGTAATTACTCTTTTCTAACAGCAGGAACCACAGTATTGTCCATGCTATGTCGCTTTTATGAGAAAAATAGTCTGGTTTTTAAAAGAGACTTCAGTGTCCATCCAAATATCGCATTTATTAATAAACCATAGTCCTAACTTGTAGGAAAAGCAAGGTGGATAGAAACTGAGGGTAAGTGACATAATTCATCCATTACAGCCTATTGATTATGAGATCCCATCCAGAAAACGTTGTTTATATACTGACATCACATTCGCTTGGGAATTTCTTTGTAGGTCACATTTAGATGCAATTTGGAAAACTAGGTAATTCACAGGTAGTTTCTTCTTCTTTGTACTTTTTTGATCTGTCCTCTTGAAAGGTCACTATATGTATGGAAAGTTCTATCAGGAAATTATGGTGATGGAACACTTGATTAGTCTAATTGCTTAATGGTTGGACCAGTGAAGCCTTGCAGAGAACATCCTCAAACTCAAAATCTTGCTTTCCAGACACCTACCAAATGCTCCCTATTGGAAGTGTCTTCCTGCACCAGGAATGCTGGCATTCACCAGACAAGAGCTCTGAACATATACAATGTTCTTTCTACTCACTGTACAAACAAAGCTAAATAAACTTTATGAGTTAAATGTATTTGTGCATGGCATAACTAGATCCCAGGGAAATTTCCTGTCATAAATTTCCTAGTTGAATTACAAAGTTTAAAGCCAGTTACTAATACAATGGAAGCTGGGGTACTTCAAACACAAGAAAGGACTTTGTTCAATTATTGGTAAAATAATGTCTGTGTTGGTCTAAATACTCAAACCCTTGCTCACATTTCTCATGCAAGAATCCCACTGGAAGTATGTGGGTTATGCAAGCTTGGAAGGACTGAGTTTACCTAGGCTTGACTCTGTATGACCTTATATGTTATCAGCTCTACAGAACAGCATCATAACACAAAGCAGTCCAGAACTGCAGCTGTGTGGCATTTGTCACTCACTGCTACAAATACCGAAGTCTACAGAAACTCTGCCGTGATTTCAGTCAGCAGATGAACAAATCCGATGAGCAGATGAACAGATTCTGAAGTCTGTAAAGTCTACCGTGGTCTGCTGGAATGGAAGTCACCACTGAAACATACGACATGATTATGAGCAATTGACACAGAAGAATTTCTCAGAGGAGACAACTGTTTATTTTCTCATTTAATTATCTGACCCTCACTTTGTTTCACTCTTCTGTCACCAGCAAAGAACAGCAAGCAAATAAGATATGCCAGTAACTATTCTGTTAGCAAGGTGCAAGAAGAGCAAAAAGAAGAGCAAAAAGTTGTGTTTTTTATGAGACACCCTGCTTTTACAGATGCTGCTGAAATGCTATTGCTAAGTACCTGGGCAGTTTATAATAAACCCTTCCAAAAGTGCATTCTTACACAATCACGAAATAAATTATACTATCCAAAATTCATGCTGCTAATTAAAATAGCCCCTGTAGGAGGGCAAAGTAGCTGCAAAGCTGAGGTAAACATGATGGGTTTTTATTGAACAGCAGCTGATTAATTTTATACCCTATTTACATATATTTGCTAGTATCATCAAAACCTGGTAAACACAATTCTGTCCTCATCAATTAAAGACTCCAAACTGATTGCGGTCCATCAGTTTTGGGACACCAGAAAGCTCTCTTTGCTTTTATAGAAAGCCAGTAGCATGACACTTTCATTCTTAAAAATCTGCCAGCATAGGAAACTAGGAGCAAGAACTATGTAGTTCTTTATGTATCTGGATCAAAACATTTTATGCCAGAATCATAATATTGGAACTATATGAGTTGTGAGCCACCAGGAAGGGTCTATAAATGGTTAAATGTACATTGTATTACATGGTCCCCTAATAGAAAAGTGTTGTTCACAAGAGAAATAAACTGATCACTTACTACAGTGCCAGGAGCAAGCTTAAAGTCGCTTTTATTCAGAAATGATCATTTTCATTTTAATGGATGAAACAGTTTCATTTTGACCAGCTGCTCAAGATAAATTTTTCTCCTGACAATACGACTCAGAAAAAAACTCAATACTTAACATCCGAGTCACCTAAACAGTCAATCTAAATACACCTCAAGACAAGTGATAATCTTGTCATGGTTGATTTCACAACTTGTACGACAACCTTATGAGTTTATGGAAACCCATGGAACTGATTAAGCTTACTTGGACTAAAAAATGAGCTACTAATAGATAGAGCTCTCCTTACGGTGCCTTTATAACAAGAATCAAAGTGAAAAAATGAAAACCTGGACAATGCAGACCTCCCCACCTCGCATTGGCAGCCAGCAAGCAAGGCGCTGGTGCATTTCAAGGTCTTGCAAGTACAAGGTCTCATTAGATACAACATCCTTAATAACCTAGCTGTGAGCCACTCTCAAGATTGTCTTTCACCCTATATTCCATATAGCAATTGAGAGCAGTCAGGATGCCCTTGTTTTCTCTCAGATGAGCAAAATGAATTGGACCCAGGGAAAGCTTCTTGAGCACAGACCCCTGATCATAAAATTTTCTTCTTGGTGTGATCTGTAACATACAGCTCAGCCTTTCCACAGTTACTGAATTATCTCGTTTTCCTTTCTTCTCTGCACAGAAGCATTTCTCTATCAGACTGAAGTCTGGCAGGCAGGTTGCAGTCCTCTCCCTGGTCCTTATTTTTTTAAGAGCTGAACACAGTGCACCAACATGTGAAGCAGCGGGGGCTGCTTACTAAGTCTTAGAACCATAGTGCAGGATAATCTCCATTACCTCTTCATGCCTTAGATGACAACAGGCTGCAAGGACTACACCATTCTTCTTTCTTTTTCCTCACTTGCTTATTTGTAGAAGTCGGTGGTTTGCTCGCGTTCCCTCCACGCTGCCCCTTTCCTTGGCTCCACTGTCTGGCAGGTTCCCCGAGGATGCACCTGGCAATGGTGAGCTGTGGCTGTAACATCACTGCCTCTGCACGGCGTCAGGAACCCAAATGGACTAATCAGGATGGGCAAACCCCAACATTTGCTTTTGGAGAGGACCCAGGTACAGCTTCCAGACAATATGCCCTTGTTTGGAACAAGCCATGTGATAACTAAGAGGTCAGACACTGAGCTATGGAGCTGTTGTCTGCAGCCTCTGCTGTTCCTGTGAAGCAGCAGAGCAGAGCTCCACATCACAGGCTGCCCCCATACAATTTTTTCCTCTTTGCACCAAGAACAGTATTGGATTTTTGATTTAGGTCTAATGTAAGCCTGGTAAACTAACTGTCTTCTTTTCCCACCGAAATGAAATTCACTTTTCCTCCACAAGAACAAATAAATGGTAATTGAGAAATATTGTTTCTGACCTTGTAATAAAATGTACACTTAACCGACAGTTTAAGTTAAAGCCAAAGGTTTTTGCACACATGCCAACAAGACTGTATTCCAAGATGTCTCTTTCAACAGCTAAAGATAGACCTAAACCAGAAACCTGCGCAGAGATAATGTAACACAACATTGAGAGTTTGCACAGAGGCAACACAAGATTCAAAGGATTCTGTCCCCTGGGTTCTAGCCTGGCTCATTTCCACCCCACCCTGGCCATCCACACTGCTCTTCCTCTCCCTCCCGACACTGGTGGCACACACTTGGCTTTTCCAGCGGTGATCTGTAGCTGGCATGCAAAGACTGCGTTTGCAAGTAAAATAAAAAGAAGATCTAAGGCAGGAGGTTGAAGCCACACAAAATCAAACTAGATTTTGTGGGTAATTAGCTGCTGGAGCAATTACCACAGGCTGCGGTACACTGCCTGTCATGAGCAGTTGCAGTATCAGACATTTTCCCTAAGAGAGGCTTCTAGTGTTACTATGAACCAGTTCTGGTGAGTTCAAGCAGCGTGTTTATGTTATGGATCAAACCCGATGGCCACAGGGGTCCTTCCAGGTATTACCATCATGGATCTACACGCATAATTTCCTCTGCCATAACTCCCAGTCACTTGTGTACTTCAAGGAGAGCAAGAACCAGGCCCTCAACAAAGAGAAGACAGTGCTAGAAACCCGTGGCATTTTATCAAACATGGATTTTGCCCTAATCCTTCTCTGGATTCCCGTAACAAGCAGAAATTCCCGTGGGCGCACAGTGGAGGTGAAATGTCTGCCTGACAACAGGTCTGACGATGGGCCTGCTGCACTCAGATACAGCACCAGGAAGGCTAGGCGCGCCTGGAACGCCAGGCAGCACCTCTGCCAGCCATCCCCATGTCTTTAACTTTCCACAGCCAGGCCCGGACTGTGCCTCACTTCCTGATATTTGGTTACATCCTGTCGCCCCTGGAGCAAGGCCAAAGTTCTTCTAAAGAATGAGAAAGTTAAAGTTAGAAATAGAAACCATGTAAAGTTCAGCAGCTGGATCACGTTACATGTAAACAGCTCCCAGGCCAGCACAAGAGGCTGCTCCACGTCTTCCCATGGTCAGCTCAGCCAGGTAAGGTTTTTACTCCACTAAGGAGCAGGTAGTGAATGCCGACTGAGGTGATCAAATGATGTTCCACTCTATGCTGCGATGGCAGCGCAATCCGCATAAATAAAGCAAACAGCTTTCTTACTTCAGGATAGCTCACATAAACAGGGCTTGCATCATGAACAGAGACTGTAGTGTGGTGTGACAGGGAGACTATTAATTTCAGGACCTTCTGGAATGTGACATTTCACTACAGTACACTGAGTCCATCTCCTCCCGATGCCACATGATCCAACATCTTTTAGCTTTACTTCTCCGTGGTTCAGCTGCTGTAGTGGAAGCATGTAGTAGGACTGGATTTCAAATTATGTAAAGGCGGCCTCCCATCTGTGTAAAATCTTCAGCACATCTTCAGAAACTGTTTTACATCCAAGTTTTAACTGTGACGCTCCTATTCTAGCAGTGCTAGCAGTAGCTGGTCATGGAGCAGTGTGAGAGGAGGGTGCACTGCTGCCCACACCACTTGCACTACTCAGCTCATGCAGGCAAGCCACGAGGCATCGGGAGAAACCTATTCAGCCAGCTTCAGACCATCAAAAGGTACTTGACCAAACACAGGAAGAGGCATTTTGGGGTCAGTGCTTGTCAACTTGAACTACACCAGGTGCTGTCTTGCCAGCTGGCCCAGGAGTTCAGCACTTCACCACCGGGACACTGCAGGCACAGAGCTAGGTGAAAGCGTGGCCTGTCCTCAACCAGCCAACAGAACTGCCTCAAATCAAAATGCATGCTTAAAGCAAATCTACAAGGGACACAAGCCACAGCCCCCCACCAATGTGGTCACAGATTTTGCCTAAAATAGTACAATACAAATCTTCTGTGCCTTTTTTTCAACTACAGTCCTTCTAAAACCTTGTGTCTGGAATACTTGGTGAAGGTATGCTGAGTTACAGACAAGCTTTCGGACAGGAAAGAGCACACTCAGAAGGTACGTGCTGCCTGTCTTTCATTTCGGACTACACTGCACTCACAGCAAAGCATTTTAAGAGGGTGTCACTTTACTAGAAATCTATGGGATGGTGATTGCCCCAATTAATCTTCCTGACTCTAGATCAGTCCTCAATATAGGCAATTACAGTTCACCAGTTAGGCAGTAACACACAAAAATACATTTCTGAGCAGTTAGAGCACAGACCAGTACTACAAAGTGCAGTCCTTCAGGACAACCGATTGCAACTGAACTATGAGCACAATTAGATTTTGGCTGATACCTATTATTGCTCCTATTAAAAAGAAAAAAAAATACAGCTAGAGAAGCCAGCTAAACCTGTATCTTGACCAGACTTTGTGCCTCACCCTGAGCAAGTCCTTCAGAGAAAACCCTATCACACCCTTATCCATGACTGAGTATTGCTAAGATTAACATTTCAGAATCAGAGTTGTGCCTGAAGAAAGGACTACAATAAGAAGTATATTACTATTAGACATACATACACTATCACTGACAGCCAAAAGAAAAGCTCAAATTTTGTAAAACCACTTCATAAAGACATCAGAAATGCCC
This sequence comes from Strigops habroptila, assembly GCF_004027225.2. Classification (NCBI taxonomy): domain Eukaryota; kingdom Metazoa; phylum Chordata; class Aves; order Psittaciformes; family Psittacidae; genus Strigops; species Strigops habroptila. The sequence goes on from NC_044283.2 coordinate 18,886,496, forward strand.
AACTCATGTTCCCATATATCTGAAATCCATATAGCCTTACCTCTATAGACTAACAGTTGTATTTCTAAGCCCTGATGCAAAGAATGCTTCCCAAAATAAATCCCAGTAGTGGCCACTGGGATTTAAGTGACCTCTGGGGAATACAGAGGACAGGATAATAACTACATTTTCACTCTTTAGAGTTGACAAGCAGCAATCATACAAATCACTCACTCCCCATCCCCACCAAAGCATACTAGCAGGACACAGCCAAGCTACGACACGTTTTCTAATCCGTACTGGAGCTCGTCATTCCTAACTCTGGACTTTGGAAAGCTGTAGCTTAAAAACTATTTCTGAAATTGGTGGAATCTCCCTAATAAGAATATGAAAATAAAGAAAAATATGCAGAGATGCCAACCGTATTGCTTTCTTGGCTTTTCTGTGTTGTTTTCTTTTTGCAGCTGGCGCAGGAGGCTGTGTAACCAGGAGCCAGTATAACATGGTGCTCCGGCAGCCTGATTATCATTCCAAAAACTTCTCTCCTCTTTAGCACTGCATCCTCATATTAAAAATAATGTTCCTGTGCTTAGCTTTCTTACTTTTAGTGTACTAGAAACACATAATCTTTGAGCTGTATGTATATTCAATAGCACTGTCAAATAAATTATTGTTATGGCATGTGTACTTTTTCCTTCTTTTTCTGATTTATAATGGATTTTAGCATTGTTAAAACTGCAGTTAGCCTGTCTACAGTCTCATAATTTTTCTCTCAGTCAAATGAAACTACAGTCTTGCAATTTTTAAGCCAAATTACTACTAAAATGTGTAGAAACAGGAATTTTAATAAGACTTCTATGTTACAAACATTTTAGCTCAGAAATATTTTGAGTCAGTCTCAGAATAGGATTAGCTTCTGCATATTTTCTTTTAATTTTACATATAAATGAAATACAGGCTCTCTCATCATAATTAAATTTGAACTATTCAAGATTATGACTGCGAAAGTACTCTACACGCACATCTACACAGATTACTCAAAAGTCAGTAGCTTCTGTAGCCTACAAACAGAACACGCCAATCCCAAAGACTTTACAGTTATTCAAACTCTTACTTACAGAAAATGTAAAACACAAGCAAGGCAACTGCTCAGCTAGGGAGAAACTCATCACACCAGCTTCTGCTTGAAGGCTTAGGATTATGCACTTCATGTGTTAGCAGGTAAACTAAAAGTATGCAGTGTTTTGATGGATTTTAAGATCATTAATGATGATGATCTGACTGATGAGGATAAGCAAGGAATTGTAGACCTGGGATTTTTCCTGCATCACTAAGGTAATAATAGCTTTGCCATTGATTTTAATGAGATGAGGACTAGGCCACTGATGAACTGCAGCAAATGAAGGCAAGGCAATCAGAGCGGAAAGGGGGCAAGGGCAGAAGCTTGGGTGGAACAAAGGGATTGGAAGAGAAGTTGAGAGCAGAATCAAAAGCAACCATTACTTGTCACCAGTGGCTGCCCTGCAGACAACCAAAACTGTGTTTTGTCTTGACTTAGCGCTTCACATTTGCCTTTATCTGAATGTGGCTGAACACAAAAAGACCCATTTTCACAATGATGAAGTACCTGATTACTTGGACACTATATTACAGCTCACATGGCTTCATTTCTTTCCTCCAAAATCTAATTCCTAGTCTCTCTCTTTTCCCTTATGTATGTATCTTGTACAAAAAAAAGGCATCCTAAAGGCCAGGTTCATTCCTTCTGTCTGACGTCAAATATGCTAACACTAAAAATGCCTCACCCATCAAAGTTCTAGAAGTTGCAAGGATTGCACCTCCATGATTACCCTTCCTGATAACATTGCTCAGCACTGGATCCAGATGTTTTTCTACACAAATGACTGTCCAAATGGAAAGAGGTCAGCAAAACTAGGATTAGTGTTCCTGCATTGCAACAGACAGTAACCTACCTAAACAGAGGTTCTTGTACGTACGTGTCTGTTTCTGCAAGTCTAATTATTCAAGTTTCCATGGGCACTAGCAACGGGCAATCAGGTTCTAAGTAAATTTCTACCCCAGCAAGTCACTCACACATTTGAATTTGAGCCTCCAGCAAGTCCAGGGCTTAGGGACAGGCAGATTTCATCAGTCTGAACAAACAGCAATGGGAGACCACTAACAAAGCAAAACATGGTTCATAAGATACTTCTCCATCCAAAAGCTGCATCTTAGGCAGCCTCCTACAAAGCTTACAGAGTCTACAGCAAACAACTTCCACCCAGATTGGGAAGTGCCCCTGTAGGAGAATCCGGTTGGGTACACGATACATTAGCATCTAGTAATAGTTACTGTGCTCAACTATGAGCTTCAACCACAGCAACTCACATATTGTGACAAGGAAATAAAGTTCCCTATTATGGAAATCCTATATTGTATTTAATTATGTAATTATATTTTATTGTGTTAGCGAGTGGTTGGGCACAGTAGCAACTGCTGGGATTTCTGCACATTAGGAGCACAGAATTCATTCTTTCCAACAGCTGATTACTTTTTATGATTCTATGGGGGGGGCGTCCAAGCTATCGAAATGATTCTATTTTTGGCCTATTTCTCACAGACACTCTCCAGCAAGTCCCCTCTCTTGACACCACAATCCATAAGCACACAAAGAATTCCATTTTAGCAGTCACTGGGCCAAATTAATCCCTAGCATAAACTCTTATATTTGTGCACACATAGGGTGGTGCTGTTGACAGCTAAGATGGATTTGACCCACACCAAACTACCGCACCTGGGGTTTTGCTTCATTGTTAGACCTGAGACAAGTGCCCACCACACTGCAGAGTGCTTGCACTCAGCAGAAAGTGTAACACTTCTAAGCATCAAAGACAAATTCCCACTGAATCAGCTAGTATTACATCTCCATGCCTTAATGGCAGTCAAGTAGCAGACCACACTTTCCTCTCTTTCAGCCTGGGCCAGGCTTTTCTACTCCCTGGCTTGAGCTAACACCTACCAGCAGAGATGAGACACGAATGCAGGCAGAGATGGGCAGTAAGTCCGTGTTACCTTACCTCCTGCACACACACAGACACACCACTTTCTCCTTCAGCCAGCACAGCCATGGCAGAAATGGGAAATTCATTTCAGCAGGAACCTTTCAGTAAGAGGGCGCAAGCAAAGACAGATGTTAGGGCTGTTTGAACCTAGGAGGGAAAATGGGAGCTAAAAATACGACACAAAACCTGCAGTAAACTTACACAGCTCCACTCCATGCCACTTACAGAAATAAAATTCCTCTGACTTCAGGGACAAGCACATGCTTCAGGGCTACAGGACAGCTACAGAAATATGATTTAATAATAAACATGAATACATTTTTTTATATACAAAGTAAAATACTAACTTGGTAAAACAAAATAAACAGTAAATAATCTTTTATTCATTCTCTTTTCTTCGTGCCTTGGCATACAGTCTGTGTTACCGTGGACTCTAAAAATGAAAAATGAAATGTAAAATTGTTTATAAAATATAACATGCAGTCCTTCCTTTTGCTGAAATGCTTCGTAAATGTAGAACAGAAGTGGAGGGATGCAGCAAAACAGGGCTCAATAGGAAAAGCGTATCTTCACAGTGAGAAACACTGACCAGCTACAGAAGATCGTGACCAACATTTTCAGCATGGAAATGAATGGGACATTCTTAATGCTCAGAAGCTGCAAAATCCTGGCAGCTACTTACGTGTTTCAGTGTGGCTAAAGAAGCTTATTTCAATCACCCACCTCCCAAACCACCTCAGAGACCTCCCAAACACAGAGTGTTTGGCACTGGGCTCATTTTCTATATATATTTTTTACTATCTATCTCTGGTGAAAACACAGAAAGGGTTCAAATGCAAGTATTTTTCCACAAGTATTTTAATAATAAACACTACTTGCCTATCAACAACAGAAATAAAAAAGCTATTAACTATTCTGCTTCTCTCTCACCTTCTTTGTTCTGGTTTGGTTTCTCTGGAGTGAGTTTCACAATGAAATTCTTGGCTTCTGTTCACATTTGCACCACCAGCAAATGGTTACTGAATCACTTTTACACTGCTTAAAAACCCCATGCTAATCTGGACATGCTATGCCTATCAGATCAGTGTAATTCAAGTAAAGATTGAGTATGCTTTTCATTATATCCGCCTAAATACCACTTAAAGTAACAAAAATAGCGACTTCACCTGCTCTAATACAGATTTTATACAGCCATAACACACGTTCAGCTCACGTTTGACTTCAGCCTAGCATTCTGCAAGCAATTCACCTGCTGACATTTATTTTTGTTAAGCAATCTAGCAGTGGGTGCCTGGAGTTGCTTTTCTTTATCTACATGACATGATGGTATAGACAGACATTACTGGATTAGGAAATATTTCATTCCTGAAATGAAGTTAGAGGGTCAGTGTCTAAAATGAGTCATTACAGATTTCTACTAGAAGATTAAATATTATCTACCAACTGAAAACCAGTGATATAAAATATGTAATTATTCTGCAGTATGTGATTACAGTATATTCTTCACATCACTTATTTCAGCTCTATAAGTGCTACCAATGTTTTACAAGCTAGAAACTACTAAAAGAGGTACCTGAACCAGAAAATACGCTACAAGAAGCAAACGCACAATGGGATTATACTGGGGATTTTCCATCTAGCAGTATCTAGCGTGGAAAAGGGGGAGCACACAGGGATTTTGTTTAAAACACCATGATTAAAACAAACAGAAAAAAAAGCAGACAAGTAATAATGATCTCAGTTCTCCTTTAAAGCAAAAGAGCAGTTTCTCTATCAAAAAATCATGAATATGCATTAACAGGAGGAGGAAAAAAATACTAAATGACATGTGACAAGCCTTGCTATACCCATCTTTTGACATCATCATTTCAGTTAAATATTCCCATTAGCCCTAAAAAGCATCTTAAAAGGTAATAAGGGGCATCATTTAATGTCAAGCAGATGAGAATCCCAATGGGAAGGACATGGAGCCTGACTACCTCTTAAAGTACACTGACTGTGGATAGGCACTACTGATACCACTTAAATGTTCAAAGTCAGCATGGCTTACTCTGCTATCTCATTACTAACATGATAGACATGCAAAGAAAGATGTGAGATCAGCTGTTTATACCTCATGTCTCAGGCATTTCACTCAAATCTCTGAACAGATTTATTATTTACTTGCCTGTTAATAAAACTAGCAGCTTTATCAGCCAGTACTTTTTCCCCAAGCTTTTGAACTCCACTGAGATTTGGAGGCAATTAACATTCACCAGTAACAGAGCAATCAACACGGGGATATCTAATGGGACTGGACAGAATCCAAAACCAGGTATTAGGATAATAGTGAGTCACTGACATAAGGTTATGATGTTAATTTTCGAGGGGAGAGCAACAGTGAGTTTTCAATAGCAGTGTCTGTGATTGCTGTCACATTAGCATAACATTCTTTTCTGTACGGCTGTCTTCTGAATCCGAAACGTGCTCAAAACTGAAAGCAGCTGACAACACCCAGAATTAACTTTGTATTGCCTATTTCTAAAAAGCCTGCCCAACCAAATTACTTACACATCGTTTTCCAAATGCTTTACCTCAATGAACAAATAAAAATAATAATTGAGAAATGCCAAGAATTGCTAGCAGCTGTGGATGGTACATTAATGATGGTACAATCAGAGAGATCTAGTTATTTTACATTTTTTATTTACATTTTTAGATTTAAAAGGAAGGGATATTCCTGGAAGCAGTAACCATATGAGATATGGCTGCTATCTAATCAGATCCCTAACTAAGCAGGTTTCAGCTGTAGGTTGGATCCCATAAAGGGCTTGGGTACCTAGAAGTAGGCATTGCAAGGCATATGGGTTTATAAAGTTGGTTCCAAAAGGGAATTGGAAATGCAGAGATAGACACACAGACCCCAAGGGCATGCAGAATCCAACCTCAGGAGTGCGCTTGACTGTGAGAAACCTCAGAAGACTCATACTGAGGCCATGGCCACACAGCCAAAGAGGAAGGCTTACTACTGAGTATATTCAAAGTCCTAGCCCCTTCCAAAATTCCGAGACAAGGCACCAGGTGGTTGTCTCCACCCAAAGCCCAGAACCCTCTCCAGAGCATAAATGCCTACTTCTGTTCTCTAAAAGCAGCAACAGCAGCTGCACAGAGCTTCATCTGGCAGAGAAGATGCTGTCAGTAGCTGTTATGCCATACGCTGTTGGTTATGGCAACCGAAAGGTGGGATGCCTGGACCCAAACCTCTTCTCAGACTGAGACCCCGATTCAAGCCCAGATTCAAGCATATCACTGCCATATTGAGAACATCACTGCCAGCAGGCCGTAGGTGACACTGGTGATGAATGAGTACTTTCCTTTGGAAGCTGTGTCACTGGGAAGCTAGGCACTCAGGATTTGGAGCACCAGGAACAGTAATACAAAAGACAGTGTAATTTTGCACCACCATAATTAGGGTAAGGGGCATTTTGAATCTTCTAGATGGACATTTAGGGTTAAGTGGCCTTGAAGAAGAGTGGAGACCTACTGATCCAGGTCCATTCTAACTGGATGCATTTCACAGAAGTTAAAAGACAAAACCAAGATGCCATGAACAGCAGCATTAAGCAGAATTGTTATTTTTCACAGATTAGTAGGTCTCAGAAAAAGGCACTGTACAAATGTAGCCTCTTCTGCAAACATATGGCATTTGCTATCAGCACCATATGTAGCTTCTGTACTTCGCGAAGAGCATCCATTCTCGTAACATGTATACTCTATTTATTAAGCTATGCTCTGCCTTCCATAAACATCCACCATTTTTACAATGTTATGTTCTCTATACAAAAGCCACTAGAATTTGCCAAGTAAAAGCTAATAAAAGCACGGAAAGGAACTCAATGTTTGGGTTATAGGGTTCATTTCACTTCATCCTGCATCCAAATGCAGACATCAGGGGTGGGACACATCAGACAATTCACTTTGCCAGCAAACCAAGAACAGCATATATAAGCTAACTAAAATGACAAAAATATTTAGGTTCTCACCATGAAAGGCTGGCACAATAACAGATAAAACATAAGGATTACACAGCTTTACCCTCCTAGTCTGAAGAATCGTTTAAAAATTGAAGACATCTACATGGCATTAGACATGCTTCCAAATGAAGCTGTCCATAGTACAAAGGCTGAACATGCAGCCAGTTCACAGAAGCACTAGAGTCTTACTGGTAACTCAAACCAGGAATTAAGATTTCTTTTGATTTGGGGAGTTGTGTTTCTGGTGACTTAAGCTCCCCTGAGGCTAACAGCCCCATGATTTCCCTGCCTGACTGAACACACCCCTTCTCACCCTTGCAGAAAGACTTCCATTACCGGTCCCGATACACGTGAATCCCTTGGTTCCCTTCTAGCCCCACCACCCCAGCAGAAGCTGGACAAGAGAGGTGAGGCTTTTGCTCTTGGTGAAGCTCAAGAAACTGTCAGCCAGTTCTTTCCTGATGTAGAGCCATGTGCTGAATAATAAATACCCAACCTTACTGGCAGGTTTTGGAGACTCCGTCAGTCTCACAGCATCCCCCACCTTCTGTCTTAGGGGACTGGGGAGAACAGTCTGCTGTAGAAACACCAAAATAACTTAGGTGCTGAAGTTGTGTTGGGGACCTATGCAAGAAGTGAGAAGCATAAGCAAGAAAGACACTTTTTGGTTCCCTCAGCATCCTATATCCCACTGGTCAGATAGCATGCTCTAGGTCAGGCAATAAATCAACATTTCACATCTCCCATGACAATTTTCACCACCTCACCTGTATCTTTTCTTTCACCCATACCAAGTTTTTTTTACTAAATGTGTCCTTTCTTTTCTGAGACTTGAGCAAGAGAAATTGCTCTGATCCCCATTTATTTTCCACTGTTATTCCTATCCTTTCACTGACCTGCATATCATCCAAATTTGGGTTTTAGTATTTCATGCTTTTGTGCTCCTCCCTTCTCCAAAAGGGCATTCCTATACTTGGAATCATTCCCGAATAGTTCAGTTTGCAGCCACTCTCATGCACAAAACATAGTATTTAAACATAAATTATTCAGGAAGTGTCCAGCAAATACTGACTATTGTCAGGCTTGAGGAAAATAAGAAGTCACTTTAAACATACTGTGTCTTAATACCCTTCCACTGGCATCTGCTGCTGGTCTGAGACATGCTACTAGGTTATAGAAACCTCTGATCTGCAGTATTGGCTATTATGTGCTTACATTAATCTCAACCAGCAGCTTACCCAGTGTTGTGTTTTGAGCAGGGGCTCAGGCTGCTCTGAGTCGGGCTATCGCACACAAGCTGCTTCCACAGCTCTGGAGGGGAGAAAGTGCGATGTGTATTTTCTTCACACTGTAAAAGGTGAAATAATTACTACCTATTTCTCCCTCTCTGCTGCAACAGTTAAATATTTTTCTACTACAGCCATGGGACTGGAAGATTAAAGAGCTAAGTGCAGTCATCCGCTTCTTCGGCATGGTCCCGCCGCACGTCTCAATCACTGGCTTCCCCCAAAGCCACAGTGGTCGAGATTAAAGTGCTTCTGGTCCATGGTAATCCAATCAGAGCTAGAAGGGCTTTAATCTCTGCCATTCTGCAGACAAACATTTTGGCAAAATGCCTTCCTTACGGCATTCTGAATTCCACCTGGGCTGCACTCGCGCTTTGACAAGGATTGGGGCTGCGTAGGATTATCACCCCCACCCAGAAGGGTGACAATTCCTTCCTTTGTCCCTTGGATTAAAACAGAAACACCTAACTGCATATCCTGCTACGTGGACAACAAACTGTTCCCAAGTTGTCTATCAGAAAGCAGTGCAAATTCTCCAGACAAAACAAGATGGAGAGATGCACTTTCTAACATAAACTGAGGACAAAGGCGGTTTTATTATTCACAGTCCCAAAGGATTCAATGTTTATGTCAGTGGTACCCTCCAAACACAAGGAAGGAAACCTCTATAACCCAGCCCTGTAGAGTGAGCCCATTTTTGTAAAAAGAGGTGACAACCAATTGAAATTCTGGAGCAAAAGCAAGTCTCTCCAGCCCAGGGAATTTGCATTATGCCCACAGGCTAGCACAAGACTGTTCAAATTCTGCCCTGTCATACAGATAGGATATGGCATGATCTTCCTTGAAATGTTAGATTTATGTACATCTGTTTATGTCAACCACATTACTTATAAGCCGTGAAGGAAATTTTAGCCAGAAAGGCTGACACAGTCATCCTGAAAAAATAAACTGTTTAAAAAACCCCAAGTTTTTTCACTGGGATGGGGTTCTGCAGTATTTACAGTTTCACGCTGGTGGGTTTTTGGGCAGGAATCGCTGATGAGCTAAAGGATTTTCACTATCACCTTAATAATCACATATTATCGCTACCTTCACATATCATTCCCTTGGACTTATGCCTGTTCAGTGAGTAGGAAGGGATCATCATGTCTGCTTCTCACTACAGAAAGAGAAGCACTGAGTTAGTCTGTGGTTTTCATTAAAGACCAATGGGGAAAATCTGGGGAAGGAATCAATAAGGGGAAAGAAGAAAAGGGAAAAAAATGGGGAGGGGGAGAGATGAAGGAATATTATTCTAAAGTCAACGTGTAAATCTTTAGCTGTACAACTCCCACTTGCATTAAAGGGATTTGCACTGCTAAAACCTCATGCATCAAGTTGACAACTTAGCCATAAAGATGTGAAATCTGAAGGGGTTTTTTGTTATGGTTTGGGATTTCTTAAATTTATTTATTTGGAAAATAGGTTTTTAAATTTTTATAACAAAAGGTGAAAGCACAAACAGCAACATGATTCCATTAGGCCCACACAGCCCAGGCCAGGACTCCTAGAAGGATTTTTCCATCTGGCAACTACGTGTGTGTCCCACCTGCTCTCTGACCATGAGCTATTTGCAATGTTTGGGCTACATCTATAGGATTAATCATGGGCAAAATGTTCTCAGAGCCCCAAACCAACCCCCTTTGCAAGGAACTTTGATGGCTGGCGGCCTAAGAGAAATAATCTATAGAACGCCTTTGCCTTTTCCACTGACATTCCCCAGTGAGGATGCAACAGGTGGAACCTTCCCATGTATCCCACAGTCTTTACACAAGCTGTGTGTCCTCACACCAACTGTCTAAATGTGAGAAGATAAATTTTTGTCCCCCGGCAGTAGGCAGAGCCTATAAAGACTGAAGGAAAATGCTATTGTGCTTAAGGGCAGTGGAGCCATAGTTGGGCTATAGAAACCTGAGCTCAGATGCTCAGTGTGGCTCCGGAAGTGTTGCAGCTGGGATGCTTGCTCCCATCTCTCCGTCTGGCTGATGGTTGGTCCCCTGAAGGCTGCACAAAACTGCTGGCTACAGGCAGAGTGATCACGTCAAAGCAGTAATTATGGATCTCGACTGAGCAGAACCGGGTGTCATGTTTAGCCGCAGCACTGCTGCATCACATGGTGCAGAGGAAAGCACTGCGAACAAGAACATGGGCTTGGAGGCCTTCCTTTCTCTGTAGAAGTGGAAGAGGAGATCTAGCTTACCACACCTACTGGGAGCACCGCTACAGCACAGGCTTATTATTAGCAATAGGTTGCACCAAAACTGACCTGTGTACTCTCTGAGAAAGTGGAGGCAACCAGAAGTTTCTGAGAAGAGCAAGTTTTTCCAATACACCTCAAATATCAGGCAGTATTTCCCTTATATCTATTATCAGCAGATTTAAAAGCGACCAGACCATGTCTCAACTGCACTGAAGCTGATGGAGTAACACCAGTTTTGAACAACTGAGACTCTCACCTTAAGTACTCAGGCTACAATGCAAGTATATCCACAAAGTGCAGTAGTCTTCCTGTACAATTTTCCTGCTGTCATCTGATGTACTGATACAAGACTTACACTGTATCTCCCATGGCATAAAAAGTCGCCACATCAGTGAACCAATACTGCTTGCCAAACTTCCAGCAATAATTTGCTCTACTCAATAATTTTCATGTAACATAATAATTGGCACCCTTTACCACCTTTATCTCTACTACTTACAGCATGCAATTTGGCTTATCAATTTACTTTAAAAAGAATGATAACATTTACTATCATGATGAAAAGCTTATTGACAATGAGGATTTTCCTCCCAAGTCAATAAAATACAGATTACTGTTTAAAAATTAAATGTTCAAAGGAATTGCTTAAGAAGCAAAAACTGTAATAGAAACTTATCAAAGCTAAATAAGCAATAAATAAGACAGTATGAAAACTGTCAGAGCAACTTAGCATCCCCATTCTATTTGTGCTTCATTTTATTAGCTAATCAAAGTGTCATATTATTTCTACTGGCATCTATTTACTGCCATGTAATTTTGATAAGGGCACCATCTGTATTTATAAAAGCATTATCTTAATAGCTGTCTAGCAATCTACAAACATAGGTGATATTTAACTTTTCTAAGGGGATCAATTTTAAACCAGGCAAAAGGACTGATATAAGTCAATATGCTCTGTTAACACTCCAAGGGCCCTATTTGGATCTCCCCCTGCCATGTGCCATTACAGCAGCCTTACACTTAAACCAAGGAAGGAGGTGAATGTTTGACACGCTGTGCACTTTTCTTTGCTTTATTAAGATGTACAGCCATGAATTTTGTTTAGCAGGGCTTAGAGCTGCCCAGATTTTAAATCCCTGGCAAAAAAAAGAATTGTCACAGAGAGCTGTTTTGCCACACAGAAAATTTAAGTGATAGTGCTAGTTTAGATTCTCTGTGAATAAGGATTCTTCCCCTCTTTAAGGATTCCCTATATGATTTAAGGCTGTAATTTTCTGTATATTAAGAGCAGCTTTGTTCCACCTTTTGTACCGCAGAGTGCCTCTCTGCAGAGTGAGGAGCTCCCAAACCCACCCCAGGACAAGTCTCTTTCATCCCAGAAGCGCTATAACCCCTCAGATGCCTACTTCCTTCCGGCTCCCAAATCTTGCACTGGACAGCACGGCAGCCCAGCTTCAGCAAAGGAAGTTAAGGCACCTTCTAAGTAGAGCTTTCACTAGGGTTTATTCCCTCCTTCCAGAAGAACACCTACACTTCAGCTTTCCCACTTCCTGGTCAAGTTTTCACACAACAGTAGCACTATAGTTTTGAAGACGCATTGCATGGTACTTTGTGCATGGGGCGGCCTCAGAGGCATCTATGAGTTGTGTTCTGCGCCCCCATGAACAGCTTTAGTACCCTCTTCTTCACCCTGATGCCTTCTGCCACCACACAGAGTAACTAACTCACCCGCTGCTCAGCTCCACACAGCACGCGGGGTGCCAGCTGCAGGCTTCTGCCTCGTTTGGCATCTTCCTGCTGAGGCACTGCCAGTGCTACAGCTCAAAACTCTCTCTGAACATCTCCTTTAAAAGACGCAGAGCTATGGGCAGCAGCAGGACTTAACCATCTCCTTTTTCAGCAGCCACCGAAGCAGGGACTTTCTGAAATGCATCTGTAGAACAAGACACCTAAACTCTGAAACCTCACATGAGATTTAGCTACAGAAGACTCCTTGGATTTTGCTCATTAGCTCTACCTCCAACTCTTCAGTCAATGTGATGGTGAAATAGGAATTTCTGCAGGATTAAATCCTTTGGGATCTCAAATAAATACATTGTCTAAAAGCATGGTTAGGGGAAAAGAGTAGGAAAATGCCGTCCATCTTCCACTAACTGACAAGTACATGTCAAATATTCTTACCCTGATTTTAGTACAATCATTTCTAATACATTTCAGCATTAATTGCCATCTCTTATTTGACATAATAATTATACATAACTGGATAACTATAAAATTGCTGCCTTATATTGCAAATTAGTAATTATAGTAGTAAACATTAACAACATGCCATATATAAAATAGTGATTTGTATACTGAAATGAATTAGAAATAATTGCAATGCGTGATAATTAAAATTATGCAAACATTAGCTATCTAATTGTTAGGTGGATTTTTTTCTTTTCCCATTTAGATTCTCTTTTTAGAGGTTGAGATCATTATCAGAACATTTTTAGAATGTGCAACTTCAAGCCTTTTTTTAAAATCCAAGAGGGAACAAAGATAAGAAATGTGTCCACACTGAGCCCAAATGAGGATCTGGGGCAATGCTCATATAGGCAGCTATCCAAGGAGGGCTGTGAAGAGAAAATCCTACCAAACCTAGGTTGGGCAAAATGTTAACAAGTGAGAACTGGAAGGGAACGTGTAGATGTTGTGCCAAAGTTAAAAATTAACACCTAGCACAACCTTCAAATGATGACCTTAATGTCCAATATTGGTGGGTACTGAAGATCTGTAATTCCTATCAGCTACATTGGGAGTTGTAAGGACCATTTAGTTTCAAGCTTCCTCAGAAGTAAAATAGGAGAAACTTCTGTCCTGGCAAAATTTCCAACTACTTGGAACTCTGTCATCCACATTTTTGTATCCTTTTTGTCCTCTTCTCCTCCCATGCTCATCTCCCTCCTAAGCTTCATTTTTTGCAGTGCTGTAGAAGCCCTAATGGAGAGGAGGGGTTTGAGACAGGAAAGCTGCTGTTATGTGCAAGCAAGGAACAGATTAGGTTGCTAAAATGATGTGATAACCCTACATTTATCTGCTAAAGAACATCTTCAATATTAGTGTAAGATGGGAGCACTAATCAGAAAACAGTCCAGACACATTATCAGCAACAGAGCAGTGAGAGGGGACAGCCCCTTTATGAAATTGTTTTCTTTGATAAAGGGAGTTTCTTAGTGCTGTAAATCTAACTCAGATGAGTGATCATATAGCCACAGGTACAACACTCGTGATTAACTAACTAAAGTGTATGCACCAAATCAATTAAAAACAATCTTTAAAAGAGGGTATATAATTTAATTGTACCTAGGTAGAGCTCTGCTCTAATTTATCTTCTGGCCACTTTCAAGGGATTTTACTTAGATGTTTAATCTAACATTCATTGCAAGGGGTAATTCTCATGAAATTGCTATGGCATCTCCTGTATCACTTAATGCAAATGCTTCAGTGCCTCAACAATGGAGAGAAGCTTTTTCAATAAAGACACACATCAAAGTGCACTATGAAGTGCTCTCTTTGTTCAAGTTGTTTTAAAAGCAGCAAAATGTTTCACAGTAACGAGACATTCAGACTCCAACACCAGCTACATTTAGATGACAAATCACACCCCAAATAGTGGATGTACATCGCATGTCCATGATGCGACAAGGAATATGGGCTCCAGACATGTTTTGCATATAAAAGCATGCCCAAACTCATGAACTTGTATAGAAACACTAGATAGGAGCATGCCTGCATTACCAACTGATGTGCAGCATTAGGATATGCCTCCGACACTAAAAACAAACAAACAAAACACCCCACACTTATTCTTGGGTATTAAATTCAGATTTAAGACACTTAAATAAGCAGCGCAGTCATTAAAGGTCACTTAGCTGGTAGCACCCGTTAACCTTACTATTTGTGTATGTGCATAGAGTGAATTTTAGCAGGCACCAAAGCAAAGAAAGGCCACACATGCCATATGTGAGCAGGAGCTTTTGCATGGTGGTCAGCCAATGAGAGGGGAATTGCTTCCTGGTGAAGGAAGATCAACCCCAACAGGCAAGTAAGAGCAGCAGGAAAAGGCCCTCACAGCCTGAGACGCCTGTAAAAGCCCATAACATAGACATCTGTACCTCTGAACAGCAGGCAGGTGGCATACAAAGGACCTGTACAGTAAAATGTCGTGCCTGAGCCTGCCACATTCCTACCACAAAACCCCCCAAGTCCTTTCACACCAGAAAGGACTCCCAGTTTAGACCAATTTTGTTGTTTGGCACCACAAGGCCACTTTGGGAATGCAGCAAGCTGGGGCTGATAGCTCCCAAAGCTATGGGAGGTATATGCACAAGTAAACTAGGGACAAAAAAAGACATGTAGCTCCATTACCATCTCCTCTTTCTGGGGAAGACCACAACATTTTGCAGGAAACAAAACCCTGGCTATTATTCTCTGCTGTTCAAACAGGTGAAGGGGAGAGGTTTCCTGACTAACATCCCACTTGGCATGGATTTCCACTTTGGGCTGTTGCACTAGGCGTTGGGAAGAGGCAAAAGAGAAGGGGAGAAGGGACACAAATTCCACCTTCAGGCCTGGGTACGCAATTGCTTCATGGCAGCCCTGATGGAAGACGCTGAAATAGCACCTCAGTGACAGGCAGCAGAGGGGGTTTCAAGGCAATCTTGCTGATACGTGCACATACATTTGCTCCATCTGCCAATTTGCTTGGGAGAAGGAGATAATCTGTTCCCTTACACCAGTACTCCTCATTATTAAAAGCAACCAGGGTGGTTTTTGTTTGGCTTTATTTTAATTAAGACCCCCACCAATACCACTGAACATCATCTCGGAAAATGGCTCAGGAGGACACCTACTTCCTTTTGCAGTTATTTTTCACCTTTACTCTTGCACTGAATATATAAAACATCACAGTGGGTATGGATTCCCATATTTACAGAATACCTATGTAAGCAGCTATAAATCTTTTTATTTAGAAGCTCCCTCTTCAGGTTACCATTATCATCCATCTGACTAATAAATGTACTTAAAAATGTGCATGTTTTCACATCTCTCACCAATATGGTGTCACTGTGCTTGCTAATCATGATACAAGTATTCAAGACTGGCGCTGTATGTCTGGGCTTTCTTCCTTGACACAGCTCTGTATCTGTTAGCCAGCCTGGGGTTTTTCATCTAAAAATGCTCTTAAATTTTTTCATTCTCCTGACATGAAATGAAATGCTTATGTTACAGGGAAGATTGGAATATGTTACTGTGTTTGTTAAAAAATAAAACCCATACA
Source organism: Strigops habroptila (assembly GCF_004027225.2). NCBI lineage: Eukaryota > Metazoa > Chordata > Aves > Psittaciformes > Psittacidae > Strigops > Strigops habroptila. Next base: position 18,902,398 of record NC_044283.2, read on the forward strand.
CGAACTCATGACGTAAATATCGTCCTACTAGGGAAAAGACATTTATGGTCATGTTCGCACAGTCCAAATGCCAACTCATCAGTAATTTGAAATCATTACCAATCTTTAGTTTGTACAATGGAGTAAGTAAAAACATTAATTTAAATATCTTTCCACACAGCAAAACTCTACTGACATCAGCATATTACCAAAACCAATTTTCTTACATCAACTCACATCTTCCCCTAATTCTGTAGCATAGCTCTTGGGAGTTGCTACAAGGTCTGTGTAAACTGAAAATCTAAATAACATTATGACGCCTGTTACAGAACTAATTTATAATCTAATGCCCTAGTTGAATTTAATATCCTACTTATTTATTCAAGCAAAATATCTGGAAAAGATATGTCACATCATAATGCAGTTGTTATGAAAATGGGAAAAATAAAAAGGAACTTTATATACGCATAATGATAATCGGTAGGGACAGGTACAAGCAAGAACTGTTGTCTGCCCATCACATGAACAAAGCTACAGTTCCTTAGTAATTGGGCTGTTTGTTTCAGAATTCAATTATTGACAAATCTAGGATTTTACCTCAGATCTGCAAGCTGAAAATGTTCCCTCTATTAATGCTATTAGCTCCACAGTACAGCACTATACAACTGGTGGACTAACTGCTGCCTCCTCGTCAGCCACTTTAACAACTCCTTTTTTTAACTGGATTGAAGAATTGAGCTTTATAGCAGTATTTGTGAACATGTAATTTCAATATAAACAGTCATACATGCATCATAACTTTCAAGCTAATGAAAATAGCCTATGTCAGTTGAATATCCAATTTACCTCTTAATTTGCCTTTTCTAACCCCTTCCAAGTAAATACATCTCTCAAACATAGTTTTGTAAAAATATTTAGGATCACAGCAGGAGATAAAAACAAATAGGCTAAAATCATTCACAAAACATTTGCTATTGAAGTGTCACTGCTGGATAAGCCCTGTTAGCTATTCTGGCAGAAACAGCAGTTTATAAAAACTTAGTAGACCTGAATAACATATTTATATGGCAGAGCCGAATGCCCAGAAAAAGGACAGCATCCATTTTTAGCCAACTTAATACCCACTGTGAAGGCCTGCATAAATCATGTTACAGTAAATGCACAACCTTATTGCTTGACTTGAGCTGTGCTACAGTCCAAGCTTTCAGCATCCACCTGGCATTCAGCAGACCAGAGACAGCCACCGACCATCATGCTCTGGCAACGGCCAGAGGTCACATAAATAGCCTCGGTGGCACACACCACAAAAACTGTGTCTAGTTCTGGGCTCCTCAGTGCAAGAAAGACAAGGAGCTACTGGAGAGGGTCCAGTGGAGAGCCACAGGGATGATCAGGGGTCTGAAGCATCTCTCTTACGAGGAGAGACTGCGGGAGCTGGGCCTATTTAGTCTAGAGAAGAGCAGACTGAGAGGGGATCTCATGAATGCATATAAATATCTCAAAGGCAGGTGCCAGGAGGATGGTGCCAGACTCTTTTCAGTGGTGCCCAGTAACAGGACGAGGAGCAATGGCCATAAACTAAAACACATGGAGTTTCACCTCAACGTTTCTTTACGTTCAGGGTAAACAGGCTGCCCAGGGAGGCTGTGGAGTCTCCCTCTCTGGAGACATTCCAAAACCCACCTGGACACACCCCTGTGTAACTTGCATTAGGCGGCCCCCCCCTTGGCAGGGGCGTCGGACTTGATGATCTCCAAAGGTCCCTGCGAACCCTAATGATTCTGTGATTCTGTGATATATATCACAGAATATATACTCAACCCTGTCAAGTAGTCAAATGCCTTCACTTAAACACACAATTCACTCTGAGTGAAAAGCTGCACTAAAGCTGCTATGAAAATGTAATTACCTTATTGTTTTGGTGTGTGCTGAGGTGCACCCAGTTACAGAGTGGGTGAAACTCCCCTGTTTGGAAGTCCAGGCCTCAAAGGCAGAAGCTGGTCAATGGTGCTACCCTTGATGGTGTCACCATGTTGGAGGGCACAGGATATGCCTGGTTGAGTTTAACAATTCCACCTCACTTGCAACAGTATTTACAGTAAAAACTCACGAAAGAGGAAAGGCTGCTGTCCAAGACAAGTCAGAGTGACAATTAGATAATTCCTCCTCCATTTTCTCCAGAACCCTGCAGTTCCTTATACAGAAACACACACTCCACTCTCACTCACTGATTAGAGAGATGCTGCCTCGTACTCCCTATATGTCCCTAGGGTTTCTCTTAAAAACTAGCTTGTCATTATCTTCCTGAAGGAGGTCAAAGGCTTGTCAAGTACTTGCCCTCCTATGATGTTCCCTCACATCATCCCCCAGCCCCTGTGCTGCTGCCACCCTGGAGTCACATAGAAACCAGCCCCATGGCAGCAGGAGCTCCCCTCTGCTACTCCTGTGCGCACATACCCTGCGGCAGGTTTTGTGTTAGCTAGAAAAAGAAACAGGAGGCCAAAAAGCGTGGTCTCCAGGATCACAGCAGTCATGCAGCAGGGGAGTGGGCAAGGGTGCAAAGAAGTGCAAGAGCCACCAGCACTGCTCTTCTCCTCTAATTACCCCTGGAAGAGTTGGACTATGCCAGCCTCATCCTCTTCCCATCTCCTGCACTACTTCAGAGGCAGCAAGGCGTAAGAGGAAAGTTTGTGTAAATACAACCAGCAAAGCAGCAGAGCACTGACAAGGCAGGGCTTTCCTCCCTCACCATCCCTCAGGGAAGTAACATTGCAACACCAGCTGTTCCAAGTGGACTACCCAAAAATGACTATAGACATCTCACTGTTTCATCGGCTTTACTCACTCTAAAAATACATATTTGAGGGGCAAAAAAATAGTAATATGAGATTAACTTCTGTTATTAAAAACCAACATTATGCATGAACTCCATTTGAGTCCAGTTAGCCATATCAGACTCAATGGAAAATCTTTTTCCATGAGCACTATAAAAATAACTCTCATGTTATGAAGTTACTAGACATACTAGAGAAGTGGCAAGCACATCTGAGGAACTGGGGGTAAAGGAGGAAGAGGGGGAAGCCTTCTTTTTGTTGTTTATTTTGGGTTTCTTTACCATATTTCTGCTCCTTGCATTTCTGAAGACTACCAGGTCAGCAGCAGTCCCCAGCACACATTAAATAAGCTTTATGGGGAATCCCCATAAGCTGCCTTTAGGCAACTTCAACTTCTTTTTTTCACCACAGGTACAGCACAGGAGGGACTCATAAAATGGAAGATCCCTGGCTCTTGGTTCGTCAGGCAAGCAATAGACTTCCCAGGGCCGTGCACAGCATGATGGCTCCTCTTCCTTCTCTCAACAAAAGGCTAAAACCTGTCTGCATTTTTCTCCACTGATCCTTCACTAGGGGAAATGATTTTGGACAGCAGCACGGCCAGCTGCTCTTAATTATAAATCAGGTCTCCAGCATATGTGCACAGTACATAGGGCCACTCTAACAGTCAGAGAGATAAAGCTGTACACGCGAGCCAGCCCTCCAAGGAGCAAACGGTGGCGTACGTGTTGAAAGCGTGTGGATTTGCACCTACAACACCAGCCCTCGGTGAGCTCAGCTCCTGCGCCCTCATCAGCCCTTCCCCATGGGAAACACTCCTGAATTTCCAGCTGCTGGAGGAGAGTAATGCTCAAAACCTTCACTGCTTTACCATCTCCTTGCCGGCTTTTTCTCATTTGCTTTTAAGACAGTCATTAGCAGCCAGATTTGATGAGGTTTTTCTTTTAAGTGAAAACAAACAGGCGAATATGGCCCAAGGGCCAAATGCATCCCATCAAGTGCTACACTGCAGCCTGAGGCCGCTCGCTCTCTTTTCTTTCAAATATTTAAAGATTGCAGAAAAGCAGGGACCTCAGGAGAGCATCTTGCCCAATTCCTTGCGCCAACATACCCATCATATAATTATTTCAACAGAGCACTAGCCCGTAATAACCAAGTCAGGTTTTTCATCAATGGGTACCTCAAGCACTTACACGCATGGTTCGGACTCCAATCAATCAGGCTGATTTACAGTAAGTAGTGCTGAGGGCCAGGAAACTCTCACTGAAGCTAACGGGTTGCCTCAAAATCCTATCACATCTCTAGGTTTTTAGATGTGGACTTATGAAAGAATTCAGTCAAGGAGTTTGAGTTCACAGCTCAAATCACTTAATGCTTTTCTACTGGCTTTATGAATGTTTTCATGCCTTTTACTTTTCTTCTCCCCCAGTGGCTGGTAAGTTAAAAAGTTCGTATCATTTTTAAGAGGAAGATTTATGATCCTGTCTACTGTACTCTGGTACAGCTGCATCTAAGTTCCAAATATTAGCGGGTATGCTTATTACACTTTTTATTTCTTGGGGAGTTTTCCTCCTTTTGCCTTAGAAGCAGACATGAATGCAAACTTGAGGCACACTCCTTTTTGCTGGCAGCATGGCCACATGATCCCTACAGTCAAAAATTAAGCATCCATTTAGATGAGAAGCAACATAACAAAGGAGACTGCAGCAAAGAAGAGAGTGCAAGATAGAGGAGGAAAGATAACCAAAAGGAAAAGGGCACTGAAGAACACCACAGAATGAGGAAAGGACACGATATTCTAAATAAGCATTCACAGTTAAATGGCAAGCAGAAAGCACTGGCTAATGCAGCTGAGGTTCTAGCTCGGTGTTCACTCCATATGTTCAGCAAGCACCGACCTAAGCCATCTGTTTCTTCTGCCTGTGGTAAAGGGAGCCAAAACCTACCTGATTTCTCACACCTGCTCTCAATCCCCTTCCCTCCCCAAATGGCAAACAAAGAAAATAAAGCACTCCTCCTTGGTGGACACAAACCTCTGGGGTGTGTGTGTCTGTACTTGTGTCATGAGGGGGTTCATTCCCCGGCATTTCATAACATGCCAGAAAAATATACGACATCTTCTAATAACTACAGGGCAGATTTTCCAAGTCAGGCATGTGCAATTGCGCCCGCCTAACTTACGCATGGAAATACCAGATGTGCGTGCACAGATATCTGACCTGCACACACACACAGATACTCAGTATTTCACAACTCTGATGATACTGGGGCACAGGTTTATCTTCAAAAATCGACTCTCACTTGTGGAATTTTACATCCTGATGGCAAGGAAAAGATGTTAATTTATGTTATTCAGCTACGTACTGGTATTCAGCTGGAGTTCAAAGCAGTTAAGCCAAAGCAAAAATGACCCAATCTTTCAAAAGAGGTAGGAGCAATGTATGGTAAGGAGATGATTTCAATCAACCTATATCCATCCACCACATTAACAGTACTGCCTTTTATATGATGTCCTACCTAAAAAAAGACTCAAGAATGATTATCTTTAGTATTTGAGAATTAGATCCTGACAGAGGGCAATTTAAGCGGCGCATTGAGTGTTTTATGAACATGCAGTGACAAGCAAGATTGCTGTACATGGGCTAATATGAAAAGTGAAATGAAAGAGCAAGGAAATAACAGAACTGAGAAGCACGGTCATACACGGGGTGGATGGACCCTTACGTCTTTCTTCCTGTGATGGTCTGGCTGCCATTGGCTGGTCTCATCAAAAGCTGAGGAAAGCAAATGATGAAAAAAAAAATGAAAGAATCCTCAAAGCTGCTGAGAAAGGAATAACAGATTTGCGCTCTGACCTGATAGTCACGGAGCCAAGGTCCTTTTGAAAATCCTTATTTAGAAATCTAAAGATGTGACCTGATTTCAAAAAGTACTGAGCACGCAGAAGATCCCATTGACTTCAGTACAAGAACACCGCATATCCTTTGAGCTCTTAACAATGCCATGAAGCATGTGAGTCACGAGATCAACGGGATGGGTAGGTGCCAAGTATCTCACAAGATCAAATCCATCTGGTTATGAAATAAACCAATGACTACCTTTTTTCTCAACCTATGTTCAAAATAAAACCAAAATTACGAGGTCTGCTAAATGAATGGTACTGACTTGTGAAGCTTTAGTGACACCTAATATACAAGCAATCAATACATTTACGCACATAAAATGCGTCCTTTAAACTCTTCACAGCAAGTTTAATTTATGTGCTCTCATTGTTTGAACATTTCCCAAGGTTTTCCTTCATGAATTCCATAGGCTGTCCTGAATTTCAGGACAACACAACTCAGGTCGAGTTTTGAAACAGACATATGAATGAGCAAATCCAATTTGCTTAAAGTAAGAAAGTTATTTTTTCCCTAAAGGCAAACAAATGTGTGGTCTGCTCAGAATAAGAAATATTTTGTTTAAGGATCCCAGTCCACTTTTTTTTTCTTTTTCCAATTTGGATATCAATAGCATTTCAAACAAACATCATGGTATATTCATTATTCCCCAGCGGCTGATGTTCTTGGGGGAAGAAATTAATTGTCAGAGCACTAGCAATATACTGCTATCCCAAAATGCAAGTCAGCTTTGAATGCTTAAATGGCCTGATACCATCTGACCACTACGTGATCAGCTTTTTGTATGAAGAGGACACTTGAGTGTTACTGAACTGCCCTGTTCTATAAAAAAAGTGTTATTTTTGCACCACAGATTTACTACAGAAAAGACTCCTGCTTCTACCTTCACAAAGCCTTGTGGTGATTATCAGCCAGTGATCCTTCTCCCAGCCAGCAAACCAGTTACAGCAGTTTCCCACAAGCCATTCTCACTGGCTATGCACCTGTGGGACTACCTGCAGAGTGCTCAAGCAATCAAAGAGTGCAGGCAGCATGTAACAACCCCTCCGCTGCCTGACCTCCACCGAGACTCTTCCAAGCCCAGGTCTGGCTTTTGGCTCCCTACACGCTTACAGAAAGAGAAGGGGTACAGCAAGGAATGAAATGAGAGAGTCAATAAAAACTCTTTGTCAGATGCTACCTACAGAGGACCAAGGCAGACTGGGAGCAAGGACATTAAATCGCTGGTAGAAATGTAGTTCAGCTGCCTATCAAAAAGCTTTTTTCTTGCTTGCCTCGCTGGATAAAAAGAGCAGTTATCACAAATAATGTTCAGGTACCTTAGTTAATATGAAGCTGGAAGGGCCACATCCTGTTTGTCAGCATGCAGAAGCCAGAGAAAATGAACACACAAATCTGAAACCACAACCCTACTGACCCCTCGCTCGACAGACTGATTTCTAATAGTCAGACAAACTTAATTTTACCCAGTGAGAAAACACTACAGGTTTAGCATTGTTACAGATTATTTCACATCACCCAGTGACAGCATGGCTGAGAACCTGTTTTGCATTAATCTCAAACAACCACAACTAAAATTGTTGCTTCAGCCAGGAACATTGGACAGGCAATACTTGCACCTGCGGCACACGAATGTCAAGGCAGATGCAGAGCTTCCTGGTGGCCATCACCACCCATCCTGCGTTACCAGGCTTCACTCCAGGCACAAGGATGGGCACGTGCACTTCGACTTTACTATCCACTCTACTGCTTCCAAATGAACAATTCAATTCTAATAACCTTCGATTTATTCTTTTAAATGGCAACTATTATAAATTTTAATGCATCTGTTATTTCAATCGATTCATAAATCCCTTCATAGGTAGAAACATTTTAATCTGAAGGTAGTTTTTACTGGAAAAAGCATTTGCCATTCTTCTGCCATCTGTTCAATTCTACCTACACAGAGGATATATATTATTCACTGCTGTATTTGCTGACACAATAATCTCTGCAAATTGTAAGAATTTGAGAGACACAGGATCTGAAGACTGAATATTTAACTGCTCAATATCGAGTCTTGAAGTACAAACACAACTACTGAATCTGCCAGTACAAAGCTTTTTTTCATTCAAACAAACGCAGACTTCTGTCAGGTTTCACTATTAATAATGTTTAGGAATAATTCACATATTTTCAGAGAAAGTTACTGGATCAAGTTAAAGTATTTCTGCTTGCCAGAATCAAAATGCGAGACAGGTATTTGAGAGCTCCCCCACGTACACTAATGAATGAAATCCCTTTTCTCTATTTAGTTTTGCCATGATGTGTTTTCAAGTAACAGTTGCATTTGTAAACCTAAGAACTTGTCCTCAACTCTTTGATTTAAGCCATGCTTCACTTAAAGGTTGGCAAACTGACGTATCTTCTACAATTTTGAAACTGTTGTCACATGCAGAAAGGCAACTGAAAATTGTTCTTGCACACGTCTAAAAGCAGCTGGTGAATGACATGCAGTGTACTTTCTCCTGCTATATGGAATCACAGGATTATGAGCACCACAATTAGCCAGAAGCACATTTTAATTCTCATTTTCTATTACTCTGTAGGCAGACTAGTGTCTCCAAAATTTTCATTAGCATTATCAGCTGCAAATGATGGTGCACTGACAAACTTTAAATCACATTATTCTAGTATCCTTTTTATTTTCCCCAGTATTCTCTTTTTTTCTTCGATTCTTGTATTGCAAAATAACTATATTCAATTTTATCTAGCAAAAAAAGCTATCATCAGAAATGTTTTGCCATTTCCATGGTTTGAGGCACCAGTGGTCTCAAACAAAAATACATGCTTTCAATCAAATCTCTGCTTTCTCAATTGAAAGAAAAGTGACTTCTGGCAATACTTACAGCTTTTGTCCTACCAAGATGTGCCACTGTACCTACAGGTGAGGTCTGGCAAACAATATTACACGCTCTCACAGCCAAAGTTTTTACATAACTAAACTAACTTCCCTGTACTTTAATTGAGAGTCCCCTCCTGCAATCACATCACATGCAAGCATGCAACTTAAAATACATCATCTTTTAGATATAAAAATTACCATTCAGCCACTGCTCCTGTTCTACCAACCTCTGTGTTGTGCCTCAAACAGCCGGAGTTAAGCTTAAGTAAACCTTATTAAAGTAAACCTTTAATACAAAAATTCTGAAATGAATCCCAGATGCAATTCTTAGCAGTCTATAGCTATTAAGGAAACACCCTCCAAAATATCGTTTTGGATTTCAGTAGAAAATCAAGGACGTTTTAGCACACATATTTGATACGGGAATTGGTGAAGAAAATATTTCAAAAGCGTTGCAAACATGTAAAGTAGAACTGCGTGGGATCAAATACAGACTATTTGGTTTTAAAACCATCAGAAAGTTCACCAAAAGGAAGGACACTAAGGAAGGACTTTGAATGCAGCTACTTAGAATTCCCCGCAATTGTATTATTACCCTTAATACTTCGCCACATTTATTTCCATTCCTCTGAATGGATTCTCTGGTTTTCAAAACTGTTGAGCTGAAATACTCACTGTGATGTCCACAACATGCCTTTTGTATGTTTGGTGTTTGTGTTGTGGGTTTTTTGTGAAGGAGCATTCTACTCCTCACTTTCTCATTTCTCCTCTGAAACTCTTGCCAATCTGGATCCGACACTTGCAGAGCACCAGTTTTGCTTTCCAGTCTGAGCATAGTGAAGTCTCATTGTACAAACCTCTCTGCAGCTCAGCACCACACATCAAAGCTGGAGCTGGAATCTACCACTGCTTTTGTGCTGCTGAGCTTATAACACAGACTTCAGATAACAAATGTAATGTATATAGAAACTTCAGGCCTTGTCAGAAGATGGCTTACCACCGTGTTTCAAAGCCATACCTGTACCTGTATTCACTGAAATCTCTGCAATAAAATGCAATTACATGTACAAGCACTTACTATTTACAATGTCTTTAGTAAACCCTTCCTGGAATTTTCCTTCATTTCACGCATATCCTTACGTAGTTTACAAATAGAAGAGCAGAGGTTTTAATAGGCAAGATCTCAGACAGGAATCAGTATTGTCAATTTTTTTCAGGCATGCAAGCTGAGGCACTTTTAGGACAACTTTTGAATGTCTGCATGTTTATATAGAATCAGAGAATGGCTTGGACTGGAAGGGACCTCTAAAGGTGATCTAGTCCAACCCCCCTGCACTGCGCAGGGACATCTTCAACTAGATCAGGTTGACCAGAGTCCCCTCCAGCCTGACCTTGAATGTTTCCAGGGATGGGGCCACCTGTTTCACTGTTTCACCGTTTCACCACCCTCGTCATAAAAAATTTCTTCCTTATATCTCATCTAAATCTGTCCTCTCTTAGTTCAAGGCAATTACCCCTTGCCCTTTTGCAGGGATAAGGGAAACTGGGACAACAGCAGCCCTCTCTGTTGCAGACAGGAGGAGAATGTGGAGGGAGCTAATTCATTCTAACCGCTAGTTTATTCCCCTCCAGCTACAGTTTGCTCTAAGTAATGTGTGAGGTGGGTCAGGAGAGCAAAAACCGCACCAGAGGCAGAGAAACAAGAAAGCATCTTTGGATGAGAAGAGCTACACTTCCTGCCAGCCAGACTGGGACACATCCCTGGCCTGTGGACTTGGCATCATCTCCAAATGAGCTCATCCCCAGCCCAGTTCATTTGACTCAAAAAAGCTATCACTGACAAAGCTGTTTACAGTGAAGAGGACACAAGTGAAAGGAACTGATATTTTAACTGGTGGGCCACATTCTTGCCCCTCTACATGAGGTATCTGTGTCAAAAACACAACAGATTCCACGTACCTGCTAGAAGGAATAATACACACAAGCCCCATCAATTGCTTAGTCAAAAGGAGTCCTTCCACCTCCAATTCTACAGCCTACTCACGTGCCCAAGTACATCTACATGCCCCATTTGTCACACTCTCTGGGGACAACATGTTCATAAACCAATGAGCAGATTAAGTTCATCCATATGTAGGTTTTTTCCCATCTATGGTGGATATAGTATAGATAATAGTCTCAAATTAATAAGTAATCCAGATGTAATTTGATTCGTTATTAATGCAATTCAACCCATGTCTCTGATTGAGCTACCTTCATCACGGTTAACTCCCTGAGAAACCAGGACAGGAGAGAACACCCAGCAGAGAACCACAGACATGTGCAAGAAAAGGAGCTCAGCACCCCCTGGGGAGGTCTTGAGTTGTAGCAGGTCCTCAGTGCTACCCATTCTGCTGCAAGAACTCCTCCAAGATGCCTGTGTATACCACCTATCCTTCTCTCCAGTGAGGCAGCAACTATAATCAGGGAAAGAGAGGCCTATGCCTTTATTGCCTGTGGTACAAAATACACACACTGCATGTGCTAACTTCAGCAATTTTATGTTTAATAAATTTCACTTGAAATGGTTATGTCTCAGAATAAAACCATACCAGCAGTAAAGCACGTGGATTCAGGAACAGGCTTCTGTTCCTGATGTCCTGCACAAGTCACTGCCCCAATTTGTACCTTTAAAAAGGGAATAATTACATTTCCCTCCTTGACAACTGTAATATAAAAGTAAAACCATAAAGACACTGACAAGTCAAACTATACAGTGATGGATAAATACCCAGATAAATCAGTTAAATCAAGTAGGATGCTTCCCTCGTCTCACCATTCTTACATGATGAAGAAAGGTAAGGCATCTCACCAAGCTTTTCTTGTACCATTCTCTCCTACAGTTTCTACCATTAATCTCTGCTCAAAATTAAGTAATTCCAGCTTTTTAATTTCTCTCTATTGGAAATCTTTCTACAGATCTAGTTATTTCTAAAACAACTTTTCATTTCTGCTGTACAGCTGAGTATTTTGAAGCGCACATTTATGACTAAAACTGCTGGTTTACAGTTATCAACAGAGACCAGCTCACTTCCAGGAAGAATGTATCAACTAAACATAAACGACTGATGAAATAGCACACCTATGCCCCGTATTTCCTTCTCACATGGAGTATTGCTGTGTATTTTATACCCAGCGTCTTCCACACAAAGCCTACTCAAATGCCACCCCACCAGCAAAAGATTGCTTATTCCACAAAATGCTGTGCTAATTATGTTGGTTTATGTTCCTGCTATTAATGAAATTACTAGAAATTCTCTCCCGGACTGAATAATCACAATAGGGCGTGTAGGAGAGTAAAGTAAAGGTCAGCACACAGCCATAATTTCGGATTAAAAAAGAACAAATATGGAAACCCTGCCTGCCAGAGATTGCCGACTATCTGTGGATCTGGAGAGAAATAAAAAGTGGAAGTCCTCTAAGCCTTGAAAGTCTGCAAATTACATTTTGCACCAAATTTAATGTTTTCAGTACAAAACATTACTTAACATTAAGCTTTTGTGTTTGTGATAAAGCTGTCTCACCCATATGGCAGCCACTACATACCACTGAAAATACATGTGCTCATGAGTTGGTTATAATCTGTATTTGATAACTAATGTTACAACAGATTGTACACAGGCACACACAGACACATTTATCTGCATACATACATGTGTACCTCTGCACACACATAGTTTTGCATATGTGAAGAAGTATGCATGGAAATACCCATTTAAACCTCCCCTTCAGGTCTGATTAAAATGTCTTGAAATATTTAGTCATTACAGGCTTGGATATCCATCACTTGAAACTGCACATTTACACATTCAGCAGCACAATTAAAAACAGTTCATGAAATAATTGTTCATTAGTAGGTCTTGAATTAAGGGAAGTCTGAAATTATGACTATTTCAGGCCAACCAAGGGACAAGGATGAAATCTGTGGCTTGTGAATACTGCAGAGCAGCTCAAGGCTGCTTTGAAAATATGACATTTCCTGTTTCTTAATGTAATACTTTTGTTCATATTCAATGCAGCTAGTCTCCTGCTCAGATTAGTTTGGGGTTTTGTCAATTTACGGTATCTTATGCATTTTTATTATTTATTATTTTGTCTATTTATTGAATAGATAAATTCAACTTCTGCAAAGCTTATATTAGAAATCACTGAAGTTTTAATGAAGTGCAGTTTGAAAAATATATGGATTTTTGTGTGAATTAAAACCTAAAAACCTAAAGGCAGAAGCTATAAAACATACTGCTTTTCTATGCTTCAGGAACTATTTCTGGATTTTAAAAAATCTGTACCCATTTCCTGTGGTTTTCAGGCACACACAATCCCTTAAAATAATCCCAGTGAAACAATCCTTCATGATAGCATGCTCTTGATGTATAAAAACTCTTCTCATCTTCCATTTTAGAAACTACAGTGCCATGTTTCTATTTTCTATTCCTGAATCAACTTCAGAGTCAAGGCAGCTCATAAAAACCTGACTTCTTAATTTATTCATCAGCATGAAGAAAAAAATCTGGTGGTAGAATAATTAATAGTTGTTATATCTGATACACTATAAAAAGCTTGACTTCATGAGCACACAACACTTGAGTATACCAAAAATATGTTCTGAATAATACTTTTCCCAAATGCTGTAATAGGACAGTGCACAACTACTGGTTCAAAAACTACTGGTTTAAAATAGTATAGCAAAGTGGCAGTGGAAGCGGGAGGTTGGTGTCCTGCTTCTGGCCCATCTGGAAAGCAGGTTGGTTGAATGGAGGCAGCACTGAGACAGCCACCGTCTTGTCCTGAAGCACCATCTTGTACCACCTAAGATTAAACACTTATTCTGCTTAATTATTCTTCTTAGACAATTAAGAGAAAACAAGCTCCTCCTCCACATTTGGTCCTGCTGCATTAACGCTTACCTTTGTGTGTTAGTATGAGCGCTGAATACTTTTTCATAGATGAAGTTAGTTACAAGGCAAGTAACTGGTGACCAGGCTTTAGATGGCACAGCAAAAGTTTCACCATGACAAAGGAAAGAACACAAAACTACCTCCCCAAAAAGTGTTTCTCTGTCAGAGCCAGCAGACTTAAGGGTACAAGCAGGAATGGGTAGAGTTTGGCTTTCTTCTGTGAGAAGAGGCTGTCTAATTATTTTGGAGTGTTTCTAAAAAGTGGCAGGGGAATTGCAGCATAAGGCATGTAACGATGCACGAACTATGTTGTTACCCGTTGGTTTTACCATTAATGATGAAGTAATGGTTTTCATACAAAGTGAGCATGATACATGTTGCGAAAATACATCGTGAAGAAAAGTTATGAGAAATATAATTGTAATTTTGTGACTAAAAAAGGTGTTCTAGCTGCAAGGTTAAAAAGTTACTCTGAGATGAGCAAGGAAAGGGAGGCACTGCTCCCGCAAATTAGCTGCTGTGGAGAGTGTCTAAATGGAAGAATTATCAATCCAGATCATGATGTGGCAGTTTCTAATGAGAAAGGCAGAATGCAAAAATAACATCTCAGTATAACTATTAAGCCAGAATAGATGCTGTTTACTGTATTAATGTTGCCTTTACTGGTGTAAAAAAACAAAACTAGAATTGTATTAGGCCATTGCGTTCCCATCTTTTCAATTACAAAGATAGAATAATCTCAGATTCCAAAGCTAACTACAAATCAAAATTGTGTTACGTTATCTACTGAGACACAAATGGAAAATAAATACTGTTAACTGTCACTTTCCATTAGGTAACAGAAATTCAATTACATTTCAAACAAGCCTCCATGTCAACAGAATAAATCTGTTTCATAAATGAGGAGGTAACCATTTTTTATTCTAACTTCCCAAAGGGAAAAAATCAATTTTAATCACAAATGTTCATTTTTTCGGTATGAATGTTTTGAAGAAAAGTACATCATCTGACCTAATAAACACCGTTGTATAGCACTGAGGTTTAGGAAAAAGGGGCAAGGAAAGGAGTGGAATTATGAAATTCATCTGCTGATACACTGTGCTGCTTTGGAACTGAAGGCTCACGCTGCCCAGCTGACCTATGGACCATCAGCCTTCTCAGCCTTCCTACTGCATCAGAAGATCAGAAACCCAAGTAAGCATCAGCAACTACTGCAGCAGTCAAGAGTTTATCACAGTGTAACAGCCACTGTAAAAGGCAATGCATTTTATCAGGATGATTGCACTTTGAGAGATTGAGACAAGCAGTAAAGAAGATTTTTGGAAGGAAAGGGGTCCACTGGCTGCTCGGATATGGACAAAAATACACACAGGCTGAGCAAAACATTCTCCAGAAATACCAGATTTTGTGGGAAAATACTGGCCTTGCACTCCCTTTTGACTGGGAGGGGAAGCCAGACCTGGAATTCAAATGTGTTTGGCAGCTGTGTGCGCACACAAACAGTATTAGTTACAATAGAGACAATGGACATCCCCAGCCACCCGACTGCCAACTGGCAGAGTGTCACATCAGGTTAGAGAGGGAAGAAAAATACTCTTAATACCATAAACTTATTTCTTTCTATGGAAACTCACCATCGAGCACACAAAAGTCACAAAATACGTGTTTCTTATCACACAGTGAAAACTGGTTCAGGAAGTAAGTAAAACTCAGCCATTAAGTAGCAGTGGTCAAACTGTAATTAAATTGGATCCCCTCTTGAGGTCATCACATCAAGAGGCAGTGCATTAAACTTGAAGCAGGAGAGGGGCCTTTTTCCTAAATGAGGAAATTAGTTCTAGAGCCTAAAGGAGAGTTGGTAAATTAAAATCCATAGACATCTACTAAAAAATACCTTATTAGAGTCACAGCAGGCTTATATAGCAAAAAAAAAAAAAATATTAAAAAGTCAAGAACAAAATACTATGGCTAAATAATAAAGCACACACACAAAACTTCCTTATATAAAGGGTATAAAATGCAAAAAAAAAAAAGAGATTACAAGGGTGAAGAAAGTCTCCAGAACATCCAGATACACCACACAAGTAAGATGGTCTGTAAGTATAGCTTCCAGTAGAACTTATTAGGCCACCTGTGTATCAACAGTTCAGTTAAACAAAGCAAATGGCCAGGAAGCTAAAATCTTTCTTGAAATCACTATCCATCACAATTAATGTATGGACAAGGGATGGACAACTCTTTATCATACTGGTGTTGTCAGAGACAGGATGATTAAAGAGAGTGAAAATTGACAAATTCAACTGTCTACTCTCTTCAGGACCAAAAGCCTTCCTCAGTTTCAAAACCATTTGCAAATTTGACCCCACTTACAGCACATCTGTTACCATATGACTTTCACAGCACCAACAGAGACAGCATTTGAAGGTCAAGTAGAAGGAAAAGATTCTATTTTGAGTGTTCTGATATCATATGCTCCGTCTCCTGCATAAACTTTGATTTTATGGTTTTATCATTTCTAAGAATACGAGAACAGTTGGGCTGGTTCAGAATCAAGGTGAGGTCTCACCTGTTTTAAACCATGCCCTCAGTGCTCAGCCCCTAGGGAAGCCAGAACTGGGCACAAATACATGATACTTCACCCCTCCAAAGTCCTCTCCCCACCTTGGCTATTTCCAGTTGATGGATTTTCCTGTTCTTGGTGCCATTTACCTATTTTGTTACTCTCAACACATCTCTCTTCCAATTACTTGCTCAGTATCACCTTGAACCAGTGTAAATCTTTGGTAGAGAGAGGAGGTTTTGTACCGTTTTCATGATGTTTTCCAAACAGTATCTTAAGCTTCCAACACCAAAGGTGGGCTGCAAAACACCAAACAAATTCTGAAAGAAGCAAGGATCAAGAGAACAGAGCTACTAATGCTCTGTTATAATGTATTATTATATTTCCAGCCTCAAGGATAAAGGTAAGAAGCTGTGCCCAATCCACGTAATTGGAGGCACACAGAAATGCGTAATAACCAAAGAGCATTGGTTATTACCTACCACAGAAGTCAAGAGTTACAAAACATGTGGAGTGTAGCAGAACTCCTCAGAAGGGTGGCTTCATCCTGCCAGGAGTGCCCTAAGAACCCATTCGTAACAGTGTGAGCAAAGAAGAGAGCAAAGGAACATTAGACAGACTTTCTAGAAGCTTCTACATATAGAGTTACTTAGAAAACCTAGACACATAGTCAGGAAGGCCAATTATTCCAAAGGGGTGGGGGAGGCCCCCAAGGGAATTCAGAGAACCTAAGATTACATTCTGGTCTCAAAGGCCACTTCACTGACTGTAGAGGACGCACTGAAGACCAGCCCTGGTAACTCCTGTGAGTCTCTTTGAGCATTCACAGGGTGACCCATGCATTTAGAGGTGCATTCCTGCCATAGACTAGAAGACTAACTAAATGATTGGAAATAGGAACAAGGAGGAAAAAATAAGTGGTGCAGGAAGAAAGCAGGATCAATACTATGAATGGCACAGTTATTCATATTTACTAATAACTGAAACCTGACATGCTATAAGTAATAAGAATGTGAAATTTGCTGACTACAGACAACTATTTATGGTAGTCAAGACTACAAAGGATTGTGAGGAACTCCAGAAGGACCTTTAAAAAACTAGGTAATTGGACAACCTGACAGCAGATGAAATTCACTGTGAAAAAAGTGCAGAGTAGGGTACACTAGAAGGAACAAATTTAAAGCCACTTGTACATACTGATGAGTTCTGAATTAGTTATAACCTCTCAGGAAAAAAGATGCAAGATTCATCATGGGCACTTCAATGAAGACATTTGCTTAATACACATGAGGGGTCAAAAAAAGTGAACAGGATGTTACAATGTATTGAGAAGGGAATACAGAGTATGAAAAATATTAATATACTGCCATTTATATTGCCATCACTGTAAGTTAATGACATATATTCCTCTTGAATACATTACCTCTGTCAAGAAGGACATGAAAAAATAGTCCAAAGGACATCAAGGATAAAAATCCTCCTGCTTCATAGGAGAAGAGGGTCCCTAACTAAAGCAGTTGAAAAAGAAAGTTTCCTTGTGGACAGATTATTCCATTATCGCTCAAGCCAGCCTCCATCCCCTGAAGCAGCACAGGATATCCAATGACAGAAACAAGATACCTGGCCAGGAAGACCTTGGCCTTTGTTCACAGGACACTGCCCGTGCTTTTAATTAGAATGTTTAAAACTAACTATCTAGTTTTCAGGGAACACAGCAACAGAGACAGGTGATTTAGTGACTATGGACACAGGCAAGGCTGAGGTACTCCATGCCTTCTTTGCGCCAGTCTTCACCAACAATGACCCCCAGGCCTCAGTGCTGAGAGGCAGGGTTGGAGGAGATGACCAGCAGTAGACGAGGATTGAGTCAGAGATTTCAAGAGAACTCAGCCCATAGCTGTCCATGGGACCTGACGGGCTGCTCACAGCACTGGCTACTGCTCCTGTAAGGGCACTGTCACCTTTGAAAGGGCTTGGGGAGCAGGAGAGGTCCCTAGAACTGGAGGAAGGAAAATCCTGCACCTGTCTTCAGAAAGAACGAGCGGGAATCTCCTGAAATTCAACAAGGGCAATGTCCTGTCCTGCACTCAAGAAGGAAATACACTGTACAGGCTGAGGCCTGGCTGGGAAGCAGCCTGGTGGAAACAGTCCTGGTGTATAGCAAGCTGAACATAGGCCAGCAGCGTGCCTTGGCAGCAAAGGTGGCCAACAGCTTTCTCTGCTGTGTGAACAAGAGCACAGCCAGCAGACAGAGAGAAGGGATGATGCCCCCTCCACTCTGCAGCTCATCAGACCACAGCCAGAATACCATAACCCCCACCCACAAATACAAGAAACACGTGAATAAACTGAGGCAATTTCAGCAGAGGGCCGCCAGTCTAGTTGGCGTCTTGAGCATCTGCCCTTTGAGGAGAGGCTGAAGGAACCAGGCGTGTTCAACCTGGCTTTGTGAGCACCAACAGTCCCCTAGCACCCATAGCAGGGTCACTGAGGAGATTAAGTCGGGGTCTTCACAGTAGACCATGATGGGATAACAGACAATTGGCCTAAGGTGAAATAAGAGAGCTTCAGACTGGATATATGGCAAAAACCTTTCCCTGTAAGGACAGTCCAGCAGTGGAATGGGCCTGTCCTGAGAGGTTGTTCAGTCTCCATCCTCAGAGGCTTTGAAGGTCCATCCAGATCAATTCCTGAGCAATCTGGTCTGACCTGGCCACACTGTATGAGTCCAGATAAGAGACCTCCTGAAGACTCTTTCAGATGGAATTATCCTATGATCCTATAAGTAGTGCTTTTTTCTGTCATAATTACAACATGGTGAAAGAGTCCATTTATTGCCTCCAAGTAGCAGGAAGCCCAAGAAATTACATTTATACATAGCACTAAACCCTATGGGTTTGAAATGACAGCAGCAGGCAGAATTCTGGACAGGCCACTTCCCCTCCTCAAGTTTCCATCTGTTCTCTTCCACCTATTTCAGTTTCATATGGCCCCCATTAACCAGACCATCTCAATATCATCCTGTTTCACCACATTTCAGAACCATGATTATCTTTATGATGAAGAAATGAGTAAATTCACTGCAAAGTGTTATGATGTCTTGCTTCCCCTAACTTTTCTTGCTGTGGATCATTAAGTTTGCATTGTCAAATGCTGGTATCTTGTACACAACATATGTGTGAGAAAACTCAAAATTTTATTCACATACTTTCCTTAATTTATTCCAGTGCGATGCACTATTTTCTATTAATGATGGCTTAAAGATGAAATGTCATCTTTAATTTTTAATTTCTTTACCACTTTAGTCTAATGGTTTTCAAATTCCATCATATAGATCATGACACTGAAACAGAATTTCTTTTTCTTTTTAAACACATTCTCTTTTTTAAAACCTACTATTAGAAAAGAAACACTGTTCCAAGTAGTAAACATCTTGCTTTTTGAATTTTAAAATCCTGAATTTTACCTTCATTCTTATAATTCAGCTACATTAAAAACTAAAGTTTCCACCTATCATCTCAGACAAATTCTGGACGATTAAAATCTCACGACAAGAGTGTACAAACATGGATTTGCTCTGACTTGCAGAAGCAGTGACCCAGCAACAACAAAGCTGTGCAAGGGCTCTGCTTCCTAGAAAACATCTCTCCATTGGCACAAAGTTGTCTTTGTTCATCCACTGTCTTCTGTGCCTTTCCTCCCCTATCAGGGCAATTCATAAACCAAGGAAAACATCTGGCTTACATACCTAATGCATGAGTGCTTTGAGATGGGGTCCCAATTCCCCTGGGCACATCAGAAGTGGGCCCTTAGGCACAAACCCTACTTTCAAAAAAAAGTTCAGAACACCACCACTTTTATCCCTGAACGCTTCTGTTGCCTGTGCCTGTCTCAAGAGTACTGGGATCTGCTGCTCAACCTGTCCTGTCCTCACCCGCATTGCTGCTGCACCACTTCCTAAGCAAATACATTCCTTTTCGGAAGGCTGAACTATCTACTTACTCCCTTTTCTATTCATTTTTGTGTATTTTCTTCTCCATGTTTCATTGCTCATTCTTTCTTCCCTTCAACCTTTTACTTCCAATTCTCATTTTAAATACTTTTCCAACTTCTATTTCCTAAAAATATAGGCAATAAATGATGTCATACTGACACACAAGAATTACCACTTGTTTCTGGAATTAATGTCCCAGGTATCTTGGCAGGTAAAATTCCGCTACATTGCAATTAGTTCACTTAATGAAGGTTTTCTCAACTGGCATAAAACCTAGAAATTTTATGTTTGTTGTCAGGGGTTTTCTTTTTAAACTAAATTAGATATTGAAAAGTATCACAAGGAATCTAGCTTGGGAACCAGGACCTAGCACCAGCGATGTAAAGTTCCTAAATATAAGAATACATACTGGGGGAAGAGGACATTCTCAGCTGACAATCAGTAAAATGACAACACTACTAACAACGTGAGGGCAAGAAAGTCCAAAAGCAGCACAAAGGTGGAAACCAATGTAATTAGAGATCAGTGAAGATTTTAGGGAGCCAGACTTGGAAGCTGACAGCATTAAAAAAGCCATTTGAATTTGACCTGTCAGTCTCCTACTCCTTTGGAATCTGTCCCCCAATACCATTGCATTGCTCTGCAATGGTGAACACAGTGATTCCTCAACAGTTCTGGCTCCTCTGATACGTATAACCCCAGGCTAATTTTCTAAATAGGTGATACTATTTCTTTCCCAATGGAAATCTAGAGCTAATTTCAACCCAGGAATAATTTATGCTAAAATTACTGAACCCATGACATACCAAGTCTGAAGTTCTTAACAATGCAAGTACAAATTGAACTGCTGCTGAAAAAATAAATTACATGCCCAAGCACACAAAGATGATAGATATACACATACATACACTTTCATGCATACTGATCATGAGAACGACACCAAAAAATCTTGTATTTGCAATGGGCTTGTCACCTGACTCAATAGCAAAACTGATCTGAAATGACTGAATCTAGAGTTCATGAAAGATCAGATTCACATCTACTTATTTCCTGTTCAAGAATAGGAAGTTCCCACAAATCTTTAAGTGTGGCAAATTAAAACAATTGATAGGTAAATAACAAATTTTCAGATAAAAATAAAAAAATGCCAGTAATGAGAAGTATCTTCTTTGGTCATAATATTTTTTTCAGGTTAAACCAGAAATATTATTCAAAGAATTTTGATACTGAAAAAGTCAGAAGATAATCTTTAGCCTGAGAATAGAAGAGTCTGTTTGGCCTCAAATACTACACTTCAATTTAAGCAATTGAGAGAAAGCTTGTAAGATAGCAAAA
Organism: Strigops habroptila; assembly: GCF_004027225.2. Classification (NCBI taxonomy): domain Eukaryota; kingdom Metazoa; phylum Chordata; class Aves; order Psittaciformes; family Psittacidae; genus Strigops; species Strigops habroptila. The sequence continues at coordinate 18,923,821 of NC_044283.2, forward strand.
CAAACAAACAAACAAAAAAAAAAAAAAACACACACTCCGGCACTGAAGAATTTCAGATACTTTATTTTGAACCTTTCCAAGCTAAACACTTCCTTAACTCTTCCAGAACTTCTAAAGGCCAAGTAGGCGGATAATAAAAACCTAATGTAAGGCTTAGCCCTTCCATGTCACCTAGTCAGCCTCTTCATTAGAAGAAAACTTGTATCAAAAGAATGTCATAGCGGGTTAACCAATGATCTGATGGGTTTTACTTAGTGATACTGATACAAAAATATACTGACCTTTCTCCCAGTTACAGCTGAGAAAAACAGAAATTTCCATCACATTTACCTCTGTCCATGGGGCTCAGTCAAGATACTTTGTTTCCATGCTAAAACTAGCATTAGAAGATAGAGAGCCGATAATAGCATTCACAGGGGGGTTTATACTGCTGAGCTTGCTTAGGGTCGTACAATTCTCTGCCTGCAGACCTGGGCTCATTTCAGTTCTACATCCCCAAGCAAACGGAGGAAAAGATGAAACACATCTAAAAGCCTGCATTCGGTTCAGTCTTGTAACTGAAAGATACAGGGGTGATTTTACATACGGCTTAATGCCACAACATAATATATTTTCCTCCAGTTTAAAGTGTAGGAGAAAATTAATTAAAACACACTTCTCGATAGTGAAGCCTAGCTGATATCTTAGTTATGACAAGTGGACCTGAAATAGTCAAATCTTCCATCTTAAGGAAGCTGCTGATTAATTTAGGAAGATGAACACTCACTCACACACTTCTCTCTTCCAAGTGATTTTTGCCATATTCATCAGTTACTTTTCTTTATTACATCTTAAAAGATAAGCATTCTGTGCATTTCCATCAACCACCGTGATTCTGAAAGTTATACTCCTTTTTGATACATTAATTGGCTATCATGAAAAATGGAGCAGAAAATATTATTCATAGAAGCGTTACTCCGCTGTGCATCACAACTTCAAAGCACTTCGCAGGCATTCCTTACTCTCCACAGCATCCCTGTCAAACAGATAAATACTGGTTGCCCCATACTGCAGGCAGAAAAGGAGGAACAAAAGAAATAAAGGCCGAAACTGCCAAAGGGTTTCATTAGGGCAGCTGTTCCAGTGACCGGTTAACATAGCACCTTCTGGGTGGAGGTTTTAGAAGCTGCACAACTCTGGCCAGCATTATTTTCAACATCCGAAGTTGTCTCTGCAGGTGAAGAAGCCACTTTGGGTACCTTGGTTTAGATCAGCTAGCAGCATACAGCAATGTTAAATCTTGAAGACCATCTTGTCTTTAATCCCGAGTAGTGGTCATTATGTCATTTGTTTTGTGAAGGAAAAGATACAAATGACCTCAGACATTCTAGTTAATTATTTATGCACAAGAGGTAGTATCATGATTGGAAATTATGCAGAACAGATTAAATTGACCACATTTTATTATGGAAGAAAATTACAAGCAAGATTTCCAAAACATCGTTATCTAAAAATAGTCTTCCAATTCCTCACTCAGACACCTGACTTTCCAAACTGCCAAGTATGCAGGAGTTTCCCAAATCAAACACCAAATAAGAAATTCAGAACTTCTTTCCACCTGTCTCTATGAAAAGATGCCCTAAGTGATGCTAGTGAGGTAAGAAAAACTGGATAATGAAAGCACAAAGATCTCAAAAAAATATGCATTGACATGAACAATTAATCAGCCTTAAAACCTTGACTGTAAAGACGTTGCTTATATAATTTAGGATGTTGAAAAACATAAATTTGTGTTGGGGCCGTGTGCTGTACAATATACTTTAATTTCTTCTGTCACAAAGAGTATCATTTACTTGAATTACAGTTGATGGCAGAAGATGCCAGTTCCCATTAACTAAAAAAAGAATTCATCAGCAGATATCGCTTTATGCTCACGTATTTCTGTAGGAAAGCTCTTAGCCACCTGGTGCTAGGAGTCAGAATTTGTCAGCCCAAGGTGTTCATGCAAAAATGTATTAGTGACTAATCAGCTGAAACCAGCTAGGGTTAATTTACCAGAACAGCTTCTCATCTCCACTTCTTTCTTCCGTCAGTAGGTAAATGGACCAGTGGAGACAGCACAGTAAAAACATGCTCCCACTTTCTGAAAAAAGGTATGTTTTTTCACCATGTCCATCTATCACTTTTCCCCTTTCAGGACTATTATGAAGACCACATCATTCAAGGAACCACCCTGTGTATGTAAGACAGAGCCTCAGCTGAATGTGGCAAATTTTGGAGAGGCAAGCAGCCAAAACAGAGGAGTGAGAGACTCACCAAGGAGGAAAACTGGTGGGGTGAGACACTACAGAGCAGCAGCCATGTTTTAATAACCACCATGGGGCAATGAGCCAGACCTAATAATGGCTTGCAGGATGAGCAAAGGGGCAGGCAGGAGAATGTAAAATGGCTTGCTGGGAAAAACAAAAATAAATGCCACCAAATAGCACTCAAAAGAATTAATGTTTGCAAGCAGTATCTGGATCGGTGTACCAGCATGTTTTGTGCAGCCATTAGCTCCTACTGGAGAGCCAAGAGAGCTGCTTCTCTTACTACTGAAAAGCAGTAAGAAAAAAAACCAAAACCATCTACAGAATGACTGGGCAAGAAAAGAGGGCGAAATTCTAGGACAAAAAATGGGGAGCTAAGTTTTCACTCACAAAGACCGATGGAGATAAATACTGCTGATTTAAAATGGATAAGACCGCAGGCTGGATGGAAGAAACCCATAGGAATATCCACTGCACCTTCTCCAGTGCTGACTGTAAGCAGAAGGAATGAAGTTCTGAGCCTGAAGCTGCAAAAGAGAATGGCAATAGCCTAAGAACATATGCATCTTTAAAACAGATTTGCCTTGAACACTGGGGTGGAACTGTGCTAGATACAAGGTTTTTAAACCCACACAGATTATAGAATGGTCTAGAAAAGGTTCCTTAACCTACAAGGACAGACACTTTCCTTTCTTGAATCCAATGTCATGAGTCGTGATTCTTTGCTCTCTGCTAAGGGGTTTTCAGAGAAGAGACACAACATAAACCTATGGATTCTGAAATATATTTAACCACTCAGATAAGAAGCTACCTCAATCAGAGACAGCCAAGTATGTGAAGAGAAAAAATCTGGTTGTAGCTGAGAGGGTTCTGGTGCCGTTAGAAAAACATCACCACCAATTTGTAACAGTAGCCCCCTTGACATGATGCCCCTAGAGAACAAGATTACTCCATTTCATTGGATTTTACTTGTTTTTTAATGGACTTCACTACCCAATAGTTTCCAAATGCAAACCCATATTAATGAATTGCTCTAGCTTTCTTAATGCTCTTTCCATCCAGTCACTGAAAACCAAAGCACATTATTAAAAGGAACCACACTAGTAAAAATGAGAAAGAGCTACAGGGTTCTGCTGAAAGCCAAAGCTGGGCTAAGCTCTCTACTTGGCAAAAATTCATCTTGCTTACCAATCCTTTTATTTATAATTAAAGCAGCTTCCTTATTACACCTTTGCTAAGCATGGTAGTAAGTCAACTATCCAAGAATTACCTGGCATTTTAAAAATCACTTCTTTCATTAGCTAGCCTGTTTCTGTTGTTTTGAGAAATTCCCTTACGTGCTGTAAAAGAAACTCATTTAAGCCAAAGAATCCTTTACATTCTGAGGAACTAATTACTTGAACAGGGAAGGAGAGGCAGCCTAACAGCCCCTGTTCATATTCTAAACATGAAATACAGTTTCTAACATGTTTTCCACTCATTAAAGTTCTAATACCACACAGAGATATCCAACGTCTTCTTCATGAGCCCACCAACAAAATACTCAGCACCAGTGCCTTCCCAAGCAACAAACGAAGTCATAGATGTATTTCTATGAGAAGCTGCCATCTTGTACTTCACTGAAATGTGAAGAGAAGTTGCAGAAGTACCACAGCAGTAACCACAGGGACATTCGTATACGTTTAATAAAATAGCTTGGGATATTAGCCAAGGAACCCGGAATCTAAATCCAAGCAGTTCTACATATACACCTCCATAAACTCTGACTTAATCCCATAGAAATGGAGATACAAATGCAATTTACTTTTGTGCAGCACTGCTACAAGGCAGATGCAACATTTACATCCCACTTCAACCTCCAAAGTAGTAAAGGAATGTGTATTTGATGCTATGAATAGTAAACAACTACTGTAATACACGGTACCAGTATTATGTATTGATACTTCTACACCTTTGGCAGCTGCTTTGCTCCTTAAAAGCCACCTTTGAGTATTTCTGTATGCTTTTCAGGCCTTGTTCAACTCTTCCAAGATTACTGATGCTCCTGTGCCCAACTTAACCCATGAAGCTACACCAAGAGGGAAGGAGCAGCAGCTGTAACGGGTCACAGGAAAAGGTGCTAGGAATCTTCTTGGAAGTGACAGGAGAGCAGCAGCTGCTCATCTCCATTAAGATCACTTCAGACATGGCTGAGCACTTCCAAACTGTGCTGTTCCTTCTCTTTTGGCAAGGATTAGCAGAACAAAAGGCCTTTAATATGATTAGTTACACAAAACCCTGACCATCCCCACCCTGCATATACTGTCTTGCAACACTTCTCAAATCAATGAACTACTGCTCTCATACTTTGTGCTACCACTGTACCTCACCTAGTATCATATTATGAAAACCCCAAGAAGTATTTCTTATCTCTGCCACGTGAAGCAGGGCAGAGGCAGCATTCAGGTGATACACACGCTGTGTTTAGGTTCCCTGCAAAAGAGGCATTTGCCCCACAGAAGACACATTTCCTTTAGGAGAATGAAATGGAAAAAGAGTTTTAGTTTGTAAAATGAATTCTGTGACAAGAGTGAGAAGACATGAGAGAAGACATGTAACATTCCAGCTACAAGTCAGTTGCCACTCTCCACCCCAGAATGAACTCAGACCCCTAAACTCCGCTGGTGGAGGCATGGCCCATATCCTGTGCTCCCTTCCCTGGAAGGCAGGTTCTGCAAGTTTTCTAGAGGGAGCCTGAACATGGTGCCACACTTCTACCAGTGACAGCTACTCATATCTGAAATTGACGGTGAAGAACCATCTAGTTTACAGATTTTTCTAGCATATATTATTTCCTCCATTTTTCTCAAAGGCATGAAATCATCTGGTACCACTGCCAGGCTATTAACATGCAACATGATTTTACTTTTTTAATTTTTGTGTTTGCATGGCAGATCAATTCTGAATCACTGTTATATAGGGTACTGATGTGTAAATACAGCTCAGGGCTAATAAGACAGCATGAGTGAGGATTATTATCCCACTTTATTCCAAAGCAAATAGCCAGTGCCAATCTAAGGTCCAAACCTGCACGTCTGACACCTGCATGTGCAAAACATGGGAGCATCCACCATCCGAAAGCACACACACAAATTTTGGCATGACTGCGGCTAGCACCATTACATTAAAAGCTGGTCCCAGAGTTCCCCAGAGAAATGCCAAAAGATGATGATTGTGGAGGTGTCTAATTGACAGATACTGTGGAGGAGGAGACAAGCGGTGCTGCATGACAAAATCAAGGCATCATCTCTACTCAGCCTTGCCAACAAGCCTCAGCTCTGAGCTAGGAAGGATGAGTGCATTCAGTCTTGGCTGTCTTCTGAGCAGACTAACAAGCTTGACAATTAGTGTGCATTAATTAATGTGCACATAGTGAAAAGGTTTTGTACTGGTATCAAACTGAATATGCTCTTTATACTTACAGGACACTTTCAAATATCATAATACTTTAACCTAGATGAAAAGGGATGGAGGATGCTGTGATGCTTATTATAGTAGAGCACTACCTAACCTTTCAATCTAGAAGGTTTTTCACCCAATGGTAAGTCAGGAATGTGAACTTCTAAAGGAATAGATTCAGAGCAAAATTTATATATTCATCCTGCATCCTGTTCACAACAGCATCACAAGGAAGTTTGAGCAGCACTGAAACATGCCCCCTCACACCCATTTACCTACATAGGATTCTTTTCTCTCAATTTAAACAAGATGAACGTGGATCTTACCAGCTATGGAAAAGTCAGTCTGACAATGGGAAATGTCTGACACAACTTCATAGAATCACAGAATGGTTTGGGTTGGAAGGGACCTTTAAAGTTCATCTAGTCCAACCCCCCCTGCAGTGAGCAGGGTCATCTTCAACTGGACCAGGTTGCTAAGAGCCCTCTCCAGCCTGGCCTTGAACATTTCCAGGATGGGGCATCCATCACCTCTCTGGGCAACCTGGCCCAGTGTTTCACCACCCTCATCATAAAAAAAAATCTTCCTTATTATGTAGTCTGACTCTCCCCTCTTTTAGTTTAAAACCATTACCCCTTGTCCTATTGCTACAGGCCCAACTAAAAAAGCCTGTTCCCATTCTTCTTATATGCCCCCTTTAGGCACTGGAAGCTGCCCTAAGGTCTCCTCAGAGCCTTCTCTTCTCCAGCCTGAACAAGCCCAACTCCCTCAGCCTTTCCTCACAGGAGAGGTGCTCCAGCCCTCTGAGCATTTTTGTGGCCTCTTCTGTGCTCCAGTGTAGAAATGTTCAGAGTTCACCTAACATCAAATAGAGAATCAAACTGGTTGCACAGCAAGCTGCAAGATGTGGCTTTTTCAATTGCAGAAGATGGTGCATGGCTTTTTACATGATTCAACATGGACTTTTACATGGCCCTTTATACAACATCTTTTTATTAAACAATATAATTGCAGAAGGAAATATGTCCAGTAAGTTTCCACTGACTTGGAGACCTCAACTGGCACCAGATCTGAGACTTGCTTTGCAAAAGACATGACAAGATATACAAAAACAAAACCAGCCAAGTCAGTCCATTTGGCCATGTTAACCTGTAACATAACGTAAGCGCTCAAGAGTCCTACTCACTAAAGATGGGTTTAATCGCATGTCAAAGTAGTTTTCTAAGTCGGGACCCGTGCTTTTTCTTAAAAATCTGGACATCCTAAAAGGAACGAGTCTCCTTCGTTTCAGCTGATTTCATGCTGCTACAAAGTCTCTTCAACCGCCAATGAACTAATGAACTACGATGTGTGCTGTCATACCAACAAAAACGCACCACCACTTCCCTTTTAATGGCAGATTGAATATACTGCACCAATATTTTGCTTTCTGCAGACATCAAGATTTACAAGAGGTTTTTTACTTACATTAATAGTAATAGTGCTAAAATCTTAAGAACTAAGTAGCATTATATTTAATTATCCTTCTATAATTACACTGATTAAATACAGCGTAAGGGACCATACAGATAGATAAAATATTATGGCTAAAAAACTTCTCAAAAATGACCATAAAATGATTATTAAGCCTGAGGTGAGAAAATCAATATCACAAGCATGATTTTATAGGGTTTTCTTATACCACTTCCCCCTTCTTAGAGTATCTCATCTGCAGTAGCAGCAGAATTTCCTCCCAGCCGTAATGAAAATGAGAACTACAAAAAATGTTGCAACTTGAAAGGGAGGTCAGTTTAGCCCTCCATACCAAGGGAGAGTATCTGCGTGCTTGATGCTTCAGGCAAATGCCAATAAAACATATTAAAACACCTCTGAGCTCTGAGCACGCTGGCTTACACTTGGGTAGTATTTGTTTCCCTCGTTTCCTTTTTCTTTCTCTTCTTTTATAAATACTCTGCATGACTTCACAGCAATGAAGCAAGAATCAGCACAATCCAACAGTCACACCTATTTTCTGAGTAATGATCTAACAGGAGAGATCCAAGGATTTTCATACTGGATGACCAATGCTATTATAAAGATGAAAGAATCACAAGAAAAATTCTGACCAAGAACTAATATGAAGGCAAAAAGCTAATATTGGAAATCCGCAGTGTCTTCAAAAACAGAAAAGACTGGATTATAAGGTTATGGCTGAGCACAAGGAAATAGATCTTTCTGACCTACGTTTGGGATCAATCATTTCAAGTAATAATTTTCCTGATTCTTTGAATTATATGTTTAATTAATTTTATTGCACATAATTACCAAGATGTATCATAATTATCTGACACATTTCAAGAAATATGGTCTCATTTTACTTAATTATATGATTAATTAACTATGGTACGTAATTGCTAAACTTCAGCAAGATTACATTTCTCCTTTTTTTCCAAAATTCAGAAATCATCCTGAAGTGCTCCTGCATGCGACTGCTTCATGCAAAAAGCAACGTGGTCATCAAACACACATTCATTCTGCAGGAAAGAAGCCCACAGCCTCCTGCTTCTACTCTCTTTCAGTACGTTACATTCACTGTCTTGTTCTCGGTTCTTAAAAATAGTTACAATTTTTTCCATGATGGTTGGCTTTGATACAGACACTTCTGGTTGTCTCAAAAACCATCACGCTCCCTGGAAAGTCTGCTACTACATTTCCCAGCCCACTTTGCTTGGTTCAGATGCCTGTAGCACATTGAGGGGATGTCCCTGAAGATAGAAGACTGGTGCAGCCCTTCACCTGGATCTTGGGTGAAAAGCCAAGGAACAGCCACAGCATATCACTCTCCAGTAAATCTGGGTTGGCAGAATGCACCCGTATGAGGCCATTAGAGCAGGAATGACTAGAAGACAACCTGCAATCTCTTACATTTTCCTAGAGGCCACATCAGTCACCAGCTGGGTCACAAAACTGGTATATCAACCACTTCTACTGCTGCACTTAGCTGCTAGCCGTTACATGAACCAGGCTGCAGTATTTTGGATGTGCACATGAAGAGAGCTCAGAATTGCAGCAGGGAGAAAATTAATAAATCCTATTAATCCATAACAATCTAGATGAAAATGAGTAACAGCACATACCGTATTATAGCCCCTAGTACGTACAAATATGTTTTGGGAGTTGTACATCCCACCCAAGACTAACCAATCAAGACATACCCATCAAGAATAACCCGAAGGAATTTTTGTACTTCAAGAACCAGTTGAAAATATTCCAAGGATAGGTAATTTATAACATTAAGAGCCTTAACCTGTGATATTTTAATACCAATTGATTGCCTATATTTCTCATGTGTTAGAAGAATTATTTTACAAAATCATTTCATCTCAACTGAAAATGCATAAACACATCCAAACCTCAATCAACAAAATGTATTCCTGCATTTTGAAGAAAATAACAAGTCATTTATTAGAAAGAGCCTTCCCACTTTTCACTAGGTTTCTGCCACTATTTAATACCTGGCACGCAATCTCCGGATTTCAGTTGCATGCTAGACACTCCTAATCCAACTAGTGCTGCCAAGAATCGAAGCAAAGACTGCCTAATGCAGCAGGATCTTATTATAAGCCAGTCCCAAATGACACTTAGGAGAAAAAAAAAGAAAATCAATCTTTTTTTATTTAATCCCCATTTTCCCCTAAATAACAAACTCCCGATTCCTTTACAAACTGATGAGGTGCCTATTCTGCAGGCCACACACTGCAGCTGATTACTGAGCAAGAAAAGCAACTGGGCATGAGGAGCTGTAGTGCCTTGCTGGATCAGAGGCAAAACATAGACCAGGGGGCTGCCTGCATCAGTGTCTTGGCAGGCCAGCCACACAGACTGCTCCACGTTTCATGCCCCCATGTACAGAACTGCCTATCAGCATTTTACTTGGAGAACCCATCCAAATTTTTTTATGCATTCTTAAAAGTAAGGACGCCCATTTCCAAACTTCCCTGACAGTTTTTAATAAGGTTCTGAATAAAACCTGGGGAAAATGAATGCACTGTACTTTGAAAATAAAGGATAAATTATGGAAGCCAACACAATTGTTAAATTTATACCAGCCATGGTTAAATATTTAAAATCTGGAGAATAATCAACTTCACCGACAGATCAAGTACAGAAACAGAGAGTCAGCCTCTGGCACCCATGGACAATTATCCTCTCCCATACCTAAGACTCCCTACTCTCCTGCCCAGGTATGATGGCATGCCTTTTCCTGTTCCCCCACCTTCAGAAGTAGCAGATTCAGAAGAGCCATCACATGCAGCCTTCTGGAGACAGCTTCATACTGCAAAAAAGACCACTTCTTCCAAAATTCAGAGAATGCAGAGGTGGTTTAGAACTACGTCTGCTTTGCCACATGTCTTGAACAGGGACTTGACACCTCTTGGGAAGGTGAAGCAATTGACAGTTCACCTTGGCCACTGTAGTTTAATTGTCTCTCAAATGCAGAGTTCTTTCTCACTGCAGCATACCCAAATTAACAGTAAACATTACTAACCTCTCCTTACACATCTCCTCATTCTGTCTGTAAGGTGAAAACCAAACTACTTATCAGGGACCTTTTGTTATCTGTATTAACTGGAAGTCTAATGGCTTATACTGTTCTTCAGAAACGTGGAAGATCTTAAACACATGTGATGATACTGATGTTAATACACTAAGAGTATTCACCTGCAAAAAATGGGGACCCAATAATGGAAAAGGAGAAGCCTGCATTTATCTATACATTTTGGGATCTCCGTTCTAACATGCATTCTCTCAACAGTTATACTGCTTCTAAAAATGACTTACAAGGCTGGACTGCAGAATCTGCAGTCAGGTTCACCACAGCACTGCTCCTATTTTAAAGCCTTTTCATAATGCCTACTCTTTTCTTAATATGTAAACGACACTGCTGGATTTATTTCTGTTCTGTTTCGAAAGTCATCCAGAAACTGGGACTTGTCATTTTTGGTATTTTGTTTCAGGACCTAGACACACATAGACACATGTTCTGCCAGGTGGCATTTTCTGATAAACATATTTCAAGGTATTACACATTTGAAAATATGCACATAAAAATAAGGAGTAATGAAGGCACCGTTATACCCGACTTGACGCATAAACATTCACACACGTGCTATTACAATCTTCAGGAGGGCAAGTGGTGTGAATACATCCACCTATTTACCATCTTTCAGCCAAAGATCGCACGTCCTCTTTCCCTAAAAACTAAAGGCCTCTCCTCGATTCCTCTGCTTCCTCTCCCATGAGCCATTCTCAATAAAGACAGCAGATTCTGGTACGCTGACCCTCTGCTCTGTGCGCCCACTGGCTGAGGAAGAGCACTTGACAGGCAGATCAGAGAGTGTGCACCATCCCTACCAATCAGCTCCATTCAGCATACCTACCTGTTGGCTTACCAACACGAGGGAAAGACACGTGCCTTTAGTAATAACTTACCTCCTTTCAGCTTTGGTCATTTTCCACATGTCTGGTAGCTTGGCTCCTGTCCCTGTATACAGCAACATCTACACAACAAAACAGACCTGCCTCAAAGGGGGCAGCGAGTCAACCTAAGCATCTTCTAAGTCCAGCACATCAGACTTCACAAGAATATGGAGATCAGCTGCAACATACACGGGACATGCCCCAAAGGATGCACCTCACAATGTGTCAGGCTTGCCACGGCTGGAAGGCCCACCCAGGTCACACCTTGGAATAATCCTTTGCAGCTGGCGCAGACTAAGTGTAAAAAACACACACCACCCTGTATGGTTCAAGCATCTCCATTCTGGTATTAGACCTCCCTAAGAACTCAACTGCAGTACAAAACAAAGTTCAACTTAAGATTTGTCCCCAGATTTAACTAATTGACTTGGATTTCTTCTACTCTTGCTTCCTCCTATCCTCTGAAACTAGAGGATTTGTTCTTATATATTTTTATGCTCACTAAGGTAAGGGTTTGTGCCTAAATTTTGTATGGAAGGAGCTTGATCTTAGCTCGGGGTTTTTTCTAAAGGTTTTTTGTTCAATTTGGCTTTTCATTTTGGGTTTGGTTTTTTTTTTTTTTTTTACAATCCTCCTCTGTTCAATTGCTGCACATCTTTAGGGCATCTAATTCTCTTTCCTAAAATAATCACTTGACATAAATATTTCAAAACACATTGAGATAAATGTATGTTTCATTACAGTTAGATTACAATGGAACTTCTGCAGAAGCATTTCTGACACAAAATGAACCTTTGTGATTAATGCTAACAAAACATTCCATATAATAATAAGGTGCCATAATGATTTCAATGTTATTTTAAAGTGTTACTAAACCATCAATTGCTCTGAAAACAGAGTGAGGCCTTGCAATAGAATTTAAACACACACTTTTTATAACACTTAACATATTGCACTATATGAATCACAGTAAATAAGCCCAATGGGAATGTTTACTGAGGCACAAACAAAGAGGATCTGCAGAAGGAACTAGTTTATCATAAACAATACAAATATTTACTCTATTATTTAACGTGTGCCCAGCATGTCTATCCTTAATGTAGCATTAGCTGACACCAGGCATATGCCATATGTGCAAATAATTAATTCAAATTATGTTTTCTTCCAGTGTGTTGTCTCAGAAACGAGCTGAATTAATGTAAAGATATATTCAACAGCAAATACTGAGAGGATCTCTCTGTGTAACAATCCAGCCATGCTTGTCGTTAGGAGTACAAAGGTTTTAATACTTCACTCTCATTGTTACTCCAGTGCCAAGGGCTCATGGCATGTGGAACGCTCCTAACAAGTTCCTTATGCACTCACCAAGATGACTAACATAGAGACTTAAAAAACTGACTAGGCTAAACGTTATTTGTTCTGTAAGATAAAGCTTCAAATAGCAAAGTCTTCAGAACACATCCCCCTCTTTTAAACCAAAAGAAAAAACATGAGATTAAACATGCTTCCAAAGCACCCAGTAGGTTGTCCACAGCAGTTTCCCACAGTGCAGGGACAGATCAAGTGCCCATATAAACTCAGGTGCTGTGCAATACAGAGACTGGCAGATTATTTCTAACACAGATGACACAGCCGGTGAAAGTGTTCCTGTCAGTGATTACACCACACCTTGACACCATGAGTTACTGCACTGCAACACTCTGTTTGCATGGTGTTTCAGGTGCAATTTGCATAAGAAAGTTATGCTTCGGCCCAAAGTGCTACATAAAATAAGTTATAAGCACTTAAGTAATCTTGAAGGGCATATGTTTCTATAATGCCATTTCTGTAAACCCTTATTCACACCTCTTCGCCGAGAGCTGCATGTTAGTATGTTACTCCTGTGTTATCCTTCTGTGTAGATGGTGCTACTGCCTACTCTCCATACCTACTGGCTCTCCTTTTCTCATCAGCTTTTCAGCTGATACAGAAAAAACCCTGACTGCTGAAAAGGGATTTCTCCATCCCAAAATTAGCTTGGAGAAATGCCATATACAGCTGCTGAAAAACAGCTTGCCTTGTCCACAATGACAATCCAAGGAATACTGCAATTCAGTCCCCTTGAAAAGATTCAAGGAAAGGAGACGGTGAGATAACATAAAGCAGACAGTCTTGTTAAGCATTTAAAAACCCCTAGAGTCATGGGCCCCACCTGGTGTTTTATTTCTCCCTCATACGAAAATCCATTTTCTAGTCATATTTCCCAAAGTTCAGTCCTGTTGATCTCCAAGCTGCTCATGTTCCCCACAAAACTGGACCCCCCCTCCTCCCCCAACTGAGCCTATGTATTCATTCATTTAAATACACACATTTATAATGACACATTAGTTCTGCTGAAGGAGTGAATCCCACAAAACCCCAGTTTCACACAGGCACTGGGGAGAGGCACACTCTGGCTCTCTGTCACATACCTGGCTCTGATTTGGGCCATGAAAAATGTGGAGATGGCACCTTACAGACAGGCACTATCTATTTGAGTACCTTAGGAGCCGTAAGCCCTTTCTCTGGACTCCTGTGAAGTGCCCAGAAGCACTCATAGGTGCCTCATCCCTTTACAAACCTGGCCTTTAATATCCGTCTGTTTGAAGAGACGTGCTGGGCTTCTTGGCAACAACTCCCAGCTCATCCGTTCAGTGGGGCTCCCTGTGGCTACCCAGGTACAGCCTGGCACAAAAGAGGCTGGGACTTGTAACACAGGTTTTGCCGCAAGAAGAGAATAGGCTGATAGCAGGGCAGACACTTCTCCCAACCCAACTGGGACACGACAGGAAAGAACATGTTCTATCCTTATTTCAGCATTACAATATGAAATATAAAGAGAAAAAACAAGAGCTGGTTACATAAAGTTCAGCTAGGCAAGGACTAAAGAAGGCACTATGGTGTTAAACTGTCTACAAACATCTAAATAGCGTAAACAGCAGTATTTGAGGGGTGCGATCACGCCCAAAACCAAACAAAACAGACATAAAAAGAATGAAATAGAAATTCCCTTCTTTACATTTACACATGCTTGACATCTTAAGCTCCTGGTCACAGCATGAAAAACCAAATCAGAAGGAAAATCTTGCATATGCATGACATTGCCTATTAAGCAACCAGCACAGTATCATGCTCAAATGAAAAACTGTATTAGAAACATACACAGCCAACACCTATGACACTGCTTTCTGCACACAGTTCTAAAAAAACAAATATTAACATTTAAAAAAAAAAATCAACCAAACAATTACAAAGTATTCTTTCTTGCCAATTTTCAACACAAATTTTTGAAGTTGTACCTCATTCCCAGTTTTACCATGCTTGGCCCCATGGAGACACACTGAGCCATTTATTGTTTGATAAAGCTGCCAAGACTAAGCCAGAAAATTTAGCTTTATTTTACTTTCAACATAGAAAAATAAGAATGACGTTCCACATGAAACCTAAAGGGGCTGGAGGTATTTTCATATACATGTCAGCCCCTGGAGCTACAAGCTGTTTCCTGGTTTCCTTCATTAGTTTATGTTTTAAACCATTATAAACTATGTTTTAGCGATCAAATATGGAATACAAGGTAAGAACCCACAAGCACAAGAACCACTTTACAAAGCCCAACAGAGCGTGCAACTCATCTTGACAGGCCAGGCATGATCTAGCCAGCCCATGACTACAGCAGGATGGGGTTTAAGACCAGTAGATACACTGAGGTTTCCAAGGTAAGCCCCTCTCAAAGATAGTACATGCTTAAGGTGACCAGAGGATAGTTGTATCTGGTTACATATGTACATAGTTCTAGCATAAATATTTTAAAGCAAAATATTTTATTGCTATTTTACTGAAACTTAGGAACTTTATGGTATGAAAACCTACAATGACAAACTTCTTTCACATACGACCAAACAAAAAGAAGAAATGTATATGACAGCTTTCCTTATCCAGAGCACAAGAGGTTATCATAGATAACAGCAAAGAAAAGTCATGGTGAAACTATGAAAAATACCTTGATGGTGTCCTTTTAAAGTCGTAACTTATTATGGGAAATCAGCATTCCCAAGCATAAATTTGTTTCTGTATAATTCACTGCCCAGTGACATTTGGTTCCTTCCTAACAAATCTGTATTTAAGAGGAAAGTCATAAAATTGAAACAATGGCAATGACTAATTCATGGCTTAGTGCTCTATTAGCAATTAATAAATTCACCTAGCAATATCCAGAAACCAGTCATCTGCCACTTTTTATTTATTTCATTTCATTTTCTGTATCTTGCATATCCTCTGGGGCCATCATACATAGTGCCTTTACCTTGCTTGCAGAAAACTAGTAATTCCTCATTGTACTTCAGTGTTTCAGGCATCATCTTCACTGCATTATTAAATGCACATGAAATAAATACGTCTCATAATGTGGTGGAGAGCGTAGTACTTCACAAAGGCTCCTCAACTGTTTCACAAATAGCTATCAAGTTTCTCATGCTCAGTGTGTTCATCTATATTTCATCATCAAGGACGGAATTTAATTTGCTTGGGAGGATTTCAGCCTCACAAAAGTTCCAAAAGAAGTTCATCAAACCCAAAGGGGAGTCTTTGAATCATATTCGTGGTAGGGGAGACACAATGAATGGACCCTCACAATTTCCGTCTCTTTTGCCACTTAATGAGCAAACACCTGAGGGAGTAAGAGCTCTGGTGGAGGCAAAAATATTCCAAAATGAAAAGACTCTTGACAAGATCACTTTGTCATTAGGACCCTTCCTCCCTTCACAGCAAGACAAAGGTCCTACTGATCCAAACTGATAGTGAGAGAGGAGGAAAGGCAGTTTCTTGAAGCAGACAGGTACTAAGCCACTTAGAGCTTTGCAAGTACCAGAAAACACAGTACTCTACCATTTGCTGCACTGTCCCAGTAAGAACTGTGCATCAGAAGAAGTGTGAGCCACAACGTCCTTCCTCCTTACCTCTCTTCTGGTTCTAAGGGCCAATGAAGATATTTGAGCCAATTTGCATCTCTTAACATTTAAGGAAAAGAAACAAGATTCTGTTCACAAGCCACCTTTCCTTCTACGCCTGCTCCTAGGAGAGAAGGAGCAATAGTTCTGGACCCAGAACTAGGATATTCCACACGATTTCCACAATATTTCCCTCTAACTCTCTATGCAGTCTAATCTAATGTAACTGATCTTACATTTTACTGTTTCTTTCCATGTATGCCTTAATATTAACAGATATTACGGTGGTGCATGGAGGGGAACTCTAATAATGAGTAAATAGGCTCTGGAACAGTAAAAGCTCAATATTCAAGTAGAAATAAAGAACAATCAAATAAAAATAAAAAAAGTAAACAACTGACACCTGCCTGTGCCCTAGCACCCACTCGAACATCCTCATAGAAGGGACTCTCAATTTCACTCTTATACAGGTTATATATCAGCGTCACTTCAATAAAACCTAGTTTATGTATGCTGGTGGGTAAGAAATCCCCCAGCCTGAATGTTTTATGCTATTTTATGCAACAGAATCAACAGCAGCATCATTCCCAAACAGTCTGGGAGGCATTTTCAGAGAGCTGGAGAGACCTTCTGGTTGCAACACGGCATCACTCAGAAGGCAAAAATCTGCCCTGGGTTACACTGCTACCATACACCAGAAAAAGTAGATTCATTAACTGGCTGTGTACACAGATGGCAGATTTCAGTTTAACACCGACACCCTTCCTGTAACAATCTACCAGATTCCTCCAGCGCACTCTCCAGGACAGTCCATACTGACTGTCACTGCTCAACTCAACTGTATTGCTACGGAGATACAGCAGGGAGGGAGGAGCCACCTCGTATTTGAAGTGATTATCCCAGTTCATATCGACTGTTCAGCATTTCTTGAGAAACCCTCAAAAGCTTCAACACTTTGATGAAACTTCCTTGAAAAAGAGATCAATAATTTGCTACACTGCAAAATTTAATTCAATTCCTGTTGATAACAAGGAGATACAGGAGTGTGATGTTTCATTTTGTCTGCCACACTTTCTGGTTTTAAATCTTCCTACCCGTACTACCTTGGTTTGCTTTTTCCATGGCCTTTGCTGCAGCACTTCTGGCAGTACCTGTCAAGGCATATAACACCTGACATTGTTAAGAGGGTAACCAAGAGAAAAGTTTTGCTAATACCATTCTGTACTAGTTTTATTATACAAATCTCATTTTCACTCCTTTTTTTTTCTTGCCTTCATCACTGGAAAGATGGGAAACGAGTTTCATGCCAGTATTTTCACACACATTGTTTTCCAAAAATTCACCTTAAACATTATGAGGCACTTTTTTAATAAGCAGCATCACCTCAAGTATTTCTCCTTTATTTGCCTAGTAACATATCAAAGGAAGAAATCCACAATTTTACTGAAAGTGACGTCGGTCTCAACCTAGAATCTGGACAAAGATGTCTTTTTCAGTGTCTTCAGCTAAGATAAGCTCAATTCTGTCTATAGTCAAATGGCTGCAGTTACATCACATAACTGGTAATGATATCACTGGATCTGATAATGCTACAAAACTGAATTACAACTTTCAGACTTGTACTTTTGAATTCTGACACATTATTATTAAAGGGACATCCACAGAAGGTTGACAGCAGCGACTCATCAGTAATCTCACAAAACTGCAGGCAAAGTCAGAAGTTTGGGGGGGGTTTTAGTTTGGCTGGTTTGGTTTTTTACATTTCTTTCTCTTTCCTCCTCTCCAAATCCATGTTAGTCTTTCAGCATTGAAATTTTCATTCTTACTGGTCAGGTTTCTGCTGAGACAATTACTTTATAACCAGTCCTTCACAATAATTTTTCCTGATACTCCTCTGCAGTAGGAGTATAACTTTAATGTCAGTGTGAATATGATTCTGTATATCTGTAGCACTGAATTTATAGCACACACGTGGAAAATCTTGTAAACTGCCCTTCTCTTGATAGACTGTGCAGTAAACTGTATAGTATTTTAATTAATTTCTTAATTACAAACCTAAAGTGTGGTAGTTGAAATCTCACATGCATGCACAGCAAATATTGTTGCTTTAGCCTGACTAACACAAGGCAGATCAAGGCAGAAATGCTCAAAATAAGTAGAACCAGCTGGAAAGATAGATACTGGCTCTCGCCTGCTTTTACTCACTTCCTTCCTTTTTTTCCTTCTCTGATAACTATAAGATTACTTTTTCCAAGCCTTGTATTTTAACCTTCTAGAAATCTCAGAAGCCTGAAATACTGCAACAGAAGAATCAGTACGAAAACAGGCACATTCAGTTGACTGAGTAACTTAGCAGCTGTATTTCATGATAAAACATAATCATTTGTGTTGTTTGTTGTCACTAATTGATACAGGTAACTGCTGTCAGGTAACACAGGGCAGATGCATGTGAAGCCGGACATCCAGGTGCTGTTAGCACCTAGTCATGCAGAAAATTCCATTTCTGTAACATGATCACAAAGTAAATACATCTTTCTCTCAGATTTTACTCGTCCAAATATGAGTTTCCATTGCTGATCTTTACCCTTCTAACCATGCACAATATTGACTTAACCACCTAATAGCTATCTTACAGTGACAAGGCTACTTATAAGAATGGCACAGAAGACCAGTCTATTGCTTCAGGCCAAGCAGCTATCTGATCTTAATTCCAGCAGTAGCCAGATGTGGGTGCCCTTTCAAAGAATTCATGGCCTCTTCTCCCTTCCTCTGAGAGTTTCTAACAGCTGCAGTTCAGAGCATTTCCTGCACTTGATGGAGTAGCTTTATTTATTAAATCACTATGGATCTCCTAAGTCCTCATTCAATTCTCTCCTTGAACAACATTACCTTTGCTTTGCTCACCCCATCTTTTTGGCTTTACATTCCAATCCTAGTGTTTGTTTCCTCCAAAAATATTTTAATCGATTAAAATCCATACAAGCCATTCAATTAATATTTTCTCTTTAAATCGCTCTATGAAATTTATGTCTTAGGCAAATCAAAGTCGGAGTAAAAATTCACAGAATGGTTGATGTTGGAAAGGATCTCCAGAGGTCATCTGGTTCAACTCCCTGCTTAAGCAGGGTCACTTTGAGCCAGCTGCCCAGGAGCATGTCCAGACAGCTTCTGAATATCTCCAAGGACGGAGACTCCACCACCTCTCTGGGCAAGCTGTGCCAGTGTTCGGTTCAGATGGAACCTCCTGTGTTTCAGTTTGTGCCCATTACGCCTGGTCACTGGGCACCACTGAAGAGAGCCTGGCTCCATCTTTGCACCCTCCCTTTATGTATTGATCTACACTGATAAGGTCACCCCTGAGCCTTCTTTTCTCCAGGCTGAACAGCTTCAGCTCTCTCAGCCTTTCCTTGTAGGAGAGATGCTCCGGTCCCTTCCTCATCTTTGTGGACCTTCACTGGACTCTCTTCATTATGCCCATGTTCTTTTCTACTGAGAGCCCAAACTGGACGCAGTACCCCACGTGTGGCTTCACCATTTTAAGAACTGATGAAATTCTCACACTGTTCGGGAACATCTCAATCACTTCTTTAACACCATTTCAAGGTTTGCTGAAAGGCGAGGTAGAAAGAACGGTTTGGAAGAGGTTCTCTTCAAATACTTGGAGTTCTTCCCTGGTCCCTCACATGCTTAACAGCTTGGACCTTGACAAATCTCAATCAAAGTATTTCAGAAGGATGAGAGAGCAATGCTCACGGCTGACTTAAGCACATTCATGTGAGTCACTACACCAACAGTGGCTCTAAGTGCTATATTCACATGTCTCCCAGTTACCCACAAAGAGGTTAAGCAGGGGACCAGCATGGAGCTAAACAAAGTCCTATGCTCTCTGCAGCAAACAGAGCCTGAAGAGCACAGGCCACATCTTCTCAAACACTGTTATAAAGCTCGTGTTTAATATATAATAATTAGACATGCCAACCACTGTAATACTGAGTACTGCTGGAACAGGTTCTGGCTGCAGAGACCCGTTCTCTGCTGCAGAGGTAGGACTAGCTGGTCAGCAGCACCGACCTGCCACTGAGCACTGCGCTGTTCATGCGCCCTGCCAGCCTCTGCATCATCACCTGCCACGCTCTCCTGGCTGCCAGGCTTCATCCGCTTTACATTCCCCAACCACAGTTAAAACATGCACCATGCCCTTCCAAGTAAGGCCCATTACCTGAGCTCTGGAAAGATCTACGACTAGCTAAATACTTCATTTTCGGATGGCTGAAATGAGGTGATTCTGGCACTCCTTCTACTTCATTGAAGCCTTTTGTCCATTTCTTCTGGTCTCACATTAAATATATGCCTTCTATTAACAACTTGAAACCAAAGCAAAGCACCAGATTTTTGCAGAGAGGAGTTCTGCACGAGCTAAGGCAGAATCAGACTCACGCACAGCCGTACACGTGAGAGCCGGCACCAGGCAGCTGGCCGGGGCTGCTCCGGTAAAGCCCATGCAGCATGCACCAGGGCTGGTCCTCCACACACACACACTGCAGAAGCAGGCAAGAGGGATGTGGAGGCACCTTACACAGCAGGACCACTCCTGTTCTGTTGCATCCAGAACATCCTGACTCTCTCTTTTATAGCACGAGCTTTCTGTGCAACTCCGTCAACAGAAGGTTATTGCCCACAGCAAGCAGAGTTCTGTTGGGTTTTGTTTTAAGCACCCTTACTAGCCAGATTGTCTCTCAAACTCTAACGATGCCTCGCATTCGATGTGAGGTGAAGCACTGCTGGTTAGTGCTACAGTTGTATATGCCAGATATGTTGGATTAAAAAAAATTTCAAAAAAAAAGCTGTAATAATGGTGCAGTCTCCTGAGAATACATTTATTTCTGCAGTATAAAATAAAATTAAATTCCTCAATCTCAAAAACTATTAAAAGGTTGTATTTAAAATGCATGAAGCATTAAAAAGACATCAAAATTAAAATAATCTCATAAATCTCTTCATTTAAAAGACTTATTAGAATACAGATAGAGGCAGAAAACAGCTGCCCTGCAGACTAAAGCAGTAAATTATGACTATTTTAACTTTTTTTTCATTTTCATCATTGAAATTTTCCTCACAGACCTATTGCAGTTGTGTAAAAAGACCAACTGCCCCTATATTTAACATGTGAATAGTAAATTATTTTTCAGTGGACTTCACAACAGATAAGCTGTATATTCTTTCAAATGTCAGCAGACTATGGGATCGTTTTCAGACAAAGGAGGTGGGGAGTGTTTTCAGAAATCAGTATTGCATGCAAAACTATAGAATTAATCAGCAATTCATTCCTTCCACACAACAGCAGCGGGACACTGCAGCAATTGCGACTCCAGCACTCCAAACTCCTCCCACACACTCCTGGCTATTATTTTTAACAGAAGCCCGAAGTTAGGCTTATTTAAATATCAGCAGGCTGACTTGTAAAGTGCTGAGCATGGAACAGCTCCAGGAAGTTTGCTTATTTAGGAAGCTTAACATGGCCTTAATAACCTACATTTAGTCAAGAGTTAGGTTTCTTTTAGAAGCTTCTTTTAGTTCTCTCATTGGGTAGAACTGAGAATGGCACACGAGGATTTGAGGGCAAAAGGGAAAAATCAGCCACGTGCAACAGGAGAATTAATATTTGCTTCATTATCAATCAATCAGTGACATTCACCCTTTTAAAAATGACTGTCAAATTATATTTTTCAGCAAGTGTCCTCTCTCCTCAGCCCATCATTTGTCAGTCTTGATACGAGAGCATTCCTTGGAGTACAATTACACGATCACGCTGATTGCTCCTCAAAGTAGCTTCCTCAATCCAAGGAGAAGGCAAAGTAAAAACCTGAGGGAAGGAAATTTCACACCATTTATCCCTCATCTCACCCGGTCTCCAGTAGTACGATCTTTGCACAGCCAGGCTGTTGATATCCCAGCAGCTTACAGCAGGAAATGGTAAGGATCCACGAAACTAGGGAAATGAACAACAGCAGCAGTGAAGCTACCAAGAGGAAGGGAGGGGAAGAAGTTAAATCAAGAGGATAAAGAGTGCTCCCACATAACCATTTGCTGGTTTTGCTTCACTGCAAATTATATCATATGATATTATAAACCACTTTTCCTGACAGCAGTGTGCATTACTGTGCACTTTAACTTCCTTCCTGCTTACAAGAGATAAGATTAGTAAATGTTTGCTTTATTAACAACAAGTTGAAATGCTATTAAACCAACTTAATTGATGGTACAGTTACATGGAGTCTGCTTCTTGTTTCTGTTTTTCAAAACTTACACCTGCAACACAAGTTGACTTCTCTCCAAAACAAAATAAATAAAAGCCACCCACATCTGCTGTTCTAACTCCATGTACTTGCTTCCAACACCAGCGCCTGTTCAGATTGTGCGAAGCTCCTTAGCTAAAACTCCAACAAGGATAACGGAAGTGCCAAAAGATAAAAACTCCTTGTATCTTATTCATCTTTCTCCCTGCTAGACTACCATTATGTTTGGTCAGTGAGTTTCGTCTTTTGGGCTTCAAATAAAGCAAGGAGTCAACCAGAACGGGCAGTTCTAAACCCAGTGGGTTAGTGCATCATCAATAAAAACACACTTCTGCCCTTCTTTTACTTTAGCCTAAGGTTAGCTTCCTCATGAGTGGCTCTGGATGCTTCTGTAACCTTCCCTGCAAAATGCTTATGCAGAAGAACACTGTGTGTTGTACAGCTGCTTCAGTAAACTGCTGATAATGGCAAGCTTAAATGTACATCACTAAGAGCACACCAACGCTCTACTGGAAACCCAGAGAAGAGGAACTCTCTATTCGGAACAGAAAAACTTCTAATTTAACTGCCAGTGTAAACTGTAACGGATGATGGTGCTGCTCATCTGTCAGGGTTCTTCCTCCAGTTTTTTGGTTCCCCCACCCCACGCCTGCACCAAAGGGCATCATTGTTATTTACAGCAAATAACACACAATTTAGAAGTTAATCTATTTTTTTTTAGAAAGGCTGTAAAGCAAGGCAATTAAACAACTCTCTAAATGTAATTCCCACGTAATATGAATATACCCGACAAATTGCAAGCCAGGTCTTATTTAGTTAGCAATACCTTGACAAGCAACATTATTATACCCTTAATTCATTATGTCTCCAATTGATCAGTCTCTTATCTGATTGTTATAAGAACGTTAACGATTGGTACACACTTGTCAAGATTGTCATGCACACAAGATAGTAAAAGCCCAAATGAAATTCAGTCTTTTCTTAATAAAATCCATCAAAATCTATTTTTTATTTACAGCTAATGATCATATTCAAACTAATACAGTCTGCAGAAAGGCAGTCAGTAATTATGTTTCCTTACAGCATTTTTTCTTTTAACAACTTTGACATAATAAATTTTGATGTCTGCTGGAATCATATCAAAATTGTAGCCATGTGACTGTCAGCTCTATTACACGAGACAACATGACAGGGGGGCTGGCTAGTCCATAAGAAATTTATCCTGATTACATGATATTATTTTACATTTCAATCACGTGAAATGTACCTGCCTGGTACAGCTTCAGTGTGAAATATAAGTTTGTATTTTGGACTTCAAATGTTAGAAGAAAAAAAAAAAAAACAGAGTAGTATTTCTTATGACTTATGAGATAAAGCAACAGAAATCACTTCATGTAGCAAACTAAGTTTGAAGGATTTACAGAACTAGATCCTCTGTAACCCACAGTAGTCTCATTCATATCAGCAAAAAATACTGCCTAAGAATCTGATGCTCCGGCATCTTATACACTACCAAGGTTCTGCAGAAACTAAACCTCAGTGTTAGCAAAATGCCTCCATCCCTCTTTGTTATGAAGGGGAAAGCCAGAACTGGATACCAATGCCCAATCCTTGGCATACAATAAAAATGAGAAACACTTTCTTTGTGGGCCTGTGAAATCACCTTTTCACCCATGTGTATGCTCACCTCCAGTGAACACGGGACCCACCAGAGTAGAAATGGTTGTACTGGTGAGGGCTGAACAAAAGAATTCCTGGCATAAAGAATTATATTTTTTCTTTTTAAATTAAAAGCTGAAGTGCAATTGTGCTGTATGTATACACGCAAAATCCATTCTCTCCCTTCATATATATTTATACACACACACAACTAAACACACACACACACATATACACACTTTTACATGCATCCAGTGTAGTGCAATCCGTAAAAGACTGCAGGATGGCAGTCCCCATTGTCAGACTTACCCTGCAGGAAGAGAGAAGCTGCCTGTAAAAAGGCATGTGAAGATATTTGCTAACATTACACATCCTTTCTGTAAGGCACAACTGTGCAAACAGTTTAAGGCCTGCACACTGTTAAACCCTTATCCCCGAAGATGCTGTGAGCATTCCAATTAATTTTAGACTTCATTTAGTAACTTGAATACATTAGGTAAGCAATCATCACAACATCCTGCAAAGTGCTTCACACAGCTCCGTATCGTATGAAGTGAAGGCTCACCCTTAGATACAAGGTGCAGGAAACGCTCAGAGTAAACTGATCTTTAGCTGTGAATTAGCAGGGTCTGGATGAGGGCACTGAGATTGGGAGGTTCCACTCAGGCTCTTGGAGAACATCTGAGCAGCGGGATAGAACAGACCTGTGTCCCCAGGCCAGCCCCCACGCTGCCTCCCACCCACCGTGCTTCTTGTGAGGGGGGTCACTAAAGCCGCTGAGAGAAGCATCTGCACCCGGTGCTCCTACAGAGGCAGCCAGTGCAGCCACCTGCGGTCTCTGCGAGGCACCCATGACCCCCCTTACAGACCAGGAATCAACAGAACGGGTCACGCAGAAGGAAGTATCACGTACCACTTACGATCCTCAGGGAATATGCAGTGGTATATATTTTCTAGAGTATTCTCCTCAACGGGTTTCTCTACTGCATTGCTTGAAACCACACACACAAAACCAGCGTTTCAACTAACACACGGCACCACACACCCAGCCCAGCTGCTGTTAGTAGGGTTTTTTTACCTCCACTTTCCTGTCCAATGGGACCTTATATTGCCTGTTGGCTTGACTTTTCTAATTGTTCTATTTTTAGAAGACTTCATACTAGGAAAAACACAGTGGAGGGCCGATGTGGGAAGACAGGAAGATCCCAGATGGTGTTAGTTGTCATAGCTTCACTTCAGTGTCATGACAACTCACAGCAGCTGAGGGCCTCCACTCCATTTCATCACGTCGAATACTGTGTTACATTTTAATGCATATTTACCAGACTGACATTTGTCCCCTAGCTTCAGCAGCGAAGCTTTGATTTTGCTTAACACATACGTGAGGCTGAAATTCCGGGTTATCCAAACTCCTGATTATCTTCTGGGTTTAGGACACTCCCATGAGACCCTCAGATAACCACGTTTTCCCTGTATAACGCAGCAGTCCTATAACCACATTACAATGCAGTTTTGTTTCACCTATAAAGGTCAGGGCCATAATACAATTTAGCAGGGAGGGTAAAATATGATTTACTTCCGTCCACAGGCAAGACCAAATCATGTTATAACGCTGAGGGTAAGGGAAAAACTATCAGGTTACAGCACAATCCTCCAAAGTCATTTTGCCTGTTACAACCATAAACTCTGCGTTAGCACCTGATAGCAGAGGGAGCACAGTACTTAAGCAGGCTATCACAGTTCCTGGGAAAAACATAACTCTGCACACTGATAAAAGAAACCATAATTTCTACTGCTGATAGTGCGCAGAGTGGCCAAGACCTCTACAAGCCCCATCTACTGAAATCAATGAAGCCAGAAGAGGCACGGAGGTCACTAATTAATTGTTTCTGTGTAACAGTTCATGATCTCATAACTACCAACACAAATATTCATTTCACTCCAACCCAAACCACTGGGACCTCCTACAGAGCTTGTGCTAGATCACAAAGGACCTTCCTGGAGCATTCAGCGCTTCAGCTGCTTTTAACATGCAGAAGGTCCCATTGGGCCACTGCCAGGTAAGCTTAAGCTCCGGATGCCTCCAATCTACCCAAGGATTGGACTCAAACACCGCAAAGCATAGAAATCAATTCCCATGCAGCCTCTCTGCTCTGTCACACCAAGCAACTCCCAGCTGCGGCCAGGGTCTAACTGCATGTTCACACCTACCATTCCTCTTCAAAGAGCTTTCAAAGGAGTAAGGCAGCAAATTCTGAATCTGAAACTTCTTCTGACTGCTTTCATACAGATATAAGCCATGATGTTACCTCCATGGGCAGTGTGTTAGGCCACATTCTTGGTGTTATGTTTGCTTTCTTACAAAATACTTAGCTCTGCAGTCAGCTTGGGACCTCAGTTCAGTTGCCCAAGCAAAGGCATCCGACAGCATCTACGCAAGGCTGGATCCAACACAGTATCTATGGGACACCTGAACCCTTCTGGACTAGCATGTAGAGGCTGTCCTAGCGTGTACCAAATGGCATTAGCCACCTCAGTTTAGGCAACTGAACAATGACGTGGTGTTTCCTTTAAATATTTAGTTTCTGCAGTACAGTTTTAGAATTCTGCAAGTCACACCAGAGATCTCAACAGAGGAGGACACAAATCTCAATAACACTTTTAAACAGTAGTCCATTGACCTAGGAACAAGGCTGAAGCAAAGACAAATTAATCTAAATTTCAACTCCAGATTTCAAAATGGGAGGAACATTTCCTTCTCTGCCCTAAGACCTCACTACAGTATTTTCCTTGACCTTTGAAAAAGCAGCTTATATACAGATTCTAAAATACCAAGAAGTGCACTCAGATATAGATGTTAATTAAAAACATCATCCTGGAAAACAAGAAACATAACTCTCACTATTGAATCTCAAAAATTTGTTTGAATGTGTGCTATAGAACATAATGACGTGGAGAACAGTCCAACCATGCAGGCAACCACTTGCAACTCAGGAGACTAACGCTATTCTATTCTATTCTGCCATCAGTTTGTAACCCTACACGAGTCATTTAGCTTACCTGTGCCTCAGTTTCCTCATCAGTAAATGACAACAGCTACTCAGATTTGCACAGCACTGAAGCCAACGGCTGGCCACATCACACTTTCAAACCACAGTGGTCCATCCATCCACATGGGCAAGACCGGCGCAAGTGACAGGGACCATGCAATTAAGAAGATATGAATGGAGCTACTTGGCCTCCTCAAGGTGTGCAAGAACAGCTCTCACTTTTTATTCTTCTTTTTGAAACAAGCTTGCTTGCTCCCTAACAACAGTGATTTGTAGGTGTTTAGTATTCATTGTAAAATACACAAAACAACAAAGAGTCGGGAAGATCTTAACAAAATTTACTTAAGATGTAATTCTAACAAAGTTCTTCCTACATACAAAAAAGTAACTGACAGTGAATGTTTGGTAACTTTGACATGAAAAAAAGGGGAGAGATAAAATGCTTTTATGCAAATTTGATTTCCCTATAATAATCTAGAGCTATTCTGCTAGAAGGAATTATCTCCGCAGGCTGGCAGCTGCAGTAGGCAGTGAATTAAAAATGGCTCTGTATATGGGAAAATCTGTTCTATAATCAGTGCTATTCTTAGAGAGGACATCAATCTCACCAGCTCCCACGATGCTCTCTTCGTGTGCATGACACACCAGTATGATGTAGAAACTCCCATTACATCACTGACATTGATTTCCCGAGCACGAGGAATATACCACTGGCACGGAGGGAAAATTGTTCCAGGAGTGACTGTACAATTTTGTATTTTTCCTTTAAAAACTCTGCAGCAATAAGTGACCTTATAAAAAAAAAAAATCTCAACAATGATTCATCCAACTGGACTTGAAATGAACTGCACATTCTCACTGCAAGGCTCCAGTTTCTGCTGGCTGTTTTTATACAATAAGTTCTGCTCCCAGGTCACAAGACATCAAGATCAAGATATTGCGTGAGTTTTCTTTAAACATTAAAAAGGCACATGCTACAAGAAAGTATTTTAAGTAAGCAACCGCTGCAGTTCTACACACAAAATGTCACTGTTACTAATGATGCAGCTGCATGACAAAAAACCAAACCAACATGCATCTATGCCACATAAGATTGTATTTCAGACTGAACTTGCATGCCCAATGTAGGACCCAGTCTCATTGTCAAATTGAATGGAGTTATATTGTAAATAAGTAACACCTCCTATGCACAAAACGATGATTCCCACCTACATCTGACTCTAGTATTTCCTCAGTAATCTTTGTCCTCACGCTTCACACGTACGGCAATCCTCCTTCTGCTATGTCACGTGCACTGTAAACTGTCCCGGCTTGAGTGATGGATTTGAAAATTAAACAACCTAGGGAGCTTACTGTTTTTGAAAATCATTTTATATATCCATTTTAAAATAACCTTAGGTAACCTGACACGAATGCTAAGCCACCGGATCTATTAATTCCAAATTTACTCTTCTATGTTATGGTTTTTCCTGACAAACTGACTTGCAGAAATGTACAAACTGCACTGAGACTAAACACAAAATAAATTGAAAAAATGCCATAACTTCTCCAATTCATGGAAGTTCTTCAGATACTCGTATCTTTGGCACTTGAGTGAGACACAACAGTTTCCAAAACAGAAGGCGCCCTGTCTTTAAAGGATAAAATTTCCTCAAAGACTGCAGTAAGACAGCACACCTTAACCAGACAAATAAAATTTGATGTTGCTCATCAGCACTAAAAAAGCCTTTAAAAATCATGAGCCCCCCCTTACATCATCAAACTGTGTCTGCATGACCTAAACACATCACTCTACTGCTGAACTGATGTCCTGAGAGTTATTCCATTGCCTTCTTCTGGGGGTTTGTCGTTATGACAGCCTGGGCTTCCTGCTGACACAGGCACACATACCTCCACCCCGACCTCTCGGGTGTCGCAGGGATAACACTGAATGCATTGCACTCCTCTGGGAACTCCAAGCCTGACCACTCTGTGGGGTTAATCTAAAAGACAGCTGCATCCATTTTGCTCATTTCTCTCTGTGGATAAACTGCAAATCGCATTTGAAAATAAAATAAGTTATTTCTAACCTTTCAGCTGGCAGCCAATATCTTGGTAAAAAAGGACATAATTTATGACACTGATGATGTGTGGCTGCTTTCCAGAGACTGTAAACCCGTTTCCAGCCTGCTTTAATGCTAATTTAACAATCAAAAGGGTTTCACTATTTAAATAAACGTTAAATAAAATGCAAGTGTTTGAGTGAAGTTGCTCCCTGGATTGTTATCTCACAGCTCAGTGGTTCCTAGCCACTCCTGCAACACATCAGTAGCAGCAGTGGTTTATTCCCCACACTTGGAACACTACGCTCCTCTTGCCTTCTGACCCTCAGGTCTCCAAATAGGAAAAAAAACCCTGAGTGAGAGAGTCTGAACCCAGGATTTGCTGATGCTGAAGCATCCACTGCAGGCTGGAGGAATCCACACAGACATTCCCTTCCACTTTTCTGAAGTCTAGACCCAAAAAGAAGAAAAGCTTCTGCAGGATCCATGCTCCTTTAACAACTCTACCCTGACTTACACTACTTAAAATTACTGCAACTAAATTTATCTATTTAAAGAGACAGGGCAGAAAATTTTAACACCTCTGACCCTATTAAGCTGAAGTCTGCTCCTCACCAGGCTTTGAAGCTGGGGCCCAGAATTGAGGTCCAAGGCATACTCTTTTAACAAACTCATTCTTTGCACTCAGTATTAGCCCAAACCTACAGTTCTCTATGAAGGGATGAGAGAGAATCAGGTCATTAAACTGCAGCATCTTGCAAAGGGATATAGATGATGCCCTTTCCAGATACAGCATGACTGTGCAACAGTAACAGCTTATCTGTGACTTCCAAGTTAAAGGCATCATAAGTGTTTTACCTGTGACCTTGGTATGGAGTCCCCCTTCTAGCTTATAACAGGATCTCTGTAGCAATCCATTAACTGTCAAATGGAGACCTGCTGAGCTGCATAACCTGTACTTTTCATTAACTAAGTTTTGCCACCCACATCCTTACTGCTTGAAGATGCACTTCTACAGAGGAATAACATTACCACAACCCTGTGACTATCCAGTCCTGTCTGTGATGTTAATGATAAAATGTTTTCACTTTCCTTTTGCTCCTCTGAGCTCTGAAAAGCTTATCGAACCAAATTCAATTCATTTCAACTTTCATGTTATCACCAGAACTGCTTGCTAAATCAGAATCAGTAACCTCTGTGCAAGCCCACAGTGGGTTGAATGGATCTGTCTGCTCAACAACCTTACTCACTGGGAAGAAATGTTAAAAAGAATAAACCCCAATTTAATTTGCCAAATTCAACATCAAAAAAAAATATTCTTCACAAATGAAGTAGCTGTTGTACGAAACTCATTGGAGCAATAACCAAGAAACCAGATTTTATTTATGAAATATTACTCTTCTGAAGACAAACACCATGAAAATTATTTATTTATCTAACGTGGCTAAAAGTTCACTTTCAGCCTTTTCCATCCTGCCAGGATAGAATCTGAGATCTTCTACTCAGAAGCACAGAAAACGAACAGAGGTCGCACATCCATCTAAGATTATCTGAAGGTGAAGTTGCAAGAATAATTCAAAGCCTTTAGGTCTCATATAACAGATGGTCCACAAAAATTCACCTACTGATTCCTGCACAAAGCCTGTACCTGCTAAGTTATTTGCAGGGTATCTTATAGAAAAACATTTTGTCTTGATTTAGAGACGTCAGCTGACACAGGAGTTGTTATGTGATGAAGGAATTAGATTTGCTGATAAACTGGTATGTAAAAATATCAGTTTTATACCTTCAGCTACTGTCCACTGGATGTTAAGAGCTATATCTTTATTTCCAGACCAAAGAACTCCCTTATGGTAGAAATCCTCTCCTGAAGAAGGAAGGGCAAAGCTGGAGAAAATACCTTCTAAACAGACAGACAGAGAGGCATCTGCACCAACACAGATTTTATAAGTTATTGAGACTATTCCTAAGCTTTTACTTTAATCTATGCAGCACCAATGGCCAACTTCTGTACTCACTTTTGTCACTGGTACTTATTCTCAAATAAATTCTGGTCTAAATACTGGCATAAAAGCACATTGCCACTGCTGGCCCTGTGTTTCTGCCTTTATTTCTTACCTTTGGCAGTTAGTTTCAGCTAAAACAACAGCCAAACCTGTATTTAGTTTTTTAAAAGAAAAAAGAGTTTCAGTGAGTGACTGGAGAGAGCAATTACAGCATATACTACCTGACCCACCTTCATCTATGAAGTTCTAGTAAAATTGTCATCCAGTTTTTCCAGCGAGTAGCTACAAAATAAAGGCATCCCTTAGCTGATAAGTAAAATGCAGATTAGCAATCCGCTTTCTTTCCCGTGTGTTAAGGTTTCAGTGGTTCAAAAATAGCAGACCGCAGTTGGCTCACACCAATCCAGCTAAAAATGGCTTGCTGATGCCTGCCTCTCAATTATATGCTTGATGTTTAAATTACATGAGAAAACGCTTAGTAATCCAGCTGCTGTTCGTCTCAAAGTTCATGACTATATGATTTAAAGTGCCACTGTACAAACTAAATCTACAAACCCTTGCCACCTACAGCTACGTTACACTCGCGGCCCAAAAAATGCCTTGGCGGGCGCTCCGCGGTGGAGGCACAGTGACACCTAGTGCTCCGCACCCAGCTGCGCGGCCACCCGGCACATCTGGCACCCAGCGCCTGTCCTCCGCACACCACTGCTGCCCCCAGGAACTGCTGCTCCTGACACCCGAGTGGCTCACGGTCGGGATGAAAGAAGAAAAGCGTCCCCAGAAAGCAGGAGAGGCACCGTCGAGGCAGCCTGCATGCAAACACGGGTCTTTGAGCTCGGCGATTTGCACACCCCCATGCTCCAAGAGCGTAGTGCTGCTACCTGGATAAAGTGTCTTTAAAAACATAAAGGTTACAAAGGGACCTTGGTATTTTGTATTTGTATGAAGTGCTCAATCTATATTTCAGTTGGAAATGTCACCAATCTTTGTGACTGAATTACACGCTTGGACTTCACAGAAGGCTGCAGATTGTACCATTGTGTGTATGCCTGGCTCGCCAAAATTACAAGACGACAATAACTTGCTGAAAATCAGAAATCCTTTACATTAAAATAGAAGCTTTTGATAAAGTAATATACCTTTGAATGGGATCTGTACCATAGACAATTATGCTATGTTAAAAAAAAAAAAAAAGGTTAGATATGATATGCATTCTTTTTAATTAAAGTTTAACATACATTAACATTTCTAGATGAAAACCTGCCATTCTGAGAACGGTTTTAAATTCTGCTTTGATTATTTTTTTTTCCAGAGCACTGAAGCTATCATAGAAATGAATAAAAAGGACTAACAATGTCAGATTCTTTGGTAATTAATTTTGTGTCCTACTGCAGATGTATGAAATTCTATCAGCATTATCTTGACAGGCATGTCAACTCTTCTGAAAAATCCCTATCCATTATTTTAGAAGCTTTATTGCCATTTTGCATTTTTTTATTAGATAAGCAAGCTGCACAATGCAAGTCGCACTTCAGTAAATTAAATATAATGTAAAGTTAGTTATTAGTACCAGAAAACAACAATAGCAGTGTCAGTATAAAAAGAACATAAACTGTAAGATAATTGGGTCAGATTCTGTACAGTATCTTTACTACATCAGATCTACAACACTATTGCACAATTGTTACCTTCTTTGCAGCTTTGCAATTCATATTGTATGAACTGCAAGTGTCTCAGAGAAGTATCATAACTTCCATAATATCACCCCAAAAAATAATCTGAGAACTGCAAGGAATCAGAGAAAGAATAAAACACTCCTATCATTCATAAATGATTAAACAGACATTCCTGCTATCCTAATACATGGTACTGGGTATTACAGCAATCTAAT
This sequence comes from Strigops habroptila, assembly GCF_004027225.2. NCBI lineage: Eukaryota > Metazoa > Chordata > Aves > Psittaciformes > Psittacidae > Strigops > Strigops habroptila. The sequence goes on from NC_044283.2 coordinate 18,956,915, forward strand.
CAAAATCGGTCAGCAGGACTGAAGAATATCTTTTCCTTGATCATTATAGTAAAGGAAAAAGATAATAATTCGTGCAAACCTTGATGTTTCTATACACTCCATTTTTTCCCCTAAAATTGAACCATCTTCCCCTCTCTGTCTCACTAGTAACAGCAGAAACATCTCTTCTTTCTCTTTCCTTTGTTCTCTACTTCAACAAAGATTCTAGCAATTAGCAGAGAAGAGAAAGAGAGTAAAATCTTACAATTGCCAAACTAAAAGCCTACAGATGCACCAACTGATAGAGCTCTGTCAGAATTCATCATGGAAGAGAAACACCATGTCTCTTACTAACCTCATAGGCAAGAATAAAGTATTTGACAAGTGATCTGAATGAGCAGCTGATCTCTGTTCTCAGGTACACTGGTGTGGACGAGGGAAAATCCAGCCAAATACCTTTGACTGCTCCACCCAGCAGGCTCTCCATGGTGCTCTTCCCCATGAAACAAAGCACCTAAGCACATGCTTTAGCTTTAAAGGTTCGAACTGTTCAGATGATTTCACTACAGCTGTCCCATTTAAACCTGTGCTGAATGGCCTTGCCAGAGGATTCCAGGATCAAGACGAAGGAGAAGAAATAAAAGAAAGCATATCTGGATGTCTCTGGGACTCTGAAGTAGTACCAACACTATTTCCCTGCAAGCAGTGTGACAAACCCGATGCTAGAAAAAGAGATGGTTTGGATTGCCAGCACAGAACGACTACTTCACCCACTGAAGCTACTCTCAAGCCAGAAAAGTACATCTGAACACAAAAATCAAGACACAGTTTTAGCACCCAACCCCATCTGAGTATGTCACAAGCATAAGGGAGATTTGCCATAAAAACATAATTTGAGTATCATCTCTCATCATTCAATACAATTTTTCAACTCTTTCAAAACTGCATTGAAAAATCTATATAATGTGTGCTTAGATTAATGAACTGTTTGAATCTGGATCGATATGCACTCAAAGATTTGAACTGTTGACACCTGCTGGATACAGCTATAAGAATGCTTCATTCAGCTTATAGCCAATCAGTACTTTGTAACTACAGGGGTTCCACTTAATAAACAAGCAATCTAACGTATGACCTCTGTAGATTAATTTCCTGAGAGCAAGTAGATAATCTGGATTCCAAATTTCCATGATTATACATATAATTACAGTATCACTTACCAATTAACACATTGATTTAAACCTTCTTGGGATTATGTACTTAAGTATAAAATAGGTGATTCAACCATCACTCAAATACTAAGCATCTCTTTAAGATGGCAAAATCGTGAGCCACAGAGCACTATGCATCTAATTTCTCTTGTGGAAGAAAAATGTGTTATGATAATAGAGATTATGAGAGATATATCATATTATGTGTACTGTGGCTAGCTGGGGCTATTATGCAATAGTTGGACCACACCAATAAACATCATGAAATTGCTCTTCTTTTGTAGTGGGAGCAAAGCCTTTTATACACAGTAGTTCATCTAAGTCTCCCACTGTCCTTTACTTAATAATAAAGCTGTGTTTGGACTTTGTTTTCTTGTTTCACACATAAACACACACACACACAGAGCAATCTAGCCATAGTTACCAGTTATCTAATAGATATACAAACAAACAGACAGAGATTTATGATGTTTTATTGCTACACTTTTAACAAGGGCAATAATTAATGCAGATTTATATTATACAGTAGCTCTTGACAAAATTGCCTCTTATAAACATTAATACAGCTTTCTATATAGCAGCACTACACTACATGAAGACAAATGAAAATCGCTACACAACTCCCTTGCAGATCTTATTAAGTTTAAATATTAATTCAGGGTGGTAAATGAAAGTGAGGGTGAGTATCCAAAGACTCTTTGTAAGGTGTATTTCCCATCACATTTTGTTTTTAATATTAAGACCTTTTTATCCACTGTTCAGCTGAGTATCTGTCATTTCACAGCTATACCTTGAGGGGAAAAAGAACTCACATCTGGAAGCAAATCATTATGTTCTTCCATTTTTCCCTTATCTCTAGTTTCTGAGTAATCCTTTCACTGAAAATTAGGATATATAATAAACAGCCAAATTCCACGGTATGGTATTGCTTGCAGTTTTAAAACTGCAGAACAGAGATAAGTAACTTCCAGAAACAAATTTCAAAAGCCTGATAAACTAAATAGACAATACTTAAGGAAGAAATAGTTACAGAACTACAAAAAAAAAAAAAGAAATCACATCATTAAAATGTTTTATTTTCATATAGAGCTTTTGATACTATGCACATTTCATATGACTATCACCAAGAGTCACAGATAACTGATTGCTAAAAAGTTAAAAATAGTTTAAATCATTCTTTTCTATCTGAAGAGAGATCCCAGAAGTGCATCAGTAGTTAAAGTCATAACATAAGGTAAAATTTCCTATTAGACTTGATTTTTTTTTTGCACTACACAATTAATGCAGTAGACGTTTGTGCACTCTTCTAAAACATACATGTACAACAAAGCCATAAAATTGTCCTCTGTGTCAACCACTGTAATCCAGCTTCAAGAGACTCTGAAGGTGTTGTCAGCAGCTATTCAGTAAAATGGAAAACCAAAACTAGGAAAAAAAAACCCCACCCCAATTCATAACAGCAATAATGTTTAGTTTCCTCAAGCATTACCTATCAGATAATGATCAGCAGTCACTTTCAACTACATCTTATAGCTTAGGTATAGTATGATGCTCACAGCAGTTCCATAGCTAGTAATTAAGTAATGCAATCTTGCCATAAAGACTCACACTGTTACAATGCTAGCTTGTACACATGGATTTCTCTCTCTCCAACGTTATCCCACCAGGCAGCTCTATGATGATCTAAAACATATATGCCTTGACTAGTGGTATTTTCTCTTTCAGTGCAGCACTAAGTCCAGTATGCTGGAACAGTTTTAAGACAACACCTGTTGTATGGATGTTGGCACACTCACTTCCCATGTCCCCTCAAGAGAGACAACAGCCCCTTACATTGCACACACTCTTTAACATATTTCACAGCCACTCTGCAGAATTCCTTACTGCTGCTTCCCCAACTCGACTTCTATTCATAACCGCAACCTCTCAAAAGAGCACTTTCTGTCAGTAAGCATCTGACCTACTTCTAATAAAAAATGCGATACACTGAGTCTTCCCACTGACTGTAAAGGTGAATAGCTCAAAGCTGAAGTGCCTGTAAAGGCCCTAATAGGATGAACTCCGATTATGAATGAATCTCCTGGATGCCATCACAGAAGCCAGAAAGAGTTAAAGAAAAAAAAGTGAAAAAAAATGACACTAATTTGGACACTGGCCTGAAATCCAAGAGATTCACATTGAATTCTACAGCACTGTGCCACCCTCTGCAGAGACAATCAGGCTAATTCTAAATGTAAAGTCCTACATATCCTCCTGGTGCAATCAGTATGTGGATGTAATTAAACTGCCTCCACAAGTGAGCAGCAGCTCAGACATGTCAGCAAACGTTTCAGTGTGCCATGAAGACATATTTGACTCATGACACGAATCTATTCTGTCCACACCAATAAAACAGACACATCATAAATACACATGCATGGGTGTTTGGGAGGATCTCAGCTACCACGAGTTTAAAAAACTTACGTAAGCTCAGTTAGCAAAATTTGAGCTAAGGCAGGGGCAATGCAGATTCCTAGAAAAACAAATTGTTCAGAGCACAGATTCACAGGACCTGTAAGTAGAGGGTAGAGTTAAGCAGCAAATGCCAATTTTGCCAATTTAAAAGCCAGAATATCAGCACTCAACTTACTGAAAACACATCCTTATGAAGGGGATTCAGCACATTTCTAGATCTTCCCCATAAACTCTCCAAACCCACATGAAAGCGAAGGAAAGGAAAAGGCTCAGCTCTCTTCTTTACCTTTAGGCACAAGTTTCACCAGCAAAATACTTATTCTGACAGCTGGCCACCTCAGCCACCGCGCTGCAGCCTTCTGAAAACCAAAGACTTTGCTAAAATATAAGTTTTCATGCCTGCCATGCAGTTGTGGCTGAGTAACAGTGTAAGGATGGGGGGAAAGGACTCAGCTAGATTTCTAGTGGCCCAGCAAGTACGGCTTTATAAATGTCCCCATAAGGTTGTCTGCTCTATGAGTATTTTAATAGAGTGCTCACGGAATGCTCAGAGTCTTAATCGCAACCAGCTTGACAAATAATGGGCCACACTGTCAAAACAACTCATGTCCCATTTGGGTACATATGTGGGAATAAAAGTAGCTGCTGGATGCTAAACACTTTTGCAAATCCAGCCATTTAATTTAGGTGCCCAAGTGGGAGCTGAGCTCTTTTAAAACCTGGTCAAATATATTCCTGAAAAGAAGAAATACAGTGAAGCTGTGTAAAGTTCATCCTTTCTTCCAGAAGGAAAGGTCTGGCTTCTGCATGCTTATGAATTTATGAGGAAAAAGCCTTTCTCACCAGATGTGATTACAGGTCATGAACATTTCCAAAGCTCACACTGATACTTCTAACTACCTCTTTACAAGAATTACAGAATTACCTATTCAAACATAATCAAAGAGAATGGCACAGAGAGTCGACAAAGTACATGTACAAATATACAATCCACGTTTGCACTAGAACTTCTCCTAATGTCTCTCTCGCCTCTTTCTGGGGTTTTTACATCCCTCAGGCCTTCTGCAAAATACAGTAATGCTTAAAACATTCCTTGCTCTACACCGATTATCACAAACCAGTTCACAACAGTGAGCGTGATCACAGATAAAACAGGAAACACAGAAATTGCAACAGAGAAAAGCAGAATGGCTCAGTGGTGAAAAATGCAAGCAACAGCAGTCATTGCTCTGGCTGCTGGACCACAAAGCAGACTTCTCTGAAAATGTAGCCATTAAAAAGGCTTTTGACTGCTGACAAACAGAACTCAGTGTGCCCAACAGTTTTTCCAAAACTCTGTCCTAAACCTGAAACCTACTGTCCTGTTGCAGCTTCCCTCCAATATAAAGCATCAGTAGTTCAAACTAAAACACATATGTATCTTACTATTTTGTTCTCCCACTGCTATGGGAAATCATGCCTTTTTTTTCTTATTCTGCATTATTCCCAGGAGATGAGTCTCTAAGGAACAATCAATTTCCCATTTCATTTTTTGAAACAAGATCCCAAGTTTCAGTATGATTTGGAACATAACACTGCTCTCTATAAACTGGAAGCGTTATCACCAACCAGGATGATATACCTCTTCAAAGACCTTTAAAGGTCTTTTCCACCCTACTTGATTCTATGATTCAAAAGTTGAGCCAGTGGGGTGCTTCAGATGTACCCAGAGGAGACAAATAATAAAAAAAACCCGTGTTGTATAAAATAAGGAGAATGATTCAGGTAGCAAAGAACATTCCTATGCTTAAAATAGAGCAGGCAGACAATTTGTTCCCTAAAAACCATTTATTAATCCTTTCTGTACATTTGCAAAAAGTATGTTCACTCCCACGGTCTTTTTCACAATCATCTTAAACTCTCTTATTAAATAAACTACAGTTACCATCTATTTTTGAGCACATGGCTGACTCCTCAGATGACCCAATTTCTACTGCTGATATTCAAGAAGCTGTTAATTCTTTTCATCTGGCAAAGCCCCAGTTCCCAAATAGCTTACTACTGATTTTTGTAACACCTCTATTGACAAAATGACACAGGAGCAAGTTAGCTTGCATAATGACTCCTCAACCCACCCAGTCAGCCACCTATTCTCCAGCACAGCCCTGATGCACAGCATGGCCAGTCACATGCCAATACATTGGCACGCCAGAAACGCTGAGTACATCTCCACTCCAAATGTTACAGTAGCCTCATGGCATTGCTTATAGTTCCAGGTACAGAAATAATTAAAACAGCTTCCTCTCTCCATATATATTAGAAGAAAAAAAAAAAAAGTTTAATTTAATGAGGAAGCTCATCTGAGCCTCAGCCTCCTGGAATGGGCTTGCTTTTTATTTTGCATTAAAAGTTTGGCAATAACCTAAATATTAGTCATCTCCCAGTGGGGAGAGACAGGACTTAATTGCTGCTCTGCTACCACGGAACACATTTCCATAGGATTGCTTTTCACTGTACAGCAGTTTCTCATAAAAAAATTATGCTGCACACCAGTCATTGCTACCAGTATCAGCTGTTCCATCCACAGGGGACAGACAACTCAAAGGACTACTAAGGTCTTTGACCTCCAGGTCAGCAGCTCAACAAACATGGCCAGGCAGCTAAAAATCATCTTGAAATAGATCTGATCTATCTCTCAGTCCTGTTCCTTTGTAAAATTTCATGAGCATTTGACTGACAATGGAGGGAGGTACCTCCTGACTTCAGAAACAGAAAATCCACAGATTGGATAAAGCCTCTTGTTTCTCACAGTGGTTCCCCCTGAACAAGAACAGCTTAAAAACAACATGGAGAAACCACACCACCACTTCTCTAACAGCTGCTGAATAGACGCAGACTTTACAAGTAATCCCACACAGCTCTTGTAGTTGCAAAATTATGGCAGGAAAAGAAAAAATAATATATTGATGATGATATACCATCATCTGCTGTAGCAGATTCAGAAGATTCTATGCTGCCTCTGCCCCCTGGTATAATGCTATTTCAGCAATGCGGTCTTTTGGCAAAAATCCTCTCAGATACATGGAAGTTATGCAAGTGTAAACTAATGTAACTACCGCTTCTGCCGGAAGGCTGAACAACTAGAAATCGGCCTGGTGCTGGGATTTTGGACTTGGCGTTCAAATAAAGTCTGCAGAAGAAGCATGTTTTCCACTAAATCACAAACCAAACCAGTTTAAGATAAGCATTTGAAATTAACTGAGAGTCCCTGTTGTCAACTCAGTCAATGCCCCAAGATTTGATGGGTTTCTGAAAGCCACAGCTTTGTAACAAAAAAATGTCACAAATTCAGTTTCACAACTAGGTTTTGATGATCCTTAGTTTTTAATTACCATTGAATTTGCAGCGTTTGAATGCCCCTTACTGCCAACAATCTAATGACCTCTCTTTTTGCAGAAAGATTGACATGGCTTTTGTAGAAGGAAATGTGCCTCTTGCACACTAGGGTTCTTTAAAGAAATAGCTGAGCACACAGGCATGAAAGATCACTGTGATAAAGTCTACTTGAATTCAAGAAAATTCCCCCACTGACACTGCTGTGGGTGAAGACTGGAAGTGACCTGATGGAGAAACAGGGAGGAAATTAGATGGAAGAAAAACTAGCTTTTCCAAAGGAGGTACTCTGTGAAGGCCTGCAGGGACCTATTCTAGACCCATAGCTGTTGCTGTCCAACTTATTACCAAATGATGCAAGAAAAGGATGAAATGACCCTTATTTTGAAGTGAACTGTCAAGGTCTGTAGATGTCACCACGTTATTCAAATAAAAACAAAAACCATTTGATAAGAGTTACAAATGACCAACGGTATCATGACAAAATGACAGATGAAATCTATTCTTAATAATTGCCTAAATGCTACTTGACATACACGTGGATGGGATCTGAAACAGCTGACACTATGCATGACAAATTTGGGGGTTATAGTAGAAACCTTTACGAAAGTCAAGCTCAGTGCTCAGCACTAGTCCAACATGCAAGTGCAATTTTAGAAATCTTTAGGAAAGGAAAAAAAAAAATAGAAGAACATTATGCCACAGCATAAATGAGAGGTTAATCTGCATCTTGAACACTGTGCACAGGTACGGCTGCCGCTTCTGAGGAAAGACAACAGAGCCAAAAAATAAGAAGGACAACCACCTTGATGAAAAGCCTGGAACAGCTGCCATGTAAAGAATGACTAAAGAAATAAGGGAACTTCAGCCTGGCAAAGAAATAACTGGAGAGTTTATGATAACTGCCACAGATGTCTACAAAATCACAAGTGAAGAAGTAAACAAAGACTGATTTTTCAGCATTTCCTCCAAAAGAAACGGAGATCAGAAGGTGGAAGGCTCAGAAAGAAAGTTTCATTTTTTTCTACAAAATGTAGCCAAGCTGTGTCATCCACTGAGAGAGGATAAGGTTTTGAGGTTTATGCCAGAAATGTTCATGGGTTAAAAGTTCAATTGGACCAAGGCCGGAGGGGGGGGGGGGGGGTGGGGGGGGGGTGTTAAAATAATAAAGAAATAAGAAGCACGCAGAACTTTTCAACTTAGAAACCTAAGAACAGGTTTTCCAGTTCTTACACTCCTTTCACTATTGCCCTCTGCTACTGGTTATCAGCTGAAACAAGATACCGGCTACAAAAAACTCTAGTCAAAGCCTTCATGCTCTTCCCTGTGCCCCTTACTGAAGAGGTATGTTTTACAGAAACGGACAGTCTCTTCCAAATCCCTGCAATTCAGCTAGCAGCCCATCATATACATCAATGCTATACCTGTTCTAGATACTACACCCTCTGATCAACATCACAGCTAAGTTCCACTGAACAGGAAGAGCTGCTGGAAGAAGCTGCGACAGAAGTCATTTCATTCTTTCCTCACTGGCAGTATTGTACCAGCATAAAATGAAATAGCTGCTTCTCCTACAGGTTTTCCTTCCTTTTCCCCACTCTACACCCCTTTTTATTATGAAAACATTGCAAATAAGATTAAATTTCTCATCTACAGCAACAGTACATTTGCAGTATTTAGGATACGATGTGACAGAAATTACGTTATTGTCAGATCTGGTACAGGTGTCGTTCTTCTTTAGCTACAGTATTGCAGCTTTCTCCCTCAAAATCCTGACGGCAAGATTCTGAAATGACATCACAGGTTACAAAAGCAGAACAAGCTTCTCATAAATTTCTACTACACAGGCACTATAATAAGAGCTTTTTTTGCCATCTACCTCATTTCTTTGCCAATGGAATGCAGAATCATCATTAGTCTTTCCAACATGCAGCAAATTAAGTTCCAGTGAATTGTCTCTTCCAGTTTCAGGTGTGTGCAGATAAGCTGTTTTCCCTTGCAGCTCTCCTAAGGGGCATACTTACCTTTTTACTCAACAACTACAATCAGTGCAGATTTTAAGAACTTCTGCCAGTAGATGCACAATATTAGCGCCACTTTAAAGAATGCTCTTTAATCACCAGATATCAGGGCAGTGCAGAGTGTGGTGCATAGGAATTAGCTATTCAAAGACACAGTCTTACACTAACATAACCTGATACAGGCTGGCTTTGTGGTTTTCCTGGAATATGAACTCAACATCCAAAGGTGCTTTATATCACTGCAAGTCTAGATATTATTGTGGCATATAAGACATATCAGAGAGCTTTTTGCTGCTCACGAGACAACAGAAGCATATTCTCAAAGCACCTGTTAACAGAAGAAATCTTACACTGACCACAGGAAGGTGATGAGGGGGCACAATGGGGGAATAAATAAATGTTTGTAAATTAGATCCCAAGATCTTTGCACAAGGCTGTATAAATGTTTATTCTGACTCTGCACAGCTACTTGTCTGTTTCCTCTTGTGATGAGACACTCCAAAACTCAACACTTGTGTGGTCAGGAAGCGGTAAAAAACATCACATCCCACCTGCCTCTATGCTGTCAGTGCACCTTCATCTTACTTCCCTTAGCATCCTATATAGGTAGCATACAGGAAACCTTCACAACTGCTTCCTGTATAGTTTAAGTGACAAAGAGCAGCTTTTCCTGGTATGTCAGACCCACAATAAAATTTTGAAAACCTTCAGAAGCAATTCAGAAATCTAAAAAGCCTTTCCAATAGTGACTTTGATTGCCAGAAATAAACTGAAATAAACTGAGATTGGAGGGCCCCAAAACTCCTACACATTTTTAAGAATATAGCTATTTTTCCAGATACCAGCTTGTCTCTTCACTGTCTTCATATATTTTTCATCTGTTTGTTCTCCTACTTCTACTATCCTCTTGTTTAACCAAACTAATTGTTTCTTTCTTTCACCTTTTTAAGGGAGACTCCTCTCTCCACATATTTATCCTTTCCTCTGTAACATCTGGAAGCCTGTGTATATACAAAAAAGAGATAATACTTTGGATTCACAGGCTTCTTCCTCCACTGTAGTAATACTCTACAAGCCACTGTTATGTTGGGCCTAGAGGAGTGAAGGAGAAAGATTCATACAGTCCCAGCTCATGAGTTACACACTATCTTAATCTCAGTGCATTGACAACACAGGGAGACGCGCTCCTCCGCTTGAAAGCCTTGTGGTACACAGGGGATCCACCTTGCAGACAGAGTGCCAGCTGTAATGCCACAGTTATCTTTCCCCTTTCTCTGCAGTAGGCGAAAGCACGTTTAGGTTACTGTGAAGAACTTGGATGCAGAGATCGCAAAGGAGTACACTGGTCCAGCAGTATGGTAGCTATGCCAACTGCACCCCACTTGCTTTAGATCTCCACAGAGGCCCCAGGCTGGCTCCATTTCCATGCTATTTCAAGAACTGCCACACTTTGCTCTCACTACACTTCAAATTCAAAGGGCAGCAGAACGCTATAAAGCACAAGGCTATTATCCCCAGGTCGTCGCAAAGCCCAGTAATCTCCAAACAATCTCCAAACAATCATGGGTTCAGATAATAGAAAGGCCCATTTCTGCAGGCTATAAAAGTATGAAGGAGTGGTCTCCTGAGCCAGCATACAACTCACAGCCAGTTGGCGAGCTCTCCCAGTCACTGACTGACAGATTCTTTCCCTGAGGCCAGCTGGCTCACAAGAAGGCAACAACAGTGACGCTCTAGGGCTTCAACATGGACAATCATGTAAGAGAGAGATGGAAAAGACCTAGCAGGTCACCAGGTTCATTTATCTGCCAGTGCAGGGAAAGATTTGTGTGCCAAGAGTATAACCAGTACACCAACACTTGAAGACTTTCATTTTCACATCAAACCTTAGTGATCTGCTCTGGTATTCGGATAACTGAGGCACCTGGGCTAGACTGATTCAAGTTACCAAGGTCTGATCATCAGAATATGGAAATCACCAATACCTAAAAATTAATACAGCAATTAGGCACTGCCAACACATTTTGCTTACTTCACAAAGAACTTACTCTGTAGAGTAAGTAGAGTAAGAAGATCATTAAGAAACTTAAGTGGAGAGATCTTTTTTCAACAAAACAGAAAGTAAACAAACCACAGAACACATTCAGAAGCATCTGGGACAGTATACCACAACATCTCTGCAATGACTTGATGTTTATGCTCCTACAATGCTACTGCCAAGCACTTACTTGCTCAGATATAAAGACCTCTGTCTACAATCTTTTTGCCTTTAATACCTAGGAAAAGGTTGAGCTGTCTTCACTGCAACATAGTACTTGTCTCTCCTTCAAACAGACATACGTTTCAGCCTTTCCTGCACTGTCTTGCCAGCTGCTGCTCTGCTGGTTCAGTCATCTCCTACACCAAATAATACTATTCGTAACACTGCCAAAGAGCCTCAGGTGTACGTACTGAAATAATTCTTCCGCCAGCATATTCTCCTTTGGCATTCAAACAGGCAACTGATTTTAGGATCAGGGCACATGTTAGAGTGCATGGTGCTGCTCCTATGTTACACAGGCCATGCCTGTAATGTTGTATTTGGTACTGACAGTCTACAATTCTGATCCCTCAAATATGGCCCACTTCTCTTTTTTCAGCCTAGGAGGCTAAGTTGTTCTTCCTCTTTAACATGTGCTTTATCACCTGTTGTTCCACCAGAGCGTTACTGCCCTGCTGCTCCTAAAAATTGCCCATTGACACATTTACACTACTGCCGTAACAGGCATTCCTCTGAACTTGCATCCCCTGTGCTAAAAGAACAGCCTCTTCTCACAAGACCACCATTCCTGAGGGAAGAGAAGAGATGTCAGAGTCACAAAAAGTGGTGTGTACTAGAATCAAACTCAGTGATTTTTCCAAGAGCATCAAAGGTACACAGTCAGCAAACAGGACAGTGGTAGTGTCAGATGTCATGATCAGCAAAAGCAAAGAAGTCAAACAGCAGCCAAACACTGTTTCTCAACGAAACATCAGCTGGTTACAGAGCGGCATTACTAACCAACTGGATAAACCAGATTGCAATTCTGCCCTCTACTACCTCCAGATTCTGTGTTTTTCAGCAGAAAGGCTGGCATGTCTGCAGCTGCACACGCAGGTAACACAGGGAATTGTTAAGCACAGATTCTCTGAAGGAGTACAAAGTGGTCTGTACAAATAAGTGCATTTAACAACACAGCAACAGGGAGATCTACACAGACCTGCGCACTGGCACTGTGCCTCCACCTTCAGGAACACTGCCCAGGCTATACTGCTCCTCCTGTAAAAGGTTGCCTTGGACACAGCATCTTTGGAGCTAATGGACTTGTGTAAGAATAGGAAAAATTATAAAGATTCACAAACCATGCTACATTCCCCTCTACTCTTTACTGCATTCAGATGACAAGGGAGGCTGTAGGACAAGTCCCTCTTGTACTATTGTGAGCTGTGCCCTTCCTGCCACTGATACTCATTCATAGGTTCCACATAAAGGGCTACTTTAGACATCTATTCCTGCTGCCACGAAAGAGAACATGCTATCTGCACACAAAGCTTTCCCTTCTCAACAGCATAAAGACAGGAAAGGACATGATAAACAGCATAAATGCTAGTAAAGAAACAGAGCTACGTGGCAGCAGTACCCCTTCTAAAAGTACAAGCCTGACCTTAAAAAAGAAAGTTTGCATCCATTGTTCTTAAGTGGTGTACCACACACTTAGGATAAAAATGCAAGCACTCTCTTGCAGAGCCACTGAGCCTATAAAAAAGAAAATAATACATCACCATTCCTTGTACTAAAATGAAGAAACCTTTTGCAGGTATTTCTTCTCCAAGGCCACCAGCTCTTTTTTGAGAAGTTCAGTATAACCTGACACAAACCTCAAGAGTCCAATCTGAATTAAGCCTCCGGTGTGCAGCATCTCTTAATGATATAGGGTGGAATCATTACACATGTCTAGATCCACACACACGTAAAATTAGCAAAACTTCCAGTCCATCTCTGTCAGGGCACTGCCTTTCAAACTCTACAATCCTCTACTGGGTTCTCCCACTTCACCTAGATCATAAAGACAGAGTGGTTCTCACTGAAACTTCTCACTTCTAAGCCCAGTTAGTGTACATGACCAAAAAAAAACTAAAAAGCTGCACTTTGTAGAAGCTACAGTGCCTTCATCTACAGAAACAAGCTGTGCTCAAAAACTGCTTAGCTTACATTATTTCCAAACCACCCACAAGCTCCATGGAATTTGATACAGCAGATATGCATAAATACTTGCTGCACTTGAGACTGCTATAGGAGATATGTCTGCTGAATCAGCCTTCAAAAGCCAGACTAATCATAAGCTTTGGGTAGCACGAAACTGTTCTCATGAGAGCACAATGAATTAAAGTGTGCACAAGAAAGTCTGCTCCACTAATGGATCCAACGTATAAGGCTTTGCAAATTCACCAGAAGATGATCCATGTGAGGACAGTGGAAGAACTTTGGGTAGGCAGGAAAGGCAAATCAACTGACAGCAGAATAATCTTCTCAGCTGGGCCAGGCACAGGGAGCAGCTGCTCCATCAACCACCCCACTGAACTCATTTCCCAGCAGTGGTTAGAGAAGCAGTTCTGCGAGTCAAAATTTTATAGGCATCAGCAGCAGAAGAAATCTGGCTGTTCCTCTTTCAGTAGCAAAACAATCAGCAGGAGAATGGTACATAACTACATCACTGAAATCAAGCATCTGAAGACCTGTGTTCCTTTCATCAACTTACAGTAAACTAACTTCACCTGCCCATATGCAAGCCCTATTCCAAATGACTTGGTATGGTGGGAAACGTTACAAAGTCATAAAACCAGACTGTGATCATTAACAAAGACCCTTCTGTAACTTCAGAGTGTTTCTGCCAACACTCCTAGCATGCAGTAAGGCAGTGGTAACAATCAGCTCTTATGTCTAATAGGCCAGTTATACTGTGTCTTAAGGCAAACATGCTTACCTGCCACAGCGGTTCCCAGTTCAACTTCCCACTATGATGAAACCATTTGCTATCACACGAGTAAAGACAAAATTCATGTCACCTTCAGCTATCTACAAGTAGTGCATTTACACATGTGCATCAAAATTCAGCCACTGGCTGAGAGTTGAGGGTCAGTCACCCAATGGAGACACCTGGTTTTTCCTCAGGCTTCTAAGGCAGCCCAAACAACTCTGTACAGAGCACTGGTTAACGCTGCCCGAGATGTACTCCACCTCAAGTATACACATTTCACCAAATTCAGCTGCCTGAAAAGCTCTCCAAAAACACAACAACTTTTCATTTTACAGAGTATGTTTCACATGCAGAGCCAAACCCAGTGTAACACTCCATAATGTTTTGTGGAAAACCAGGGACAGCTGCATGTGTGCTTATTGATGTGACATGAGGCTGTAGCAAAAGAAGCCAGAAAGTTACCTAACAATGTGCTGATTCAGTTGGTCTCAATGGAGATTAACCATTCAATATTATGTAAAAGACATAAGCATCTTCTCATATAGACCAAATGAAAACCACTACAGTTTTCTCTTCTCTAGACAAAAGCCAAAAAACATAAGAAACAACAGTAGATGTCCAAAAGAAAACAGTAGATTTGCCCCTTTTTTGCTTCTTTCTCAGGTATGAAAGAGGATTAAACAGTTTTCTTGTGATTTTTATTTATCCAGTGAAAATTCTGATTTAGCACCAAAGCTGCAATTTCTCAGCTGCCTGCAAAAACCAACTATGTTTTATTTCAACAGATCTTGGCTATTTTGATGAGCACCTCGTTAAGCTGTTAAAGCTTTGCATCTCGCCTTACACTACTCTCAAACATCAGCTACAAGCACAACACACTCCACAACTGTCACAGGGAAGCCTGGGGCTTGCCTGTCAAAGGGAGCCTGACAGAGTGCTAACAAACAGACCTGCTGCTCTCCAGCAAGCTGATACCTGTGTCCCCTGGTTCCACTGGCTGTGAACACGGGAGCTATACTGCACGCTGCTCTGGTCATGATGGCAGGTGAACGCCCGATTTCACCATTTGTACACATGTACCTGTGCAAGGAGTTCACCCACCCTCTGTCAGGTTTCTCCTGCTTGACACCTGGGACATGGTATTACTTCACTGCAAAGGAAAATAAAGGACCATACATGTTTTCCTTTACAAATTATTCTAATTCATCATTACACTCCACCACTATATTATTGGTAGGAAGCATACAGCTTTGTGGCTTTAATACAGAAACCAGATTCAACTGTCACAGGTCCTGTGTAAGGAGAGGTACACAGATGCATTGCTCCAGGGACAGATTACTTAAGATTCCAGTTCTTCATTTCTCCTGAGGCAAGAAACATGCATTGATACAAGGAGCAACACTCAGGACTTCTCCTTTGTCTTGCCAGGTGTGAGTTGGTGAGTCCATTTTTCTTGGTACCCATATCTGCTCAGTAAGATGGCAGCACACAATGTGGCTTCTCTCCATCCTCATATGTACAGCCCAAGAAAGCTTTTTATGTCTTCCCTCTCTGCTTGCAAAGAGCAAGCTACAAGATTACTTTCATTATTTGTCCCCTTTAGATACACTGAATAGATGGCTTCCCATCACTGCCCTGCATGTTTATTCTAGTAAATTATTCAACTTATTCTGTGTGGGGCAAATTAATTTCTACAGCAATTCAGCTGCTACTCCATCTACAGCATATATGCTTGCTGGAACAGATGAATTCTGCCATGCAACATCATTTCTGTTTTTCTTCAGCATTTGCACAGATCTTTTACTCAGATAAAACTACTCTTCTCCCCTTGACTCCCCCATTCCCTTCCACTACTGATGTGTTTTGGACATTACATAGTGTTTATTCTTGGGAGTAAAAAGTTTTCCAAAATCTGATAAATTCTGTGAATCTAAAAACCATTTTATATTTTTCACATCTCTTCACTTGCTTTGCGCAAACCTAATTTTCACAGATATTCATTGCTGTAACTTCCAAACACAGGGGTTGCAATACAACCAATCCTAAAAGAGAAGGGATTTGAATGGGATATTCTAATAAAAGCAGGAAATGAAAAATGAAGTGCAATTTGCAATGCTCTGTCACTGTCATTTAGCCACATTTAGACATATAGGATTTACTTATTTGTACACATAACCAACTGCTTAACTGCTTGCACTGACCTCCTGAGTGGTAAACAAAGTTACCCAAATATCACCAAATTAATGTCATGGGTTTGACAGCAGACATGTTCACCCTTTTTTAGTATCAGAATGTCCCAAAATTAACGTGGTTCTTTGTGTAACACTACGTTGTATGATTCATAATGCAGAGAGTTTATCCAATATGAACAGGAACAAAAATCAAGACCTTTGTACCTAATAGAGGGGAGAGAGGTGCATGCCAACAGGTTTTTTGTATACTATCAGATTGGGGTTGCAGTTTATTTGTTTACAGAAGTCTGAAATGGAATTAAATACATGGACTTCCTTACCTTGTTACTTGTTTGTATCCAAAAATCCAAAACTTTCAGAAAAGTCAGAATGACTCTATGTTTTGCAACATAGTTAATGACCCCAGGGTGACCTTCTGGTGTCTGATTTAATAGAGACTGCTCTCTTGGGAGCCAGACAGAATTTCTTCAGTACACAATTGGTGGCATATATATAAGGAACCTTCTGCAAAGTTAGCCACATTGTTTCAAAGGAACATGGACGTGTAAGTTCAAGTTGCAAACACTACACTAAAATCACACTGTTTGTGGAATGCTCTGACTCATTGCTCTGAAGCTAAAGTATGTTGTATAACCACAAACAAATCATTACTGCGGTCACTGACGTAATACTTTTCTGGGAGTAGAGAGACCTCAAGCTGTTATTTCACCTATTGTCCTATGACATCCCTCTCACTCCACTTGCCTTACTCAGGCATTCATTATGTTGAGACAAGTCTTTCAATATACCACTGGTACAAGTAGATGCTGACTTAGTCACGCAGCTCTCTCCCAATGCTCCTTATCAGGTGACTCTTCTAAAAGAGGCTTGTGCAGCTATGACACATTCCCCAAGCAACCCTGCTTATGCCAAAGAGAAAACAGCTGCTGTAAGAAGGACCATGTCCTCAGGAGAAGAGGTCTCAGTCCTATGTGCTTTCACAGCAGGATCAGTACATTAGTACATACGGAGATCAGAGGTGACTCTTTCAATGTCTCCTTGCACCTCCCCACCTGCCTGCACTCACCTACCATACCTTCTATTATATTTGCAGGGAAAGCTCTATCAGACGGATAGAATCTTGTATGTGGCATTTGTACACAGCCTATTGGAACAGGGTGCCCATGTATGACTAGGTCTTCTACTGCAACAGTAAGGAGGAATACCATTAAGCAGAGCTGTATTCTTCCTTGAAGAAGACGCTTCTTGCATTCTCCTGCTTGAGGGGTGACATCACTGATGGAAAGCCAGCTCTCATTTATCCTTTACCTACCTCTACCTCAAATCCTTCATCTGTGTCCTTTCCCTTCCTTCTTCTGCCCTTCTACAAACTGTGTTAGTGCCTAATACGAACTAGTCCCATACACTCTCCTATTTTGCTCTAGGTTACATACCTGCACCTATTTGAAATGCAACGATGCAGGCACTGTGTAAGATATATGTTAGTATTTTCAAAAAAAATAGAGAAAAAAAAAGCAAACAACATAATTCACCAGTTTCCACGTTTTTAATACACTTTTCTCCACAGGGAAAGCAGGACTCACTCTCCCACTGGGACAATCACTCCTCTTGTTGGACACCAGCAGCAGTTCTGGTGTCTAACACTAATAGCATTATCAACTCATGACTTTAGAAGCACTACCAGCATCCAGTAGTAGTGTCTCTAGTACTGTAGTGTCTCTAGTATTACAGATGGCCCATATGTCCATTTTTCCACATGGCCCTCCGTGTCTTTTCTAACATCCTTACTAGGGCCATTTTTCACTAGGGCACTTTTCTCTTACATAAACATGGCTTTCGAAAGACTCTCTTCAGCTACAATCCCCACCAGAAACAAGCTAAACCAACACAGAAAGCCAATTAAATTGTCTGCTCTTCCCTTACCACCCCCCATGAAGATATGCAGTTACTTGTCCTCCAAGTAAGGGGTCTCAACTGAGCAAGTCACAGTAACTCACTTTCTTTGTCCACCTCCCAGCTCCGCAGTACGCTACACAAACCACGCACATACCAGTCCCACTGCAAGGTCCTCTGGGCACCCGCTCTCCTTTCTGAACTGTGAGATGCCAAGGGAGGATAAAAACAGAAAGGTTATGAAGGCTATGAAAAAATGAAAGGCTTCAGATCCCAGAACAATCGCATCAGCAACAGCACAAGCTTGAAAGAGTCTGTGCTCCTGTCTGCATCATAAGACAAGAGACAGAGCATGGTGATCAAACAGCACCTCTGCTCCAGCCTCTGTGGCCTGTAGCTGTGGCCACCAGCACTGCCCCACATCACCACTGCAGTCATCAAATCTCCAGGTGTAAGACAAGAAGCTGGAGATGGAAGCACCCTCTTTTCGGGTAAGAGGCAAGAGGACCCTTTACAAATACTGACAGCTAAGCATAGAAAGCATTTCCTATGGGACCGCATCTTGTAACACAGTTTTGTGTAACTGCAGGCATCCTTACGTCATTTCTCACTTCTGTCCTTACACCAGAAGCCATACCCATCAGGCTGAGCTAGATACACTTCCAATCTCAACAGATACTCCAACCAGTAAGGGACAGACTTTGATTTAGCCTGAAATCCTTAAAAAAAACCCAAAATATTTCATTCAAATAGCCACAAGTGAAAGGAACTCACATTCTCAGTACACACAGAGGAGTAGGTCCTCAGCAGAAGTCAGCCAGCTCCATCTACATCACCTGTACTCCGGCCTAACCACCAAATTTGAAACTCATTAGTTCTCCTGGCTTAAGCGAAACTACTTCACTTTTTAACTCTCTAATAATTATGACCTTTATTTTAAAAGATGTTACTGAATGAGAAATACTGTAATTATTCCTAGTTTCACTCAAAATATTTACAATTACTGATCTCCTTAAAAACAACATTAAGTACAGCATTTAACGGAAAAACTGTAAAATCACCTACTCACAACAGATTATGTATGTTCTACAGACTGGTAAACAGATTTAACTCAGTTATGTCTTATGATTGTTTTTACTTCAAGATTTGTGAATGCATGCGGAAATTACTGATGAAAGAATTGCATTTATGTTGCGCTGAAGTGCAACTCATGCTGTGATAAAAATGTGTATTTCTTTATACATCAGAGAACTAGAATAATTGGCTATTACATGGGCAGTGTTAGATTTATGATTTTCTTATTTATTAATTTACTTGTTTGGGGTTTTTTCACGTAAGTCCTTGACTTAAAAGAGACAATATTAGAAAGTACAATGCCTTACAAAACAAGGGTCTAGATCTCACTAATATGCTTTAAAGGCATCAAAATTACTGAGCTAAATGGTCTTGCAAGTGTATTTTAATAGTTTTGGCTTAATTTTTAATTTCTACAGGTAAATGGAACCAACCTTTAGACACTTTATGGTAGCCTAAAATTCCTGAAAGTACCACATCCCTACCCACTGCAAATCTGGCCCTTTAGGGTATCTCAAGATGGGGTAGAAGCATAAAAAAGGCACCAAAACTGAGAGCCATTTTGAAAATGCTGTCTACCATTTTAAAGGTGCAGAAAGAAAGAAAAATATAAGCTAAACAAACAAAACCCACCCATTATTAACTATTCCATCTGTGAAGCACTCGCTAATGAAGACAATACCCAAGAGCTTCTCAACTTCCCTATAAACATCTATATGGAAAGCATACACTGCCTGTGGCTGGACTCAGAGACAACTCTGGCACCCTGGAGATGTCCAATTCTGGTTTTGCCAGCAAAATCTCCTGTGGCACCTTTTGTATGTGTGATCCTAAACTTCCTTCTTGAATATTCCTAATGGGAAGAGATAAGGAGAAATGGAGGAACGGGAGGAAATGTAATCCCATGAACCCTGGAGTGTTCTTTCATTTTTGAAAAAGGTAATAGAGTCTGGTTCTGAGGTTCATGATACAAATACTGTCCTGCTCTCATATTTGCAGTGGATTTGCTGAAAGAGAAACATGTCTTATTTAAATAATGAAAATGTCTTAAACATGTTCCTGTCATTGAAAATCACTTGCTGCAGGAGCCATTGTCAAAATCTACCCACATGTCAAGTGCTAGATATAATAAGGGGGGGGGAAGAACATAAAAGCATTAGGTATTCTAAAAACAATAAACAGAATCATTTTGAGTCTTTTAAACTGACACACATTTACTTATGTTAATCCAACTTTCACTCTGTATTCACTCTGTAAACAAGACAGAAAACTGAATTATGGAAGCATGAGATTTCTGAAATTAAAAACGAATTGTGGTATTAGCATCAGAAGCAAACTCTTGTCTGCAACGGGGGTCTGCCCAAAAGATACAGGGTAGAAATGTGAAAATGTGTACAGGAAAAATGGACAGACACAAAGCAATGGAAGCTGAAAACATCAGCATCCCATAGTAATGATACGATAAAGCAGCAGGGAAGGAAGGCAGAGCAAGGCTAAATTATGAAGGTATGAACATGCATTTGCAGGCCAAAGTTTGAGGAAAAAGCAGGAAAAGGACCCAGTTTTGTCTTTGGCCAGTTTTAACTATAATGGGGGGGGGGCCCTCAGTTGTAAAGTGTATTTTGTAATGAATCAGGTGGCTTCATGAAGAAGAAAATAGGCAATCCTGGGAAGAAAATGTGACAGAACTAAACCAAGTCGATGATTTGCGAAAGGCAGACAACATACCAACTTCTATGATTTAGTAAGTCTCATGATGTTAGAGACTGCCCTGATCCAGAAGCCAAGAAATTGTGACCTGTCCTTTCTTATTTAAATTTCTAACAATCCTGATCACATAGAAAAGTGAAAAAGCAAACCCAACAGTTCAAAATCCTGAAAGAAGTAAAAAGGTCCTCAAAAATCATTAGAGGCACCATGATTTTAAGTAAGATGATTTTAAACCTCTGGCACAGAATTATTAAAAGCCAGCCATCAGCAATTGGGTTCATCTGCTTTCTGAATGAATCACGGCTATTTGTGAAGTCACTGAAAGCTATTCTGAATAAGAGGAAAAAGAGCCAACAGTGAGAGAGACACAAAAGACCCAACCACCAATGAATCATTTCAAGGTATCCCCAATGCACATAATTACCATCCCCATTAAGCAACAGTCATTGCAATTAAGTATTGTTTGGCTTAAATCAGTTACCTGGAATGTCTTCTGATCAGGCCTGTTCCAATTAAGTGGCACTTACTTATTACCTTAATCATGCAGTATCAGTTCAAAGCAGCACAGTACAGCTTCACCTTGAAAGCAATCAGCCTGACATTTGGCAACCAAAAGCAATAGCCCTTGAGTTTCCAAATGACAGAAAACTGATCTATAAGTATAAAGCATCATTACATTGTCTTCTCTCATTTGCCTTCATTTCTACCATTCTACTCACATAATTCTTAAAGCTGCTACCAGCTGAAGATGATCTGTTCAAAAACAAAAGAGAGATTAAACACATGCTAAATGTCACACATTGTGCTACTCCTTAACCGGAAGCTACTGGGGAGAACATCAAATACAGAAAGAGTAGGACAGTGCTTAAAACTTCCATTAGGGTTTCATTTGTAAAAACAGAAATTTCTGCACTCTCTCTCCTGCCACACAACTGCTTTGCCACACTCTGAGTTAACTTGGAGTTAGATGCTTTTATGATGCTCTTCTGTTTCAGAGCATTAAGTATTTTTTGCTCATTTGAAACCAGTACTTTGCACTACAGAAGCAGTCATACCTCTCACATTAAGAATTTAAGGCACATATATAAAACTTGCTTAAGAAAATGTTACGTGGATGGAATTTTTACTGCTTGACAGTAGAGTATTTAGGGTTTTCAGACAAATACATCTAAATTAATATAAAATTAGGTATTCAATGTGTACCTTTATTTTGCTTTTAAGTTACTAAAAAAAAAAAAAACAAACAGAAAACAAACAAAAAACCCAAATTAAGAAACCCACACTTGTAAAGAATCCTTCTTCCTTCAGGTAATGGAAGTCCTAAACTTTTCTACCCAAACTCCAGGTATCTTCTATTAAGTCTGTCTTGACAGAGATTTCTTAATTCTTCTCCTAAGAATATTCAGATTCCCCCTCATTTCATGTTCACTTTCTACTTACATCAGATTAAAACTACACATATACTATATAAGACATGCAATGCTATACAGAGATATCCAGCACAGCCTTCCACCTTCCAACATATCCTTCCATCTTCCAACATATCCTTCCATCTTCCAACATATCCTTCCTTCTGGAAAGCAGACAAAATGAATACACAGCAACATGCTTATTTACCTGTAGTAACCAACCCACTAGAAGACTGAGGTGCCACCTTGCTCTGTTGCCTTTGTTACCTGAGGTACTGAATTTTAAACTGTACCAAATATTCCTCCACAGCACTACATGTTTTAGGAGAGCTTACCTAAAGTGTCACTGAAAGGCACCTTGCTTCTTACACTCATGTGCCTTCAGAAAACAAAACTCAGTAACTTTGTTATCCAAAGTCTCCTGGACTCAGCTCTAAATACAGACTTCATTGCTAAATCAAAACTCTTGGTGGTCACCGACGGTTTACAGGGAATTATTTCAGGTTGTGGTGTGTGTCACATAGGTTTGGCACAGATATCACGACAGGCTTGTTTCAGTCTTCAAATTCAGCTTATAAAAATCCGCAAGCAAAACACACGTCATCAAATCTTATTTTCTAGGGGAACACATGGGTGTTAAGGCTCAAGAGCCTGCATGAAGCTCAGAGCCCTGCGCTGTGGAACTACATAAAAGCCAGAGCATGCTAGGCTTATTTTAAAACTTACACAGTAGGACTTTAAAGTCCCGCCTGTGATTAACAAACATCATAAGAATATATTAGTAAAAAGAGAGAGACGTCAGTTACAGTAATCAATTTCTGTGACGACTGGTAATTCTCTGCATAATCCAGCCTAGCAAGGTTTCCATACAGCTTTCCCTGCAATGTGCTTGCAAGCTGTCTTCATACATTAAACACTAGACACATACATGTCAAGAGCCATTGATTCTTGTTGTTTAAGATTTGGTTGCTCAAAAAGCCCAAAAATTCAGCTAAACACTGAACAATTAGCTACTGAAATTTAGCCCTGTTTAAGAAGGCTGAAGCTGAGCCTTCAAAATCCCAGACACCAAAAATCATTACTTACTTGCATGGGGGTGGGCAAAAAATAAAAATCACAGCCTCATACACACCTATGGAAAAGTGCATTTCATAACTGACAGCTCTTCAGTGAGGAAAAACCCAGACCTACTGAAAATGAGAAGCTCCCACTGTTTTCACCTCAAATCTTTCCTAGAAAAGGCACTTCATTCTTTCTTACTTAGTACCTCTCCCTAGTTAGTGCTTTCACAGCAAATGTAGGCTGAATTCAGTTAGTCTCTTGAGGCTGCGGCTGACCCAGGCTACCACCCTTACAGACCTCCAGTTGCTCATCATCACTTCCTGATGATCACCCAGCATGACAGCACATCAGCACTGACTGTACTGTACTTTACCCAAGTTCTTTCAAAATAAAAGCAGGTTTGCTCATGGTTGTTAAGATTCATGAGAGTAGAAATTTTTTAATGTTTATATTAATTTAGGTCATTTTGAAAGAACCAGGTTAGGGAGAAATTGCATGTGCAGTTAAGCTTGCAAATTTGTATGGAGGGCCTTCTGTAACAAAGACCACACCTTCACACTGGGGCAGTAAAGGTCAACAACTGGCATGGTTACTTCCTCAGCACATCTGGCTGCAGACTTACACCACACTGAAACCACTATGGGCCATCACTGATGCTAAAACACACAGATTTGCCTTCTCCTTGCTTGCTTGCTCTTGAGCCTGTGCTGCCCCACTTCTGCACCATGGCCCGTGTTTGGATAGCCATAAAGTGAGCCACATGCAAGAGGTGAATGCACTTGAACGTGGAACACTTGTGCCAGCACAAATGCAGGAGGCAAGATTGGAAATGGGGCCACCAAGGCTGTCTCTTTCAGAAGAAGTCCCAGCTGAAGGAGTTTAAAGAGAATGAACTATAGCCTATCAGAGAAGTAACACATCCAGCTCATCATCATACATACAAAAACACATTCAGCCCCGACACAAACTGACTTCTGCAAAATTGAGTCAGGAATTAGTATACTTTTTTTTTTTTTTTTTTCTTTTGGCATTAAACTAAGGAGCCAAAAATATCCTAAAGCTTTATTTTCTGTTGAGGTGAGAGGGTGGCCCCTGTCTAGACCAATTCTGAGTACTTTTCTAGTTATTCAAGTCCCACCTAGAAAATATGGAAGTATTTTAAAGCTATCCAGGGTGCTCACAACTTGCTGGCACATGGACACACTAATATTATGTATCATGCATAAAGTATTGCTCCCACATGATGCTTTTATCACTCTCTTTGGTGCAGGCACTACAAGTGTAACCATGTGAAAACTCAGGTACAAATGCTACAGCTCCAAAGTTATTTAAAAAATGCTCATTTACACCCTACGAACATGAAAGTTCCTGTTTCTTCTAGGAAAGGTATAATAAGTATTATATTGCTACATATATGTATAACTGAACTAGAGGACTGGCATCTTATCACTAAAAATATCCAGTAATTTTAACTCAAATATTTGATGACACCACTTGTTCAGTAATTATGAGTCTGTAGAAGACTTTCTGCAAGGCAGCTGATTTATTACAGCATGACTTTCAGATTCAGAAATTAAGAAGATACAACATAAGAGTATATTAAGTGCTTTAAAATGGGTCTAGGAGAGATATTACAAAATACAATGAGGAATTAGCATAGATGTTTCTCCTGGGTTTCAGCAAGGACTAGTGCCAGGCTTCCCACTAGTCAACATTTCATCAGATAAAACAATGATAAAATGAGTAGATAAAAGTAAGATTGGCAAAAAGACATAAAGAACACAAGAGGCTCATTTTAAAAAGTATGTTTGGGTACAACAAGGTATTAAGGTGCAGACAAATGAACAGAAAATAAAATATATGTACAGAACAGTAGACTATTATGCTGGATGACTCAGTTAAGACAGCAAGTATTGAAATGCACAAGTTACTCAACGTGAACTCTCATTGTGATACTGCAGCAAACAGAATTAATTTGAACCTTGAATGTAATGAAGAGAAGCAGATAAGTGAATTCTTCTTTGTAGTACTGAAAGCATTGGAGAGACCAACACTGAAATACCACCTCCTGCTTCTGGCATCTCATTTTCCTAAAGGGAAATCAAAAAATTGGAAGGAAAACCAGAAAAGTTATGCAAATGTGCTTGAAGTCTGCAAAAAATGTCCTCCAGTAAGAGTCTTACAGAGGTCACTGTGATTAGCTTAACAAAAAGAAGACACAGCAGCGTCTTCAGTAAAAGCATTTTTCAGAGAGAGAAACAAAAAGACACTGAAGGGCTTCCCAACCTACCAGGTCAAACCAAAAGAACCTTTGCCTAGAAAATTAATTCTGAACAACTCAAATGAAAAACATGGCTTTCTAAAGCAAGCAAACAATGAGAACAATTAACCAGTACAATAAGTAACAAAACCTTTACTGAATACTCAATGCCTTCCTTCAAATAAATAGTTCTATTTTGGAAAATATTTTTTGTCAAACAAAAGTCAAACACTAACCCCAGTTCTCAATGTAATGGGGAGATAACTGGGTAATAAGCAATGGTGAATCACCCAGTCTGAAGACGTGGGTTTACAAAATTGTATTATTCTCAACACCAAATCTCCTCCCTTTCCTCTACGCATGCAACTGTGAAACATGCAAACTACAAATACCATCAGTTCTTAAAATGATTCTTGAAAAGCCGTCTTTAACTTGCTGTATATTTTACTGCTGAGGACAAGACAACTAAAGAATTTATCACCTTAGCTACCTTATTATATCATTTCATTCAAACAGTGTTATCTCCTTGTCTGCCACACAAGAGTCATGCTGTTATCAAAGTCTTTCTCACTAAACAGTTATTTCCTTTTATGATTTCTTCTGGCTGGTCAAAGATAAGGGCTTACAGTGAGCTTGATTAGTGTTGCAAACAAGTAAGAGTAATACTAGAGCAGACATAACTAAGCTGAAGTAATCAGCACTATTAATAACCTTTTGATTTCTAATCAAATACAGCTCTGACTTTTGCTGCCACTTTGCTTTACATCTTCTAAAGTACAAAAGAATTAATATTTTTATAAAATATTTCTCAATATGCCAGCCCTTTTATTCTCTTATTTGCTTTTGTCTTATATTTAATAAGTCTTCACCAAAAAAATAAATAAAACCAACAACAACAAATCTTCTATTAAAAAAAATGAACAAAAAACCTCAGATCTACACTTTAAACTGCCTTCCCTGGTGACAAGATTTAATTATACATCATACTATGAAATTTTGCATGAGTTTTTTTTAAATCTAATAACATTCCCGAAGACAGTAAAATCACATTTACTGATACCTGTCCATTAAAAAACCGAAAATCCTAGCTTGAGACATACAACTGGCCCAAAACCAGTTCATACAGTTAGTATCTGGCAAAACGATACAGGAACCTAACATGGTAAGGCCTTAGAAACTTGCACTGCAGGTAGCATTGCCACATCCATTCTTCATTCTGGGCAACTACTAGCCCAAAGACAGTCAGTCATTCTGCTTAATCAGTGGGCAACGCCTCTTAGCAAAAACACCTAAAACCACTGTCCAGCTCCCTGTGCTTTTACAACAGGAGAACATCATCTCCTCATTCTCTGCAAATCCCAGGCAGGCAATGTATTATTTCCAACATGCAAAGCTTTTCATCAAGACTCTCTGTGAGGGAATGCATCCAAAGTACCAAATATGTCCTGCAACTGACAGGATAGTTCTATCTACCCATAAGAGAAGATCAGTTCAGTGGTTTCATGGATACACATATGTTTGTGAGCTCCAGCACTTTTTTGGTTTGGGGGGTTTTTTGGTTGGTTGGCGTTTTTTTAAGAACAGTCTCTCCATGATCTGTCCAAATATTCGTTTATTTCATGTGGAAAAAAATGCAAAATACTTGCGTAAACAGTATTTTTTCCTGTTTGTGTTGCTAGCTTACAGTTGTAGTCTTAAATTGAATACTGCTCAGTGAGTTTACAGTTCATTTAGACATGAAAGTTTAGTGAGAATTCTTGACACACTCCTGTACATCTGGGGTTTTAGAACGCAACACACTGTGCAGCCCTAGCATATGCACAATGTGCCCGAGGAACAACAGCCTTGTTTCAGGATGTTCTAACCAACAGCTTTCCATTTCATATGACACTTATTTGCAACAAGAGGAACAAAAATTAAACAAGTTGCTGCTGTTTTTATTTTTCACCCTTCACCATTTATTTTACAAAACGATCAAGAACAAAGAGAGTCAAAAAAGGAATCATAAAACTAAAAGTTTCTTCAGACAAGAAGGGAACTTTTTGTAACCACTGTGTTGTGCCTACCAGCGATCTTAAAAATAGACAGACAGCAATGTTAAAGGTACAAATCACTATGCTAAACACAAAAGGGAAAAGAATGTCTGAAACATGGCAGATATTTTCCAGAGTTTCCACCTAGAGAATTCCTTTCAAAGACAAAAGCCAAAGATGAAGAAAACAAAAAAATGTAAGGAGACGTGTGTGATGTGTTGGCCCATACAGATTTGAAAAGACTGTGAGCAGCCTTACAAATGGCCAAACAGTAATATTAATACTCAGTATGCACTAAGATAAACTAGTCACTTTTATTTGCCAGTTTTGTCTCAACTTTATTAGTTACCAGTGCAAGTAGTAAGCATTTCTTCTTGTCATTTTTAACCTGGTTTTAGGAGGTAATGAGGCAATGGACAGGCTCTGTCATGGATATGCCCAGAATTTTCCTTATAATGCTGCGTGTTGATAATCTGTCCAACTTCATGCTCATAAAAAAGACTATTTCTTTTCTGAAAGCATCCTCTAACCCCATATTAAAAAAATAAAGAACCAATTCATAAACCTCCCCTAATTAACTTTACTTCCCAAAAAAGCCACACATCTGTTTTCACAGCTGGAAATGATTCAACCATTGGTAACCAGAGAAAAGTTCCAGTGTGTTAAAATATTCTAGCCAAAAACTGGCACTCCAGCAAAGACAGCTACTATGCCAGCACAATCCGAGCAGCTGTTCGGACAACCTTTATTTCTACTGAAAGGGCATGAGATATCCTGATGCTATTGCCACTAAACCAGCAAATCTTATTGGAAAGACACCACCGGTTGAAAATCGACAATGCATTTTACCAATGAAGCAGATTACAATTCTGTGAGAACAGTGCTGTACAATAATCCACTCTCTACCCGCTTTTCTACAACAGATTCTGCAGGGCTCAGCTTCTGGAGAAGAAAAAAAAAAAAATCCTTTGTAAATTATTTTTAATACAACTTATTATGAGTGTCAGAAAAATCAATTAACAATGCTGCCCTAACTCTTTAGAAAAAAAGGACTTAGATAAACAGAAAAAGATTACGCTATTTCTTTTACAGTATTATTTTTATTCGGAAAGTAACATCAAAGAGCCACAGGCCCCTCCATTTTTCCCCTCTCTTTTGGCTTTGACATCACACAAAGTATTCCTTTCACTGGTTCTGGTAGCTGGAGCATCCAGGCTTCTGCACACTGTTATCACTTTCTATCCTTGAATATTAATTATTTTAATCCTCCAGCAATTAAGTCTTTTGGATTAAAATAAAAAAGGCTGGAAGTGCAACCTTACTTTTGTTTTGCTAATTTATCTGGTCAGTACTACACTTACTCATTGTTTCACATGGCTTAAATATTTAAGTGTGCATGTCCTACTTACAGGTTTTTTTCCTTCTTTTACCACTACATGTTTTCAGCCATCTTTTTTTTTTTCTTTTTCTTTTTTAAACCTTGCTTACAATCCAAAAGGAGTTTCCTGTCCTTAAGTATCTTTCATGCATGGCTTTCTGTCACTGCACATAATCATGCACTTTAACGCACTACCTATTCATTTCATCACAAGGCTTTTTGCCTGGGCAAAGAAGAGGAATCATCTTTTACTTGTAAATCCATTGAACAGAGACTGAACTGCCAATGAACAATACTGTAAACATTACCAGGTTTCTTTGCTCTCTTCATCGCTTTCTTGCTCCTACTGCCATAACTACCGTCAATACTTCTAATGTACTGGAAGTACGGCACGTATTTGGCAAACTAGAAGGAAGCAAAGTTCTCTGTCCTTAAGATATAGCTGTGTAAGGCCCCAGTCCAACACACCACACGCTCATTTTAAAACGGTAAGCAGTTCCCTTGACTTCAAGTGTTTACAGTTGAGCAATTAAGTGGTCTGCTGGACCAAGGCCTAAGCAAACTATAAGCATATAGAGGTAGCAGACAGGTATAATAAGAAGCTTCATGGATAAAAAGTCAAAGTTCAGCAGATACATCAAGTCACAATGTGCTGCTGGACTCGAGAAAAAAAAAAATGAAAGCAAATGGTTGAGGTGAATTCTTACAACCCAAGGGCACCTCGGACATTGTGAACTGCTCAGTCCAGGGACCACATGACCTCTCCCCCCTTAACTACCTCACTCGTAACGTTTGTTAGAGTGGAGAAGACGAGAAAAGACTCATTAGGCTTTTTTTAAATTATTAGAAGAATAAAAAGCTATTGTTTATCTGATCTACAGACTGCTCAAAGTATGGCAGCAGATACCAACCTAAAGAAACAAGCAACAGATGAATACAGTGAAATATGACAGTCAGGGTGGCAAATGGGTTTTGGCCAGATTGTTCCATAGTTTTTCAAGCACAAAATAAGTTTATCCATTTCTAATAATTAGGCAACAGTGGCTTTCAAGAGACTAGGTAGAGGAAAGCTTACATGATCTTCCTTCCAGTGCTCATGACTTCACTAAGTAAAAGAGGAAAGTGTGGAGATAGGAAGAAAGTGCTGGTTAGGAGAAGCAACCCAGCAAGTATGAAATCTAGCACCAGTCATAAACAGAAAGAGGTGGTGGTAACAGTAAACAGGGAAAAGCTAAATTATGTTAAGACTTTAAAAGGACAACAAGAACTCCAAAGCACTAAATGAGGCAAAGTATGGACTTTGATTTGTATTTTTAAACAAGGGTAAAACAGAAGGTGGGAGCAATCAAGACAGTATGTTCAACTAGGGGTTATGAATGGATGCACGTAATGGGGCTACCAGGGAAGACTGTGAGGAAAAGGCTGGTGAATTCAGGTTGACAGAAGGTGATGAGGTGGTGGCTTTATGGTCAGAGCTTTAAGGGATCAGAAATAAACAAACAAACAAACAAACAGTATGTAGAAAATCATCAGAATTTAGACAGCCTCCTTGAAAGGAAGGGTTTGGAAATGATGCTTGGATTATATCCTTTAGTGACATGAAGCAAGGCTCTGCAAGAGGAAGAGAGTAAGTGGGATTCTGGACTGTTTCTCACATTCATTTTGGCTGTGGACTGGTATTTTTCCAAGCATGAATAACTCTGTATAATATAGAAACACATCGTAGCAACTGACAGTGAAAACTTGTTTTGTGAAATTCAAACTAGTAAACTCATTACAGTACAAGGTATTACCTTCCTCTCCAGCAGCAACTTACAGCATGCATTTATTCAAGCAACTATAATAATGTCTCTTCCTCTTCTTTATCCTTCTAATAACCTAAGGACCTAGATCATGAGTCCAAATGCAGCAGAAAAATTCACATCACCTTCAGCAGGTTTTGGATACAGCCTCTAACACAGACTCTCCATTCTTCTCTCCTCTAAAATTTCAATCTTGATCTGCTAATTCCAGAGTACTGTGAAGCTCTCTAATCATCATCAGTGATTTGTGGCTCAGCGTTCCCCTTCTGGAACATTTGTATAGGTGAAAATACATGAGTAAAGCTTCACACAAGGCCTACAGAGGCAATCTGCAGTTTAAAAAATGCATATATTATACAGCATGTATTTTGCAAGGGGGGTTGTTAAATATTCTACAAACAATTACTAAATTGTCAATGGAATTCAATAAATGTTGTTTTTAAGGAAAAGAAAAGCTAATTATTTGTTACAATAAGCAGCTACTATTGCCATTTTGCATGTGAAGGTTTGTAAACTACTTCCATTTGAGAAGTAATTGATTCCATTTTTATCATTTGCTCAAGTTTATGTGGTTGTTCACATCCAAAGAGATGATAACATCTATTTGCAGCAAATTATACATTATAATTCCTCATTCAAAAGCTGTAATGGAAAACAAAATGCTAATTTATGCTGTAAACGGAAGTACAGAA
The DNA here is from genome assembly GCF_004027225.2 of Strigops habroptila. Lineage (NCBI taxonomy): Eukaryota > Metazoa > Chordata > Aves > Psittaciformes > Psittacidae > Strigops > Strigops habroptila. The sequence continues at coordinate 18,988,454 of NC_044283.2, forward strand.
TCATAATCACTCATTGTTAACATTAGGAACTAAATTGCTCTTGCAAATAATAAAATGGGTTAAAAATGTGGAGGGCTTTTGTGAGCCAAAGTACCAGGGCCTCTTACTCACTCATGTGTTATATCACAAGTGATCAAACGAACCTTTTCTCTTCATGCCAACACAAACTACCCCTTTTTGAGGGAAAGAATAATGGTCTTATGATTGCGACATAAGGATGCATGTCAGGTGACCGCCCTACCCACGAGTCTCCAAGCGGCTTCCCAAATACAGGCTTTCATGCACTGTCTGCTAGGTAATACCAACTCTGTGCAGAGGCTGTCTACACGAGCCAGTAACACAGAACTGTAAGACTGGAACAGCCAGACAGCTGGTGCTGAGGATCTGACACCTAATATATGCTTCGCACCACTGGTTTGTTTGACTATTTCACTTCATCCTAGCTCTGGTCTCATCTCATTAGCTGAATGTCAATTTGTAGCTCAGATGCACTAGGGCTGCTCCTGGAACACATCTTCCAGTTCAGTTCTATCCAAAAGGAATTCCATTCATTTGCAACAAGACCAATCTACAACATCAACCAAAGCACAGAAGAGTCAGGATGAATGCAGCACACTCCTGCTCCCAAGCAAAGTGCTAGAGTAGACACACCTCTTGTCATTTCAAGTCTCAGCGAGTTCATATGGAACCAAGTGTGCCCAATTTCTCCTTCCAAAATAGGAACCACAGTGTGACAAGTGCCATATCCAGAGCAAGGGTCACTCTGCTATTAATCTCTCTTCACCTTCATTTTACCTTTAGAGACGACAACACACAGCTACTTAACAAAAGGGGAATCTCAATTGACACTTGTAGAGAAGGCAGAGTCTAAGACAAAAAATACTGTAGAACTCTTGGGTTTCCATCCTTTTTAGCAATTTTACAGTCCTATAGGTTTTAAATGTACAAGGAGTTTTGCTCACACAGCAAACAGGCACATCAGAGGAAATTAAAACAACCACCGACACATTAGGGCTGCGCACCTGCTCCTCCACATTTCATTAAGCCTCTACACCTAAATGTACGTCAGGTTCTCTCCTATGTGCATCCGTTGTGCTGGTATCCCTCAGTGATACCTTCTGGTCATGGCGAGACAAACTGGACTCACACTGCCTCAGGAAAAAACATTCAAAAAACCATTAACTTTTGGGAAGTCAGATCAGATGATTAGAATCTAAATCGTAAACGCCAGACAGTATGTTAAAAAAAACATGTATATACTTGTAAATAAGCTGCCACTTGTAAACAAGACTCTCTTAGCTTACATTACATACCTCAAATCCCTGTAAAATAGCTGATTTGCCATCTTTTTTTCAGTTATTAGTACTAAAAAAAAAATACAATTATGTTATCAAAAATTGAAAATTGCCTTTTAGGTGACCAAAAGAAAGTTCCACTGCTTCATGTAGTAAATCATTTTACTGCTGCCCTTTTATATTTAATACCCTTCTGCAGTACACATTTATCTCTACACTAGCAAAGTGTACTCATTGATTTCCTATGGTCTCTCTGGAAGAAGGTTCTGCTTCCCTGACGATGAGTACAAAGGGTGGATGACCCCATTCTCATTCCAATGCAAACCCTGCACTTTTGCATTTCTGCTTAGACCACATGAACATTTGACCAGCTAAGAACTCCCTGCCCTCTTCCTACAGAACACATTGCTAGAACTACTGACATTTCCTCCTGAACACAACTGTATTTTTGAAAATCCTGTCTTATGTATAAATCACTAAAATGCATTAGTTCATTGCAGCCATAACTGTAACTCACAATTTGCACACAAGCCTTTCTTCTAAACTAAGATAGAAAAATAAGACCTTGACCTTTGCTGTCTGTGCTTTAGATTCGTGTTATTGGGCTCTACTGTACCACCATTCAGCTGGGTTGCTCTGGGGCATGAGGAAATGGTCTGCACCCTGTTTAAAATGTGCTTTTTTGGCCACATGAGATGGCCGTCAGAATACACTTTCCAAAGTTATTGTGTTGAATGACCAATTGAGGCACTAATCTCTGAGAGAAACACATTTAACAACTTATTTTTTAAGTCTATTACCTTTTTTATTAAACTCCATCTTCCTCATTATCCTATTGTTTATCTTTTGCTGGGATGCCAAGAAAATAGGTTTCTTGAGTTTCACTTTCATTTTTACTGTGTTCCATTTTCCTGGCTTTGTGCACTGGCACACAACACCCACTGGATATCGAAGAGTCAGGAAAAATTCAAATCCAAGATTAACGTTTTTTTTTTAAATTACCAAGTGTTTTCTGTCAATAGTAACCCAACATCGCTGCTTTTTCTTAACTAATTTAATTTTAACAGTGTCCTTTTAATTTGCAGAGATGTTACAGGCTTTGCTAAAACATAACTGAAGTTGAGTGATGGGTTTGTTCCACTGGTTTTCACAGCCAAATAATGTACAACTATCGACTGAGTCTTTTTCCATTAAAGAAAAAGGTCTACAAAAATCATAATGTGCACTGCCCAATCTTGTGCAGATTGATATAGTATCTCCCATTCAACACCCTCATACACATACATACTCAGTATATGCTATACATGTTAACGTGAACTCATCTGGCACATTTCCAAACCTGCAGACTCCAAGTTCTACTACCAAAAAAACACCACACACACACACAGCCCCCCCCAAAAAAAAATAAATCCAGAAACCATGGAAACAAAAATAAGTCAAAAGTCCCACTGGCTATGGATGAAAATAGAAATGGCCATTGGACTTACTCCAGTTAAAAGAAGAAAATGCATAAAAGCAACATACTACATGCAGTCCAGCTCCCCCAAAAAAACTTGTAGAGAGATCCCCAAAAACACTGGCAGTTGGAGCTTTTGTCCCTGCATATGTAAAGACCAAGAGCCAAGCCACAAAGTTGGCTCTTAGTTCACCTTTCAGTGACTTACTTCTATCTACAGAAGATATTCTGTGAAAGAACTGTTGTATAACATACTGCCATGTTCAAAAACACAGGACAAAGAGCTGGTGCCAGTAACAAGCCCTCAGCTGAGCACTGCAGGGAGAAATCTCTGAAATAATGGCAGTAACCAGGCAGCACACTCCTCTCATTTTACTTCTATACTGCAGGGATTTTCCTGAGGTCGAATTAAAGTAAGTATCCAGATTTATGCCTTAATCATAGGCTTTCATTCATGAACTACATTTCAAATGATTTTCAAGTACTTCCCCACCATATAGATTCGTAACACAACAACGTATCCAGTTGTGGAGTGGAGAGTGGAAAATAATTAATACAAATAATACTGCCAGTTCAGCATGGACAGGTTATGCCCAAGAATATTACTGCTCTCGCTAGCCTGAATACCCCTTTTGCAGTACTTAGACATAGCTGTTCTTTGCTCATGACTACTAATTAAGAAACAGATGTAAAGAGAATTTCAGTAAGCCAGAAAATACACTCAGGAAGTTTTTGGCAAACACGTATTCACAAAAGAACTAAAAGTAAAATGTTTATTGATAGTCTAAAAATGCAGATCAGAGAATGAATGTGCTGGATATTCCTTCACCTCAGGTTTACACCCACTGGCAAAACAGCACAGATAAGTTTATGCAACCACAATTCATAGTTCTCAGGATTGAAGTCTACGAGTTCCTCTAGTCTAGAATTTAGCATGACGGTTAAGTCCCTGTACGAAAATAACTGTAAAAAATGACAGTCAATCTTTCTGGAGTTCTCCTTAGTAATGCAAAATCTTATTTGTTACTATTACAGTGCCTTATTTTCTGGAAGACTGTCTCAGAAATACATTCAAAACAGGCTTCATCAAGTTTCTCGACATAATTTTTCTGATACAAGCTTTTCTTGTGATGTACTCTGGAATTTAATATGCAATGGGAAAAGTTCCTTCCAAGAATATTACCAACAAATCAAGCATACGGTCTTGTCTTAAAAATGAACTACAAAATGCATCAAAAATGTAAGTTGAAAGACATCTCTCAACCTTCCCAAATTATAAAGCAAATGTCCTATATCTGCTTTCAAAACTGTAACACAGTATATTATGCTTCCAGAAGAAAACACTGTTCTCATTAACCTGACTGTTTCCATCATTAAGTCTTACTTTGCTTACTTATGCTCTCATTAACATCTCGAGATGCCACAAAAAGATTCCTTTTGTAAGCTCTAGCTGAACCGCTATTGATATTATACGGGGGATCCTTTTACCTCACACTAGATGCTGAGAGCACATCATATTGATCTAGGAATAAAAAACTATTTTTCCAGTAGTCAACCCCTCTTCTCATCTCAGCACTTTGTTTTAAAGTTTTTCTGTTTGCTGTTTTGTTTTAAACAGAGTATACAAAACAAATTCTATTTCAGCCACATTGCTATATTTAGCAAGAAGAAATGGTTTGCAAGCTCTTATTTTTTTTTCTGGATGCAATTCAGGTTAAAACAAACAAACACGAATATGGCTGACTGTCAAACTGAAGCCAGCTCTGCCGTTTTAAGTGTTAAAACTTGTAAGAAAAATCTATTTGCAGCAAAATCCCATATTCATTTTGATTTCATATTCAAACTAACATCTAGTGCTAATCCTCAGCTGGCGAATGTGACTGATGTAAATGCTAACGTAATACGCAAAAGATGAAAATAGAAAGGAGCCTTGAGCACCAGAAAGAGTGTGTATCTTAAAAATTCTTCTCATCTTCACCCTGGAAAGTCTTGCAAGCTCATCTGTTCCTGTTGCAATGCCATATAGTGATTACACCTTCTCCTTCTAAACTCCCTCCCTAATCATGCATATTTAATTCAACTTTGTGTATATATGCTACAGTTTATATAGTCCTTCTATAAATAGACCTTGTGCATCCTGAATTATCTCCCCCGTTTTCCTTCAGATACAGTTCAACATTGGTATTTCAAACAGATCAACTCTGGATTTGTCGGTAATGCTCTCTGCTTCCATTGTGATAGGGGCTCGCTCTCCTGAAAAGAAATGGAAGGGAACGATAGGTTTCACAATGCCATTCTTTCACGGAACTGTTTTGCTACAGAATGAAACTAACTTTAGATAAAGGAACTGGTTTAAACCTGATTGTATTGTCCGCGTTCCTAACCATTTTCCTCTTCTGATGGTTCCAAAGGAGTCTTCGATGACTGCCTGCCTTTGATAAGAGGCATAAGCCCTTCTTAAATCTCAGTTACTTGCACAGACTCCTGTTTAGCAGGGTAACGATGTACGTTCTCTGCTCACACAGACACGCCAGCACCGGTGTGTGCGCTCGGTATGTGCAGGGAAACGCACACCAGCAGCACCGGCCGCCCCAACCCACCGCTTGCGGTAAGCCCCGACCCAACTCACGCCGCAGCGCACGGACACTTCACCGAGCCGGGAAGCACCGGCGGGCAGCAGCCCAGCGGCGGGACCGCGGCCGAAACGTGCCCCCCGTGCGCCTGCTTCCCGCGGGAACCCCTCCTCGGCGCCAGCGAGCGTCGCTTGCTCCCAGCGAGGAAGGTTCTCCCTGTGACTGGGGCGGCGGACTCGGCGTGCAGCCGAGGTGCCTTCCGGGATGGGCCCGGGACACCGGTATTTATTGAGCTGCTTCAAGACACGACCCGGTTTGTCAGGGCTCCGGGGCCCCACCGCGGCGGCCTGGCCCCCCAACTCCGCCGGAGGAGGGGCCATGCTCCCCGCCGCTGGGCGCTCACTCCTGGGGGCAGGGAGGAACGCGCGGTTCCTCGACCCCTCGCCGTGAGGTGTAACCTTAAACCGGCAACTGCCCCTGCGGGGATCTCAGTTCCCTGGAAACCGGGGCCGCGGGTTTTCCATGAGCTCAGCGGGCGCTGCCCCGCGCAGGGAGGGAGCGGAGAGCCGGGAGCCGACCCCCCCCGGCCCCTCGCCGCCCCAGGGGCCGCGGGCGGCTCTCCTGCCCCCAGGCGGACACCGCCGCCTCCACAGCCCGGGGCAGCCTAACGCCCGCTCCCACCCGCTGCCCAACTTTTCCTATCACGCCAGCACCAGAACCCCCCTTCCTTACACACACACCCCGATGTAGTTTATCGATGACAGTTGCCTGTAGACTTTCACCAGACAAGCAGCGGGGGCAGCAGACGACAACAGTTATTTAATTAAAGCCGCTTTGGAAGCTCCCGGAATAGCTCTCTACCTCTGAGGCGCGATTTCTGGTTTCGCCCCGCTCTCCCGCAGCACCTCGCCAGCCGCCCCCCGCGGGCAGGAGCGCCCGACCCGGCCGGAGGAGCCGGCGTCGCCCGGCTGCGCGCTCCGCATTGCACTGTCATCAAAGTTAACTACGTGCAGGGGGGCGTGGGGTCTGAACCAGACGGAGACAGGGGTAAAACGAACTACTTCCACCTAGGCAGGACCCGAAATTACGAGGCTGAACGCATACGCGGCCATTTCGGAGGGAGAGGGGGTCCCTCTCGCACCGAGCCCGCCGCTCGCCCACCGGCTCCCCTCGCCCCGGCGGGGACGGAGACGCTCCGCGCACGGAGCCGGCGGTGAGCGCAGCCGAGGGCGGACTCGGGGCCGCTCCGCTCGAGTTGCTTTCTTGTGCCCCGAGTTGCTCCCGGGTAACGCGCAGCCCGCCGCGCGCCACGGCTCCCGCTCCTCAGCCCTCCTCCCGCTCCTCTTCCTCACGGGAGGGGCGGAGGGAAGGGGGCTGAAAGCCACACGGGAAAAGGCTCTTTTCCCTCGTTTCTCTTCTCGGCGGACTCCCCCCCACATTGAACAGAAACACTTCCAGACCCTTCCTGCACACGCTGGCATCACCTTCGCCCGCCCCGGGGAGCCCGGCTCGCCGGACCGGCCGCCTCTTACCTGGTTGTAGGAGGTCTCCCAGGAGGAGGTGTAGTTGTAAAAGAAGGAGGAGAAGCAAGCGTCTTCTGACAGCCCGCAGCCAGCCATCCTCCGGGCGCAAAACCTCTTCGGGAAGGCACGCAGCAGCCTCCACAAACTCTGGCTTCCTGCGCGGATCGCGGCTGCCGGCGCTGCTGCTGCCCCGGCTCCGCCTGGCGCGGAGCGGGCGGGCGCGAGGGAAGCGCGGGTGCCTGCGCGCGGCGCTCCCGGGGGCACGGAGGAGCCGGGGCCGGCGTCACGTGCGCGCGCTCACTCCGCCGCTGCCGGCGGGGACAGGCTGTGCTACGGACCCGGGCACCGAGTCAGCAGCGCCGGGCCGCCGCGCCATCCCACCGGCACCGCGCGGGGAAACGGGGGTTGGGGGGGCGCGCCGGCAGGACCCGCCACCGCACCGCGGCGGGGAAGGAGCGGGCAAGTGGCGACGCGCGTCCTCCCCCGCCGCGCCGGGGCAGCGCCGCCGCGGGCGGGCCCGCCCTCCCGGCCGCGGACCGGCCTCCCCGCCCCGCCCCGCGCCGCGCCGCGCCGCCCCGCCCCGTGCCGCGCTGTGCCGGTGAAAAGTTGGGGCTGGGTTTCCACACGCGACCCGAGGCCCGCAAAGCGTGTGCGGGTGCGGGCGTGACCCCGGCGCCGCCCGAGGAAAAGACGGAGGTGGGGCGGGGCCGCGGCGCCGCCTCTCACCCGCCCGCGGGAAACTTCACCTCAGAGTCGCCGGCGGGCCCCCAGGTGCCGTTCCCCCCGCTCGTCCCGTTCCGGGGCGTGCTCTCAGCGCCCCGTTTTCAAGGAGCGGATTCTTTATTGTTATTAATTTCTTTTAAGCGTGCAGTGACCGCGGTGGTGGCGCCGGGAACGCGTTCCCCTCCCGCCGCTCCTGTGGCAGCCCGCGGAGGCGCCCGGGTCAGCAGGGAACCCCCGGCCCCCAGGGGAGGCGAGGCGGGCGGCGCCTCACAGCCCCCAAACCCTGCGTCCGACACAGCGAAGTCACACTGAATATAATGGTTTTAAAGTGTTTGCCGAGCAATTAGCAGACAGATTGGATTACGCTGGCCATGCTCCTTATCCTGACTGCAAACCCAGCACCACAAGCTGGGTGGTCCTCTGACAGGGGAACATTTTCCTCATCTGACATTGATATCACAAAACTCAAATAATTATAAAGAACAAATAATGTAGTATTATTTTCAGAATAATTGTTCATATAAGAATATAAGTTTTTCATTTTAAAAAATGCTGGGTTTGCTTCTAGATCATAACTGGGAGGGCCAGTGGCTTGTTGAGCAGCACAGTCATAACAGCCCATAGAATCAAGTAGGTTGGAAAAGACCCTGAAGATCATCAAGTCCAACCGTTACCCCAGCACGGCCAAGACCACCACTGAACCATGTCACCAGAGGCCTCGTCTACACAGGTTATGAACACTTCTAAGGACAGTGATTCCACCACCGCCCCGGGCAGCCTGTTCCAATGCCTGGAGGCAGTTTTCTGCCACAACTCTGATCCAAGGCCCACTGAAGCTCCTCACTCCCCCCTCGCCTATTTGACGGAGAAGAAAACACCACCTAGTAATACCTGTGGAATCCTTTGGCCATTCTATTTGTTGAGGAAATCTTACTTTCTTGGGTCTCCAAATGTGGCATGAGCAAATGCCATGAAGCACACTTAAGTGTAGTAGAAACTCGGCTTCTTGATGTGAATTGATTTTGTCTGAATGAAGGCTAGCCAAGAACATCTGAATTCATCATCCAGAGGAACCTTTGTGACAGGCAGCTCTGTTCCGTAAGAGGCCAAAGAGCCTTTCATTCTGCCCTAAACCAGGTAAAACTTCAGCAGGAATGTTTCCAGCAACAGAATATGGAAACTACGTCAGAAACAAGGTGTTTACTGTGTCCACAATGATTTATTTCTCAAATTACTTCAGTATTTTCCTTCAGAGACTTCAGCTTGTTAAGACTGCTCATTAGTGGCCCGCAACATTCCATGTGGTGTAAGAATTTATTTCAACTTTTCAGACAGCAACAATTAAGGCATAAAATTCCTCTGCACTTCACCATCCTTCCTGAATTGTTTTCTCCCCTTCTCTCAGAGGGGTTCAAAGCATCTCGCTTCTAAAATTTTAAGCAACTTGACATTGCATGTTTCATCTTAAAGTCTTGATGCATTCCATCCCGACAGCACTCCAGTATAGCCTGACCTTGGAGCTACTTATTCTAGTGCAAGTAAAGTCTGCACTATAAAATTATATGGTTTGAGCCAAAGTTCCTATGTTTAGAACTGAAAATCCTACAGTTTTGGACTCTTCTCCTTTCTATTCTCCTTTTTTTATTATTATTTTTTTTATTTCCCCCCTCCAATACCTGACATACTGATACATTTCAGTAGGTGGCATTTTCCCTACTTCCTCTCCTCTAGAGACAGACATACTATCTGCCCCTCCAATGCAATGTTCTTTGCAAGTCTCACAGCAGATGATGGGTTCTTAGGTATTTGGGGCGTTTCTTATCTTTTTCCTTCAAGCATTGTTCCTCATCCTGCTGTTAACCATTTGCTCTAGCTCAGAATCTCTTCATTGGAAGTTCAGAGGGTTGCCCCTGGGGGACTGTCACTGGTAGGAGGTTAAGCTTAATGGCACAGTGATCGGTTACTAATGGAGATCCAGCTGCAGTCTTATAGTTGAGAACTACTCAGAACCTATTCAGGGCCTCTGCAGAGCACACTTCTACTGGCAGCAAAGCGAGATCTGAACACTTATTTATAGCATTATGTATTGCTCCTCCAGACCATGTGTACAAGTTTTCAGTCAACCAGCCATTACTGAAGTGGCTAATGACCTATTTGTCTATCGCATGATTTAGCATCTGACATCGTCACTGTGATGTTGGTGATGAAGCAAAAAACCTTTGTGTGTTACTTCTATTACTAGAAGTGTGTAACCAAACATCATAAAGTCCACAAATAACCATTGCCTGATATCCTATCCAAGTGTGCTAGCAGCTCCATAGAAAAAATGCTAAAGCTGTATTCAGTCCTATGGATCAGAAGGAGTAAAGTGGAGATAAAATGAACTCTTTAAGGAACTTGGAACAAACGGAGTGGTGAGGGCTGGAGGAAACAGCGAAATCCAGGAAATGTTTGAACAACAAAAGTAACCTCAGGATAATCATCAATACTCCATCTGTGCTGAAAGAAAGGCCTGGTGCAGATAGAACAGAGAAAATTACTTAAATCTCTGCAGAGACACACACAGCATAATACTGTGCAGTTAAGACGTGCCAGAGTACTAGGTAAAGGAGAGCAAAGCAACTAGAAAGGCATCTTGTTAAATGCAGTCTAGAATTTAATTTGGTTTCCTCTTTGCTTCCATGATTTCAGCTTAAAGACTTTCAAAGTCCATTAAATAAACTAGAAACTGTTTTCCTGGGAGGGAAGGGGGTTACCTGCAAAGCCTGTTTGCTGTGGGAATAAGGTGAATCAGGGCGAAGCTTTCAAATTGAGGCTGGTCTTGTCTTCTCACAGACAGCACATCCTCATTCCCCTGAGGCTACTGCACTGTGCTGGGGTTTTGGCTGGGGTAGAGTTAATTTTCTTCATATTTGCTGGCATGGGGCTATGCTTTGGATTTGTGCTGGAAACAGTGTTGATAATCCAGGGATGTTTTAGTTATTGCTGAGCAGTGCTTACACAGAGTCAAGGCCTTTCCTGCTCCTCACACCACCCCACCAGCGAGTAGGCCGGGGCTGCACAAGGAGTTGGGAGGGGACACAGCCAGGAGAGCTGACCCCAACTGACCCAAGGGATATCCCAGACCATATGGTGTCATGCTCAGCATAGAAAACTAGGGGAAGAAGAAGGAAGGGGGGGGGACGTTTGGACTGATGGTGCTTGTCTTCCCAGGTAACCATTACATGTGATGCAGCCCTGCTTCCCTGGAGATGGCTGAACATCTGCCTGCCAATGGAAAGTGGTGAATGAATTCCTTGTGTTGCTTTGCTTGTGTCCGTGGCTTTTGCTTTACCTGTTAAACTGTCTTTGTATCAACCCATGAGTTTTCTCACTTTTGCAATTCTCTCCCCCATCTGCCACTGGGGGAGTGAGTGAGTGGCTGCATGGTGCTCAGTTGCTGGCTGGGGTTAAACCACAACATGGACAGACTAAAGCCAAGGACTGCTGTTTGAGCCAGTAATAGATCTGGTATCACAAAGTGCCAAGTTTTGGGAGAGATCTCTCAGAGTAAATGTACCCCATCGTTGCAGGCAAAAGCCAGAGCATCATGAACGCATCTTTCTTTTCTTTATGCGGAGGGGTATCTCGAGACATTCCCTGAAAAGCAAGATTTCCAGAGGTTTTTGGTTTGAGACGCATATGGAGAATTTGAGATAGAAAAGACATTCATCTTCAACTTGTATGTTCCATGTAAGCAGACAGATTGGTATCAGAACGGTCCCACAGGGCTCAGAATGCAACTCAGCTATAGCCTCTAAATCAGTATTCTGCAATACAAAGTGATACTCCATGGCTGTACGTTTTGTTTAGTGTGTCCCTCCAACAACCAGTGTAGCATCTAAACCCAGTGCTGTGGCCCCCAGTATTTTTAAAACTTGTGATCATAAATACCTCAAAATGTCCCATGGGCACTATTCTTTTATTCACCATTGTCCCCCTTTTTTTTTCCTTACCAAGTTCTCAGCATTGACACATGTAACAGTTTTTATTCCTGACTTTACTAGACTTCATCACTTGAAAATCCCTTCTCAGAGGGAAAAGACATAGAATAGCAAATATCCTAAAGTAAAGTTAGAAGTTGTCCCTGTATCTTAGTTGCAGGTGAAAAAAAAAAAAAGACTATTTCTACTTAGCCTATTCGTAAGCGCATAAAAGCCTTTTAAAGTCAATTAAGACAGTCCATTAAAATTGAAGAGGAAGGGCTTTAAAAGTCCACTGATAGGTTTTCTATTAGGCTAATACTTAAAGCTTCCTTAGCACCTTCTATCGAATTATTTCATTTTGCTTTACGAACACCTCTGGAGCCAGGTATTACATACTGCTAACATTTGAAGAGAGCAACAGTTTAAGTACCAGACCCTTGGAAAAGTCAAGCAACGTTGTCAGACAATGTTTATAAAAGCAATTAGCCCTAAAGGAGCAAAATCCTACTTACAGCAGAAGTGGTGATTCCAGAGTGTTTAGGTTTCTATTTAACTTTCAGATAACTCGTGTCTATAATACAAAAATGTACACTTAATGTAACTGAGAAAGGAGCCACCAGTGGATGAGAACACAGCCACCATGTCCATTTTTAAAACACCATTTCAGTGCTCTGCTTTTTTTCACTGGCTTTTCACTGTACTCTAGCTGAAATCCAGGTGGCCTCTTTTCACCTTCATGTGGCTGAGAGTCCAGCACCAAGCTACCTGAGAGACCTGGAGTTCCCAGAACAGCTTCCACATGTTGGATTCATCAGCCTCAACTACAAGAACTATATGTGCAGGTTTTCCAGTATCGGCATAACAGATCAAGATTAAACCAAGTACAGCTTTTCTAGAGTATCCTGGAATACTTCTCCCAAACTTCAATCACACACCACCGTTCCAAAAATATAAGGTTCTGCTGAAAGAAAATTGCATTCAGGAAACAATGTCCCTGATCAAAATGCAGAAAGCAGATGCTCCCCATCCACAGGATGCTGGGGTGTAGGAGCGTATCAGCACCAGCTTTTCTGAAGTTCTCTTCTGTCCAATATACTCATGATTGCATCTACTGCTGCAATACCTGAGTACTTTCAAGTAGTGCACTAAGCTAAGTGACTAACACCTGCTGGTTCCCCTCATAGGAAAAGCAGCAGTACTGTGTTGGGAGTCTTTGCTGTCTGTGATGAGAGAAGAAACACTCAAAGAAGCAGTCCCTGCAATTAAAGTGGAAGGTGGTGAGATACTAGATGATTGTTGGTTACTGCTGAAATCTGTTACACCAGCTTGTACTTGTGGTTACTGCTCGCTTACTGCACAGCCAAGTTTTACCCTTGTTTCACGAAGTTCAATTACATCAAAGAAATAACTGGCGCTGGCTTTGGCACTCGTGGTCTCCATCCCCGAGCTGAGCCCAGGCTGTTCAGAGTCCTGAAGAAAACCACAGAGACCTGGAATAGAACTCATTTTTATAAGTTTGCTAGATGGCGAAGATTGCATACGCTGCTGCTCTTCATCCGAAAGATAACAAGACAATTGCTGACTGAGCACTGAGATAGGATGGCAGCTCCAAGGAAAGGGACGGTGTAAAAGTATTTGGAAATGCTGCTATGAGACCACCAGAAATGAGTAACAAGGTTCTCTAAAGCCACCTAAATGCAAATGCCAACTGCAGATTTACAGCTCCAGAGAAAACAGGACATTTTTCAAAATGCTTTGATCTCACCATCAATCTATTATTTGCCTCGCCTGAGTCCGGAATCAGTTGCTTGCTCTTCACCCATGAGCTAATCCCATCTAAGCATTGGGTCATCTTGATAATTGAAGTTACGTGAAATAGGCAACTGAATGAAGCAAAGCTGATTATTCAAAAAGAAAGAAAGAAAGAAAAAAAGAAGTGCCAGAAGTTTAAAAGCTCGATTACATGAAATTCTGCTCATCTCAGAAACGCAGGAAATTATTTTCCTTGAATTCTGCAAGATCAAGTGTGCCACTGATTAAAACTTTGTCTACTGAAGTGGAAGAGCAGAACACTGATGAGTTTGATTGTCCTGCAAGCAAGATATTTTCAATGAGACTGCTAACAAAATGAAGCCACTATGAGCATTTAATTCCTAGCTCGGGCCTTCCAGCAGCTTTTCAACATGAGTAATCTCCATCAGTTCAATACCCCCAAAATTATAAATAACAGTAAGTGAGTACATGCCATTCAAACGTAGGCAGGCATGAATTTACGAAATAACTCATAACTTTCATAGTCTTACCACCAATTAACAATGTAAATAAATTACTAAAGCCCTATCAGGTTATAATTTCCCCAAAATAACATTTCGGTGATTATAGTTATGAAGTAACTAATCAAAGGGGGAAAAAATCCTAAATAACCCCAATGAGCAGGAATCAAGACGGTTGGATTGCCAGGAGTCTCTGCCTCTAGTGTGAGTTTCTTTACATCCAAGAAACCCCCCACAGCTATTCTGCCTGCTATACATGCAGATCATGAGCAGAATACTGATGGATATAAACAGAGTAGACTCACCACTGTTTTATCAACCATGGTAAAGATGTCTAAGAACAAAGGTACCAAAATGTATGACGAGGTCTCCTGCCATCGCTCAGATAATGGAAGAGATAAGAGGCTTCCCCATTCTGCATGTTATCCAAAGCTGTGGTAGCACCTCCTCATCACAAAGTGTGTTACAGGCATTCAAAATATACTTGGCTACTCCTTTGGTGCTATGTCTGTATTGTGCAGGTAGGAACATGGAGGAGAGAGGAATTAAGCCTCCCAGGCGCACGCTGCAGAACTCAGGGAAATTGCATTTCACTGTCTTGTGCACAATCCCAGGAAGAGCTTTGATCAATACAGAATTCCATTTTTACACAAGAAATGCCACAAAGAGGCAGCAAACCCTCAGAAATAATTGATAGATATTTCAAAGGGATTTGACAGATCATTAACTCTGGATTTCTTCGGTGACATCATCCTGTTTGATCCAATTAATAAAAACAAACCTCACCAGCAGAAAACCCAGGCAGGCCTTTGTACAGACGTGGTACTGCAGTTTGTAAGCACATGGCCTTTCTGCTAACTATCGCCCCAAATCAAGGGAAAGGATGATCCCTTTCCTTAAAGCAGGTTCAAGTGAATACAATTAGAATGTCTCTGCAAACTTTTACTATTTTAATGTTGAGGGTTTGGAAGCAGCAAGAACAAAGATTTGTTGCTGACTTTGTTGCTAATTTAGGAAGTTCTGAGTTGAGACAGCCCAGGATTGATAAAGTTGTTTCTATAATCAAATTAGTTTTATCAAGAGACTGCTAAAAAAAGCAAATTCATTTCTGAAACCTCCCTGTACCTAACAAGAGATCTAAATGTGAGTCTCACATCAAGCCAGTAGACTACAAACAGTTGGATTCTTAAGCTTTACTGGCAAAAATAATACTCATTGCAGGCAATTATTGTGTGAAGAGCAAATATGATTACGAAGGAGATCACAAAGTAGGCCATTACCATTTCATACAATGGAATATTTTCCTATTCACTTTTCCTTCCCTAATTCTCCTCCAGAAACAAGCAGGATTTCTCTGGGCTGCAGAAAAATCCCACCTCTACCACCTCATTACCCTCTCACGTTGCGCTGTGCTCGAGAATGTACAGAACAGACATCAGAATAGAGTGTTGGGGTGCGCAGAGCTTTAGAGCAAAAACATGTAAAGCACGAACCTGGTCTAACATCCAAAATGCTCGTGTTTCTGTTGCTGTGTGGGCTTCTCCTTAACACCGATTTGCTTACAGGGAGAAGCTGTTCACTGTCCATAAATTTACTGAAAATGAAACGTCTGCTTTCAACAAACAGGGTACATATTGTTGTGAACATTAAGGGTGCGAATGTTAGATTCTTGCCAATTCTTACCCTTGATTTCTGCTCACAATCAAATATTTTTTTTTTTAAAGTAGGTAAAAGTAGCAGTAATTTAAGTTTACTCCCATTATACCGTGTAACGCAGTAACTCACTGGAACAAAGCTGTCAGTGCCCTCTTGGGCAGCTCGCTGCTCGCAGAAACACGTCGTGACTTGCACTGCTTTTAACCTGCTGCTGCTGCTGCACAAACTGCAGCCTTTCGGGAAAGGTTCACGGTGTGTTAGTATTTTTGGAACAACGCTACTACCCCTGCCACAGAAAAAGGCTTATCAGTTGCTTGTTACTCAACCTCCAAACTGGAACAACCTCAAAGATACCATTCTAAGGTTTGAAAGGTCAAATTTAGTTTGTAATTCTTTAAAACCACACATTAATTTTGATAGCACCTTCAGACAGCTGAAAAGGCTGATGTTTCTGAGGATAAAACTGGCCACTGATACAAGCAGAAGGGGTTTGGCTACAAGACTGAATACGTGCACAGATAAAGCAGGCAGGAAATGGGTCGATCAGCACCCACCTGCTCCATGGAGCCCGCTGAGCGTGTGATGCTCCGAGGTTTGTCATGCTGCTGGAGGTGATGAGGTGGGAACATCTGTGCAATACACTTACCAAATAAACATTGGATTCAAATGGAAGGCAAGAGCCTACTTCAGCTGAAAGAATCAGACCAACCCAAAGTAATACATGTTTAGAGCCACAGGAAATATTTATTATCAACATTAATTTGTGCTATGGTTTATTCTTCTATACAACGTAACTACTGCATAGATTCCATAGCTGGAAAAAGCTTAAAGAATCACTCAGAGCCAAGAAGTACACAAAGGAAAAGTATTTTATCATCTGTCCAACATACATTCAGTGTTCCTGAGAAACTGCCTCATTGGAGTAGAAACTGCAAAATGAGAACACCCCCCAGGCAGATCAGCAGAACTCGTCTGCTCCCGCTGCCGCAGGAACGGTACTTTACTGCTGTTACCACATTGACTTCATCTCCTCAATACGGAAGCTGGGAGCTCCTGGAAACCAACCACTTCTCTCGAATGCATCGGTGTGAATTAGAGGCAGCCTGAGCTTGGCATTTGCTAAAGGAGCAATGAAGAGAAGAGCAAACACTCTCATGTAACAGTTTCATCCCAGTTTTGAAGCTGCTTATTTCAAGCTCAAAAATACCTGACATTCTACCAGAGTAAAAGGTAGGAGAGGAAAAATGAGCCTGGTTGACCAAGTAGGTCATTTTTCCCCTTCTGCTTCACATAAATCTTATGTCACATACAGAGTCCTGAAGTTAAATACTTTTAAAAGGTCAACAGAGTACCAATACAAGATTATACTTGTATAATGTTTATTATTAAAACATTCAGCTGTTGGAAAAGCAAGATAAATGGCTATTCCTCACAAATTACAGCAAGTGAATAAACTCCTGTACTTTAGAACACAACTCCCTGCTTCCTAGCATCATGGTGCAGTCTGGCTTTCTATTGCTAAACTGTCAGCAAATGAAGAAAACTATGGCAATCTGATTACAAATTAATAACTGCAGCTTGACTGGGTGGAAGGAAGACTCTTTGCCTGTGACTCCTGTTAAGGTATCTTTGTAAGCAACACACTGAGAGCAAATCTCAGTGCATTTGCTTTAAGCCACATTTCTTATGACAAATAATTAGCAGCTTGAGATGCACCACGGAGCAGCGCAGGTTGAACATGACACAAAGTGCTGCTGTTGCAGAAGCCTGATCTGCACAGAGAGGTGGTTGGTGATGAGAAACCATGAAGCTGACCACACCAACACGGAATGTGCCAACAGAGACCGGCCCGTACCAACAGCTCCAACCGCAGGGAGCGAGGACAGGTACCACACAGGGATACACCCCTGCAGCCCCAGAGGGATGCCTCCTGCGCCGGCGCGTGTGTGTGTCTCCCAGAGGAGATGGAAGTTCAGGGGTTTATGGCATCAAGACACAGTGAAGCATGAAGTCATCATTTACTCTTTTCTCTGACAAAAACTCTAAGTGCTATAAAATCCCTACAAATCTAAACACAGTACAACTGGTCACTGCTGTCCCCATGTTACTAGATACATACCTAAACACAGCTTTATGTACTCAGCCATTAGCAACTACCTCCGTACCTGACAAACCTAGACTGTTACCTCACATCAATATTAGCCCTTTACTGCTTTGAGGTATTATACAGAAGCATGATCAAGACAGGAGACTCTCCTCCTTTCAAAAAAATATACTGCTTTCACTGTACTATTCTCCTATCATCTAATCCATTCTGTATTTCCAAAAGCCCCACACTATAAACAGTTTATTTGATATAAACTTGCATTTTCAAAAACACACCAGAATTTCTCTGGTAAAAAAAAAAAGCACTGTAGTAACAAAGCATTGCTTCTCCTTGTAGGTTGTTCCAGAGCCAACAACCAAGCAAGCCTATGGGAGCAATGCCTCAGCGCTCCAGAAGAGCCATGCTCACACCCTTGCTAACAGTTTGCACGCTCTGAAGTGACTGACAAGGCAGGGAACGCAGCAAACAGCTGGAGTCAGCAGGGGCAGGCGAGGCACCTCCATAGGCCAGCGAAGAGCCACAGGACCTTTCAGTCAGCAGTGGCACTTGGCAGAACGGAACACAGGGGCGCTGCGTTTCTATCTGATGAGAGCAAACTCTTGTATATTTTGCAATTTCCAATTTCCCCCCCACTTACTGCAGCCCACAGCACAAGCGGCCAAACCCAAAGCTCTGGTAATGAGCAGGGCTGTGGCTGTTTTTAACCGAGGGAGGTGGAGACCTTCATATACTTGCAGATAGAGCAGCCTCACTCCTACACTGCCTTCTCGGTCTCCTTTCACTTCTCCAGGCAGCCTTTTTTGAGTTTTCTCCACCAGAAAAATGTGAATGAGGTTCTGCCTTTCAACACTTAACTCACAAAAACCCCAGGGCTGTTCTCAAACCCAAGTTATTCTGTGTCCATCTGTTGTATCCTCCAGGAGCTGTAGGCAAGAGGACGGCTCCTGATACGGTTTCCCTTCAGGACCTAAAAAATGTCTCTCGGAGAAGCTATGCTGTCCCTTTCATTAGTCCTTCAGAGAGGGAGCATTACTTCTTGGGTAACTCGCTCCCCACTGCTACGTGGCTCCAAAGTTACATTAAAAAACACAGTGAAATTCACAGTAGCTTTAAGGTACCCACAGTGGTTTAAGCAAGTCCATATGTTACAGCCCCAGACCCTCACACACTCCAACCCCAGAGCCACTCTCCACTGCAGGATCGCTCACTAGTGAGGAACAGCTGTGCATTTAGCACACACAGTCCCACATGAGAAGACGCCTCAGCCCTAAACTTCAGCATTGCGAGCGCTTTGCCTGCCTGCTCTGCAGGAAGAAGAGCATTTTCCAGGGAATCAGTGACACACACAAGTGTCCCATCTGCTGGATCCCCGGATGCTTGAGCTTTGCTGTTGCCCAGATTGCAGCATGCTCGCCAGCAGAGCTGCCTCCCGCGGCTGCCAGGAGGGGAGCAGGCAGGGGGCCTGCTCCATCTCTAGTGACAGCTGGGACACTGACAACCTTCCAATTAAACCAGTGACACGGGTGCACCCAGCACCTCTCGGTGGCTCGCACAGGTGCCACTGGCTTAATTGGGAGATGGGAGGGCTGTGCAGCTGCCAGGGGCCGCTCCCCCGGCCGGCAGGATTGGCATTCCTCACAGCAAGGACGGAGGAGAGAGCCCAGGTCAGCTGTCACCACCCGAGCACTCTGCGGGTATGACAGCTACAAAAGAGAACACCAGGCCCAAGCCCCTCCCGTGTCATCTCCTCTGGCAACCACAGCCATCTGCTCCCCATCCGCACACACCAGCCCCACGGCAGCTTCTGCCACCTGGTTCTGGGGTCCTCAAGGGGCCTCGCACCGAGAACCAGCCGTGCCTGTGCACCTCGCTGTGCCCGGGAGAGCCGGGCAGCCAGCAGCGCAGCACCCGTGAGCTGAAGGCTGCACAGACACTGCAGACATGGGTACCTGGGGAGCAGCCAGCGTCCAGCACGGCACAGAGTGCCCCCCACCCGCAGGAGGGGCAAACCCCACGTACTGAGTGAACCCCAGGTACCCTCGAGCAGGGATCCAAACCAAACACAGCTTTAGGAGCACTCGTGTGAAAGCAGTTCGCTTCAGCTCAGGATCCCCATGTTTTAAAATAAACACTATGTAACTGCCACCAGAAAACTTCATCCAACTCAACATCCTACAGAATCGACCTCCCTCCTTCCTACTGAGAACCATTTCATAAGGCAGGGAAGTTCAGACCCATCCCACAGCACCCGAAGTAGGGGAGATTCCCCCCTCACTTATAAAACCTGAGGCACCCCCAGCCCCAATGTGTAGCACAAATTCACTCAAGCGTTAATCATCAGACGTTCTCTTTCACAGTACTGTCTGCACCGCTAACAGTTCACAAAACTTCTCTGCTCCCCATCACATAAATGGCAATTAAGAAAAAAGCAAACCCTGGTATTACTGATTCCAAGTAATTTCATAGGCAACTGCTATGATTTAAACAGGGTTCCCCAAGGATCAGTGCCCCAGATCAGTCTAACAGGTTAGCTGCCAGCTCTCCAAACACAGCCCAGGGTTGCCCCCAGCCCCACAGCACAGCACTGCACAGCTCCTGCTCTAGGGGAGCTTCCCTGGGCAAGAGCTGCTCCAACTCCTCTTTGTCAGAAGGATCAAACCTCAGTATTCCAGGGAGAGGAACTGAAATCTGACCAAGTAAGTTAAATCACAGAATGGTTTGGTTTGGAAGGGACCTCAAAGATCATCTAGCTCCAACCCCCTGCCATAGGCAGGGACACCTTCCACTAGACCAGGTTGCTCCAAGCCCCGTCCAGCCTGGCCTTGAACACTGCCAGGGATGGGGCAGCCACAGCTTCTCTGGGCAACCCATGCCAGGGCCTCAGCACCTGAGACACTGGGACAGTAACTTCTTCCCAATATCTGATCCAAATCTACCATCTTCCAAGTTAAAGCCATCCCCCAAGACCTATCCCTACAGGCCCTTGTCAAAAGCCCCTCTCCAGCTTTCTTGCAGGCCCCTTCAGGCACTGGAGGCTGCTCTAAGGTCTCCCCTGAGCCTTCTCTTTTCCAGGCTGAACAACCTCTCTCAGCATGTCTTCACAGGAGAGGTGCTCCAGCCCTGTGAGCAAATCTTACTACAAATTCCACGTGGGATAAGCTTTCCCAAACTGAAAATGCAGTCAGATTGTATTTCACTAAAAATCACTACAAAAGTACAGTGACACAATGGTATCTGTCCGGCAGTGCCACTGGTGCTCTTGTCTGTATTGATCCTAACCTGCACCTGAACACACCTGGCCACAGACACTGCACAGGACGCGACTACAGCTCTGTCCAAGAAAGATCCAGGAGTATGTCGGAAGGCGGCAACCTCCAGAAACATCTGCATCTCATCTTTAAAACTATTTCCTACATAATTTAAGCAAGTTTGCCAGGGATCACCACTGTACGCACTGTACCCAAATCACCATGACCTGCCCCTGCAGCACCTGCACTTTTAACACCGAAATCCTTAACTACCGCCGCGTCAGGAAAGCAGCAGTTCCATGGGGCACTACCTGGCTCCTCAGCTTCTCACCTTCTGGTCAAAGCAACAGAAATACTGACATAGTGTGGCACCAAATTAGTATAAATAGACTTTATTGAAGTCAGTACCTTCGTACTGAGGCCGAAGATTGTGTCTACATAAGCACAAGTTGTAACATTTCACAACTTCTAAAAGGAATGTCAACAATTACAACGATCATGCATACCATGGTCGATAATCACATTTTTAGAAGCATTTTCAACCATTTCTAAAGAAATGCTTATAACATTGTTATATATAGAACTACTTTCAATAAACTGCAAAACATTGATTAGCTTTTCCAGTATGAGCTACAGTGTCAACACAAAAGGGAGGCATAAATGTTTAATTTATGAAATCAGAATGGAATATTTACTGTAAAGAAAAATTAAAAAGCTTTCAAATAAAGGCCATTATTGAACCAAAGTGAAGAGCACAACTTGAACTTTGAATCCTTTCATCTCTTAAAGCTGTCCTCTGAGTAACTTCAGTTCAAAGCATAAATTCAGTACTGTGAGTATTCCTTGGACTGAAGTTTGGCAATGATGCGATCCAACTGTCTCTTTGCTTCGCACTGTGGAAAATTGCTCATGTCATAATATTGTGGGGCAATTTTCACCAGCCTGTCAAGAAAGCAAAAGTTTGTTACTAATACTCAAACTTTCAGATGCATCCTACAGAAACTCTGCAGCTGAGGGAAACAACAATTATCCCTCATTTTCAGCCCATCTGTGATGCTAAGATCAATGCAAGTTTCACACACATTTACATCTCAGTCCCACGCTGTGGCAGCACCCGAGTCCAAGGCAAGAAAGCGCGCGCAAGCCTCACGAGATGCTGCTGCTCAGCCACGTGTCCCTCGCAGCCCCTCGCTGCTGTCTCAGTATGTGTCACAGCAGCTCCTGCAGTCAGAGCTGCTGCTCCAGGTAGAAGCCCACAGGAAACAGAGCCCACCTCAATACCCATTTGTGCAAGAGCACAGCTGAAGCTTAACTGGTTTAAGCTTAAAAACACAACCAAGGCCATAGGATCCTGCCTTTAGGCTATGCAGCGCTTCCCAAGAAAAGGATTTCTAAGGAAGGATTCAAATCTTTTCTATTAAAATACTGCAGGCTATATGTGCTATGCTTTACGACTTACAAATTTGTGAACTCTTTCTGCACAACAGCACGATTTCAACAACTGAAGAGCCTCACGTGCCCCCAAAGCCTGTAACTCGGCAGTTTAAGTACAACCTTAAAGACAGGCAAGATGATTCAGATCTCTGCTTGTCTGCAGAAGATCAGGCCTCTAACTTCCTCGATATACACTCTATTGACAGATAAATATTATGACAAGGCAGGCTGTACCTCTTTCCTTCTTAAGAAAGCACTGAATCCTGTTCACATCCTTCCGGAAAAATTAACATACCTACTGCCAAGAGAGGACCTAGATCTTGAGAACAAAAGCATCCACTGGTATCTCTTAAGCACACAAGTGGGCACTAGGACATCTCCCCGAACCTAGCACCTCCAAGCAGCTCCTTCCCAGCAGGAGTACTACAGTCACTGGGTTTAAGGCAAGCATTTCCCTGTGCACTGCACAGAGGCCAGTTTCACACACAACTCCCACAGACTGGAACAAGTATCCACAAAGAAAACCTTTAATCATCTGCAAGACCACAAGTCCACACCATTACTGTTCCCCTGACCGTTTTCTAATATTAGCTTCAGGAAAAGTGAGAGGAATTGCCTCAATTTAAAAAACGAGAAAGAAAACCAAGAGCTTTACAGTAGGTCATGACTGTTTTAAGACTTCTGGCTTACCATTCTGGCTTGATGTCTGTACATGTCCGGATGTAATTCTTTGTTGTAAGGACAAACTCATTGTAGAGCACCCATTCTGGTTTATGATCAAGAACAGTGGAGGGATGCAACTGCACCACCTGGTTGTCTTTCACTGTTAAGTAATGCCCCGTCCGTTCCAAATGTGCCACCTAGGGACAAAGACATCCTTCCATTACCACAGGCAATTTTTAAGTGAAGTGATTTGAAGCCGACTCTCAAGTGTTCTACACAAAACACAGTATCCCAACTTTCAAACCTCATCTAAATTTGGCACATTACTTGACCACTTCAACCATTCAGGCTTTTTTATAGACACAATCAAGATGCCAGATGTTTCTGCTAACTGCCATGGTAAGTGTATACTCTAATACACAATTCAAGCAACGTACAAAAATAGTTATCACCCAAAGAGAAGAATCATTATTAGAACAACGGCAAAGCAAAGAGCAGTATAAGAAGGGAGTATCTGTTGGACAGGTTTGTAACATCCCACAAAGTCAACCGTGATCCACTACAGAAACCTGCTTCAAGCACTTCATCACAGCAGCTACTGTGGGACCAGGAAGCCACAACGTTATCCTTTCAAGTTCTTATTAGTGCAGTGTTTCAGTAGTAATTCTACTGATGCATGTATTGTTGTGCAAATCCTCTTACACAGTGGCCTGAAAAACATCAGTCCAGTAAGAATGGGAAGTTTGGTATGTCAGAAATAAGAACAGCCTCGTTACAGCATCAGGTTCAGAGCTGGAAAATGTAGGTTCAGCAACACACTTCTGCTGTGACCTTGGTGAAAATCAATTAACCTCTCTCTGACTAAGCTTCTTGCTCTATGAAAGGGAATAATGCCTCACTCACTTGAGATGCTCTGATACCTAGCTCATTAAGATTTGTGGGGAAGCAGACAGTTATCCTTAGAAGGATATCCTCTGTAAGAACAGTTAATCTAACAGAACAGGTAACTAAAATTAACCTTTTGATACTCGCAATTCAAGATGACCTCAGTACTTATTTCATTGCACATATATATATATATATACACACACACGCACACAAAAATACCATAAAAAGATTAAGCAGGATGGACAATGGCTGAAAGATGTTGAAAGCCATTTTTAATCAGGTCATCGTTAGCTGCTTTCCTTTAATGTAGGCTGTATACTGCCTTGTTTTCCTAATTCCTTGCTATATCTCACCTTTTCCTACTAGATTAAAATCCCAGGACTTCTAAAGCAATAGCTACCTCAAATTTTAAAGTCAGAATTATCTCCTTAGTAACACACTGAGTGTGCTTCCCTTTTATATTTTATGACATTAATATCCAGAACATGTTTTAGGAGTGGAACAAAGTATTTCAATGGTCTGCAAATCTTCTCACCCAAGATCTTAGCGATAACGCTGTTACCTTACTTCAAGTCCAGGGAGCCAACAGAGGCTGTTTTCAATGGAGATTAACAGCACTCTGTTTGTAACCATTTAGGCTTAATTTCATCCAACTCAACCCAACATTTGCGAAATTAAGTAGCAGTACACCTGCAAACCAGCCTGGAGCAGACACTCATCTGCCACAGAACAATTCATTTATTTAGGTTTCATTCTAGAAAACAGCTCGCTGTTAAATTTAAACCAACACGATTTACCTTTAGCACCTCGGTCTCACTCAGATGTATTAAAACAGTGAAGTTTTATCAACTAGCTTTCCCAAATACATGTGATTACTATCATTAGAAATGACATGGAAAATCACTGTATTTCTTGTTTATTTTGTGTAATTCTGAACTAAGGAAAAAAGATTCAGAACTAACTAACTAAGCATAGCCAAAGAAAAAGAAACTCTGCAGAGAAGTACAGTTGGCTCTTGACTTCCAGGGAAGGACAGGGACTGGAATAACCCCAATTAAGAAAAATACGTTTCCTTAGAACACGGATATCAGGGATAAGTCTCTTTTAAGTGGTTACACACTATTGTGACTTATTTAGATCCCGAGCTAACACTGAGCTACAGTACTTATCCTATTTAGATTCTATAAAGCACTGCTGTGAGCACACGGATTGGCGCAGAATTTCAGGCCCGGCAATGACAACGGCATCACAAAACACGCGGAGTGACGCTACGGCTGCACCGCAGGCCATGACGCTCCAGCAGCCAGCCACTGCATCCTCCTGCTCCCTCCCGGCCCGAGCTGCTCCCGCACAGCTCGCTGAGCGCCAGCTCTGCTGCTTCTCCAAAGGGGGAAGTGGCTTGCCAGGTCACGAAGCTAGAATTTAGGGCTTGGGCAAGCAGCAAGGTTGAGGTAAGGGAACAAACAAGGACCCATGGGAGGCAGCATATACCATACACTCCTCTGAACCCCAGTGCCTGTATATGTAGTGGTGGCTGGGCCAGATGTCCTCTAGAGGTCACTTCCAACCTCAACCAATCCTTTGGTGATGATTCTGTGTTTTTCAGAGCATAAGCAGCATGAGCTTCCACAGAAACCACAGTATCATACAAACAGGCTCATTTTTCAATGAGTGGTGGCAGTAAGCAAAATACACACCTGAACCCTGCAATCATCAACGAATCCATCATGTATTAGTACAACACATTTGTGAGTTAGGCTACCTGAACAAAGAATGAGGCTGTAAATGGAGGGGAAAGCTATTAACGCTATTGACTACTATAAGGAGCTACACAAACACGACTCTCAAAGGATCATAAAGAGCCAAGCCAGCCCAGGTTGCTCTGCAGACCAAAAAAGGCCACCTGCTGATCACTTAAGAGACAATTACAAGGCTTTTATCAACATGACAAACCCCCGCGGAAACAGTGGCCACCACAGGAAAAGGTTTTAGTTCAAGTTCTCCTAAGAGAGCTTCAGGGATGCCACGATTTCATTAAGAATGGCACACCCTCCTCTGAAATTTTAAGTGTGCTCGTGCTTATGGATTATCCATCGTGTCACTGAACCTAGAGAGCCCAACCAGGGGTCTTTAACCAAACACTGTCAATCCAAATGCATTTAAAAGGGCAAAAGCAGGAAGAGTATTGCCAGATCCAACCCTTTTTAGATTTAAGGCTACAGATCTTGGCAGGCTGGTCTTGACAGTTTAGAGGAATTGTTGTTTCTCGTCTTTTTGAAAAAACAATGCTAACATGCACCAAAGGAGCAATGTCGGCTGCTTGGGTTTCTGCTTGCAGAGCATGCAAGTGTTTCTGAACCTATTAAAAAAATTAAACCATTCTTCTGCATTCTTGAAGAGCAAATGAATACCATTAAATGCACTGGTGACCACCTTCGTGTCATAGGTTTATTTTATTACCTTTCTATTGTTGTAGGAGCCTGATTATGTAAAGACTTCAAAGTATACATCATTCTATACGCAGAATAGCACCAAAGATTGAATAGTAGCAAGAATGAGATGGGAAGAGGAGTAGTCCAATCATCTGACATCTAAATTCCTGCAGAGCACCAGGTCACTGAGACTCATCCTCTCTAATGACCCTGATATACCCTGTGATCCCAAGCCATGTTTTCCAAAAAAGGTTCCAGGCTTGATTTGAAGACACCACAGGACTTAGATCCACCTTTAAATTCTGACTTAAATTTCCAACTATCAATTCTTGTTCTGCCTTCAGTACTAGAGCAGAAATAAAATGACAAAAGCCTAACAAAACTGGTAATACCAATCTCAAAAACAACAAAAAAAAAAATCACTGGGATGAAGATGACTCATCTTTAAGATACTTTGGCATTTGCTTGCCTTTTCCAATTCAACTGTAACAATTTCCTTAACTTACTTCCTGCAGCATAACTTTTGCTTAGTCTTTACCACACACTTATTTCAGCTACACCTCTATTAACGCTTTAAAAATTGTAAGCTTAGTTTTCCTACCTCTGCTGAGTAAATAATCATCTACACCCAGTTCTTGAGTTTTGTTGCCAAATTACAGATGGGTTACAGTTGTACAATTTTTCAATCCTTCTCTTTTAAGGCAGGATATATCTAGCACTGAAGCATTGAGAAAATAGCATTTCCCTGGTGTATTTTACACTCCTGCTCTATTTTACATATAGTTTGCATATTCTGATGCACGATACAGAAACAGTTACTGAAAAAAGCAAATAAACATTTTTCATAACAAAACCTAGAAGAATCCAGGGACATAAGAATTCTGTAAGACACTGAACTTGTTGGCAGCACCTATCCTTCCACAAGTTTTTCTGCACACAGAATTGTTGGCATTTTTAACTTATTTTACTGCTCCTTCTGCTTGTCTGAGGATTTACTGGAATTCAAGTTTGCATTTAAATATGAAGGGTGAAGAGATGATGTGTCATCAGCAGAAATTCCACATTTATCAGTCACTGACACACGACTGAAGGCAAATTTACAGTACTCAACACTAATTACATAATTAGTACTATATCAGTAGTTAATACGGATCCTAACATCAACCAGAGGTCCTGATTACTACAGGAATTTCTACAGTAAGATTTGGTGACTGTTTTTAGGACACAGAGGCCATTACTAAAGTATAAAACAACACCGGCAATGAGAACTACTTCAGAACAAGGGCTGCTACTGGTTTTAACACTCCACTTAAACCTTAAGAAGTTTGAAGAAACAACTTCTGCCATGTGTTGCCCACAGACTGGAGTACTTTACCTGCAAAGACTATTTACAGCGCACGCACACACTGTGCAAGTGCTCAGACTTGGCACTCCATGCACGCACTGTACCAAGAGGACAAAGAACGATGTATGCATTTCATTACAGGGTTTTCTGAACACGGGTCCCCAAATGCCAGAGCCCGAATACCTGCTTACAGAGAGCACAATGTGCACACAGACTGCATTTTTAAGTACTTCAACTGCTGGTAAACAACATCTCTTTTGAGTATTTATATTTTAAGTTTTCTACTGAAGGTTACTCAAAACAACAGGGAATTCATGAGAGGGTTCAGCCAAGGTCAAACAGGTAGCACGCTATCATGGACGTTAAAGAGTCAAAGAAAAAACAAAATAAAATGGACTCAAACACATCAAAAAAGAAACTGGTGAAATGGCTTACACTCCAAACACCTTGACCAGGTCTGCCATAGCTATCCCTTGATTCAGCCCAAAAATTCAATTAGACTATTTAGGTGATAGGGTCACTAAACAACCTGTTGACCATGGAAGCCCAAGGAGGCTTCTGGAAGGGCTTTTATTTTCATCTATGTGAGCCTACATTTTTGTTGTGAATAGAGCAGTAAAGTCAGATCTTTACGTCCTGAGCAGTAGAGACTAAAAATCTATCTGCCCCAACAGTGTCTTTGAAAAGATTTACAGCATTAAAGGTGTAGGGGGGACTGTGTACTAAGGTATCCCCAAGAAAGATGAAGAGAATAGGTGCTGAAAGCAAGGACTGAACACAGTGACTGCCATTAAAGGTTCTGTACTCCTGGATCTGCAAGAGCCAGCAAAGGGACTCTTCTAGCCCTGGGGATAAACACTGAACAGAAAAAACACAGCATTAAGGGACTATGGCACCAAAACACTCCACCAAAGAACAAAGCAAACAAAAAAGCCAACACCAAACCAAAACACGCAAAACTCCAGCACCCAAAGAAAAACCTCAACCTGCATTCTAGCTTGGAGACTTGCTTAACATGAAATGCAAAGCAACCAGGCAGCAGCAGCGAGGACTTGCTTCCATACATCCTGGTTCAGGAGGCAAATGAGTTACCAACAGCATACATCTTGAGAGTACAGATGTGCACTTGTGACTTACATATTTTTATGTACTTGTACATAAAGTACTTGTGTACTTGTGACTTACATATTTTTAAAGTGAAATATAAATACGGAAATGTATGCCAAAGAAAATACTCTCCTCCTACAAGGACTACATATAATTTTTATATACAACTATATCTCCCCTACTTGTATGGGATTACAAATAATTTAAAAACTACATTTCTGCAGTTACTCTGAAATGCTGTATGAAGTTCCTTCCCCAGTTATTCAGAAGTTAGCAGCCAATTCCTGATTAGTCATGCCAGAAACAGTATTTTGGCATGAGGAAGACTGCCTAAAACTTCTCTTCCAAGTAAGATTTGCCTAAAGAACGTTCAACTGGAGAAAGCCCCAAGTAATCCAACAAAGACTAAGAGGTAACAGAGTGAGCCATCTATCATTTAAGTAACATCCATAAAGTTTTGATAAATTGTAATAACCATCCTAACATTAAAAGCCACCTAACACCAAACTATGTTCCCTACAAGGATGCACACATACCTGCATGAAATACCCGGTAACTAATGCCTTTCTTATGTTGATGTAATAGTCTCGGCTGGTAAAGTCTGTGCTTCTACGAGGCAAATTAAATCTATCCATGATTCGTGACAGCTGTTGGCGTACATTGTCTGCAGACATCAGGGACCTGTAGTTAATGAAGTTGTCGTAACACCACTGAACCGACTCATGATCTGCAACATTAAAACACATGAATCAAAAATGAGTATTTCATCCAATTAGAACAAGTAAATAAAACAGCAACTGATCTATCAGTCACATGAACCAGAAAAAAAAAATATCTATAAGCTTTCATATATGACAAGAGCTCTTGGTTTATTCAGTCATCATTAGATAACGAGCCCAAATTGTTTTCTAGTCAGGAAGCATGTGGTCAGGACAAAGTAGCTTTTTTTTCCCCTCTCGCAAATACAATATACACCCAATCACTGATGTGTGCCTGAAATATCCCCCCCGCTACATTTCACACATTTAAAAAAATAAATAAATAAATAAATGCATAAAATCACACCCTGCAACTGGAAAACTCATCTCCCTGATTTGCACTGTAAAATGGAACTGAACTTCAGGAACACTGCACCATCTTTAACTGCAGAGTGCAACGAACACAAGAAGACTGTACACAATTACACCGCATTTGAGGAAACAAACCCTCCTTAAACACAAGTGCGTGTTTAACACCAAGAAACCCAGTTCTCCCTACCAATTCTATCGCTTTTGAAATGATGCTTTTCTATAGCTTTGTTAGTTTAATAATCCAACAAAACCAGTGTTAACAAAACTTAAATAGTCATGTACAGAGACTATTCTTAATTTGCAGTGAAAAGGTTTCACAGTGAGGAATATGTTCAAGTTTTCTGTGCTTTATATTACAGAATATACTTAAGTATGAATGCTGAAGCTCTTGTACACTACCCAGCAGAATCATCACTGAAGTACTGCAGCATTTGTGCCATTTGAACTGTGCATGTTAGATGATCTGTAACTGTTTTATATTGTTCTAGATATACGGTAGCAGTGTTTTGTCTTCTGATCCTGCATCCCAGAAATCCTACTCAATTTCACAGTGAAAGTGAACAAAAGATTATTCCCCAAATAATTCCATTCCTTAGTAACCTGAGCATGAAAGCAGTGGCTTCCAGAAATATCTCCCCCCCAAAAAACATCTGCAAGACATACTTAATCCTGTTCACTAAAAAGCTAATAAAAGCAAGCAACAAATGCCTCCAACTCACAGATGTGTAGTGTAAGTTT
The DNA here is from genome assembly GCF_004027225.2 of Strigops habroptila. NCBI lineage: Eukaryota > Metazoa > Chordata > Aves > Psittaciformes > Psittacidae > Strigops > Strigops habroptila. The sequence goes on from NC_044283.2 coordinate 19,018,950, forward strand.
CTCAGCTATTGTTTCAAACAATTGTGAATACTTTCATTTGACTTTTACTCTGAAGATACCTTTATTTTAGATTGCCACATAAAGTGTTAGATTGTTTCAATGCAAAATTTCTAGATGAAAGCTGCAGCAGGAAGGGGCGCCCAGTTGGGTTTCTTTTTTACTCAGGGTAAAAAGACATTTGCTTTTTTGTTTGCTTACAGATAAATACAACTGGAGCACCCAAGTTAACCTGGTTGGCAGTTCAAAGTTACCTTTTTCCTTACCGCCAGGATAAGTCACTGTTAAAAAAACATGCCACTTATGTAGCCATTCTTCCTAGCTTGCCCTGTTCATTCCCATCTTTTTCAAGCTGCAAAAATATACTGTTGAGGAACCATACATTTTCCCTAAAAACCTTACACAAAAGTGAGGTAAATGAAACAAATTTATCATAGGGCTTTAAGTTACTTCTTGTTGATGCATCACCCATTTACCTCTCAATCCATCCCAAGGCCTTTTTACAGAATTCCTAACTACATTAAAAATATGTTCTGTGAACATATTCTTCAAATTCACTGTATTTTCTGCACTGCTCTCCCTGAAAATTCAGCAATTAAAGCAGATTTTGGTATAATTAATGTCAGATAACAAACTTCCAATATTTCTTAATTATAGGCACATTTACTTCCTTCTGTCCAAGGTTACCCAGCACTGATTTAGAAGCCTGCCTTGCCTCCATACTCATCAGTTTATTACATGATATCTTGGCTAGTTTTTGGGGTTTGCTTCCACCCCAAATGCAAGTGGCACTTAAATAACTTTTATATACTCAAAACAAAAAAAGTATTTGAGATCACAACAGAATGGCTCGGAAAACAAGCCCAAGCCTCTCATCTGTCTTTGGAACCCAGGAACAAAAGCTGGCCGCACAAACTATTGCAAACAATTTTGCTAAAGCAGGTGCACACTTACTTTGTTTGAAAGCATGGTAGACATTCAGCAACGTCAAATGATCTCCATCTATGTGGGCAAACCTCATCTTGGCTTCATCTGCTGCTTTCTTTGCTTCCGTGGGGCGAACAAAACACTGTGGGACTAAACAAGGTTGGTATGGGCCCAACACAAACGCCCATATCGATGAGTCACGCATTCACAGATAGAGGAACAAGGCCTAGCTAGGTCAGTTCACAGAGCATAGGGCAGGGCAGGATGGCCTCCAACTGCATCTTGGACTGTTTACTACCATGATTTGGTACATCAACACCTAACCACATCTGTAAGACAAGAGGGTTTCAAAGCTACAGAGTACCTGATTATTTAAATAGAACTATATGTAGGCATTAAAATCTCTAGTCTGAAGGCCATCAAGGTTGTCTATGTATACTGGAAGGCTAAACAGATCTTGGCTCAAGACCCAGTGCTGATAGCTCTACCAGGAGTTAGTAGCCCATGTAACAAAATGCTTTAATTGCAACTCTGCTTTCTCAGAAAGCCTCTACGGAGAGAGTGAAGATAGTTCTGAAACTGTACTGCGCTAGTACAGTCTAAACAAACATGAGATTTATCACAAGTCTGCTACCAGAAGAACACACCAGTAAAGTCAAGCCCTCTTCCCCAGATGGTATTGTTATCAGCACTGGTATACAGAAACATGTGAATGAATGTATTAATAAGTCTAAAGCTTGTGATGGTAGCGGCAGTGGTGGAAGGTTAAACTGTCCTTTGGCACTACTTGAAATAAAAACAAAACAAAACAAAACACCCTTGCAATGTGATGAGCTTTCTCCATCATTATATTCTTACGTAAGTCTGACTCAGTCTGACTTGAATCCAAAAACTGTGTTTTAACGTTCCCTTTCCAAATACAGACTACCAGAGGCCACAAATAGTACTGCAGCCAGCTTAACTCATGGTCTGTCGTTCTTACAGGTTTGTAATATCGATACTAATATTCCCAAAATGTAATTATGAGACCCTCACTTTAGACACCTACAGAAGAAAACAAAATCAGCTTGGTTTTAAAGTAGATGTACTTTTTAAGAGGTTAAATTTCAATTAAATTAAGATGCTAAAAATCTTTTACCCTTTTCCAGCTGCTTGGAACTAGACTACATCAGCCTCCTCAGGACTAAAGCCCACCAACCTCATGAGACTGCCTCTTAGCACCTGAACTGGCACTAACAGATGAGGTGCCTTTTGTGGGGAGTTAGTTTGACTTGATTCTTGAATTCCCATAAAACCCCCGAACGCTACATTTCAGAAATATGCCGAGTTGAATACTGCATGGAACTTGAGGAAAATACACCCTGCAACAGTGAATCACATGGTAACAAATCAAGACTAACACTCTAAAGAAAATGGAAATGCAGGTGCAAAATAAACACCTTGTATTTTGGGTCCTGCATTTGAAAGAAGAGAAAGTATAAAGCGTATTTCCGTTTCAAACTTAGACTAATAAAAGCAAATTCCAAATTACTCTGGCTTAACTCACTGCTTGGAGTAACTAATAGCACTTTCTACACCACAGCAAGACGCCACAACTCTTACAAAATGAAGTATGATCATTTAATCTGCCTATTTATTCAGTCTATCCTCTACTCTCTTCTGGTACCTAGTTTTTCCATTCAGTCCAAACTATTAATACACGGATTGCTATTAGAGCCTGACAAGCTTTATGGGGACTTAAGACACCCTAAAATAGAGTTATGCACTGGTTTTAAAAAAAAAAAAAAAGGTAAAAAAAAAGTGGGTTTCGTTTGGTTGGGTTTTTTTTCAGAGCAGAGTTTGATGACAAGCCATACATTAACCACCTTCAATCCTTTCCCCCTTACTCCCCCCCAAAGGCCTTATTTATCATCAATGGTTTGGGTTGGACCTTAAAGATCATCTACTTCCAACCCCTTCCACTAGAGCAGGTTGCTTCAAGCCCCGTCCAACCTGGCCTTGAACACTGCCAGGGAAGGGGCATCCACAGCTTCTCTGGGCAACCTGTGCAAGAGCCTCAGCACCCTCGCAGTAAAGAACGACTTCCTTTTATCTCATCTATGACATTAATTGTGCCTTAAAACAACAACAACAAAAAAAGTATCATGGCCTGGGAAAAGGTAAATAGGAAAAGGACTAAGACAAATCAGTTTAAGACCACAGACAAGGATACTAGACTCACTGCTCTGTAGTAGAGATCGGGGGGAAGAGGGAAAGGGAAGACAAAGACAGGCACCAACCTACCACCACCTCCGCAATTAAGCCTACCATTTAATTAAAATTATGATGATTCTGCCCTGCCCATCTGCTCTGAGTCTGAACAATCATAACTCTGCAACAAACATTTTAGCTTGCACTTAAAAACTTTCATATAAACATAGTGTAAGGCTAAACTGAAGCAACAGATTTTACACTTAGCTAAAACATATTTTGTTTAATCTGTTCAACCAAGTTAAACATGTAAGCAGCACACCTGCACTGTGCAGAGCCTGCTAAAATTGCACACCCAAAAGACAAAAGAGTAATTGTAAGAAATCCCCATTTTCGTAAGACTAAATATTGGTGCTTGTCCTATGACAGCTAACTACAAAATGAAGTCAGTTTTACACAACTGGGAAATGAAATACACAGCTTGATTGATAACATTTCTCCCTCATCAACTCCCTCAAGCAGCAGCTCTGCTCTGATGCAGTGCTATTCACTGAACGCAGCAGCAAAGTACAGCTGTGCACATAAATTAATCCTTATAAATATACATCCTCCCCCAAAGTTTTTCTTCCCTGTAAAAGTAATGACTGTTCTTCAGCTTTACCACTTAATCACTGAAAAATGTATCATCATTTCATGTACAACCTCATGGTTTTATATGAATTACACTGTAATAGTTTTGGAAATACTGGGGTTTATCAAAGTGCAGAAGAATGCACCATACAAAAATAGATTTCACCACCTTAAACACAGAGTGGTTGAGCTGACATTCCTGCTCCTGACTATGAGCCTAAAGAGAAATCTCCGTTCCACTAGCCTGATTACCACCACTCCCCCATCAACTTACATATATATATACACTTTTAACTGAAGTTCAGAGCAAACTGTTTGACCATTTTACGCACGTTAATTTCTTAATGTTACTATTCACTCGCTTCAAGGTTTCTACGTAAACCCATAATGATTGATTAAACACCTGTATGTTTTTAAAAGACATTTCTAATTTTACTAGAAATATATGTATATTGTTTATGGTTTTGATGTGGAAAACTCAAATTTTCCCCAAACTGAAGATCTGTATTTTGTTTAGTATCTCTTTCCCTGCTATTACCTGACAACATGGCAGTAATAGATAGGACCTCATTAGAACAGTTGTAGTCACAACTTGCAATAACCATTTTAGCCAGTTGTGGGTCCAGTGGAAATTCAGCCATCATGGATCCCAACTCAGTCAAGTCTCCATCATCATTTAAAGCAGCCAGATAATTCAAAAGCTCTAAGGCTCTCATCAGAGTTTCAGGAGCTGAAAGAAAAAAATATTCAGGTAGGCACATTAATCAAACTGCTCTGAATACCTGAATAAGTAAAAAGTGAGGAAGCACAGACTATTATAAGCCATCTTATTTTTCATTCTCCCTTCAGCTGTCTTCCAAACACAAAACTGTTACCAAATTGAGTTAAATACATCCAGACATGGGTGCGTGGGTGCCTGTCACTTATTTAGAAGAGCTCTTAACTGGATCAAAAGGTTTGAATATTTGAAGATTACTGCTATTCAAAAATACAGACAGCAGTGGAATTGTAAAACACTGGTTATCACAGTAATATCACCCCCCCCGCCACGTGCTGATGCCCTTTCCCTTGTTCCACACAAAATAGATGGATACAGTCCTACAATCTCATCCATGTCCACTTTAGATATCTATAGTCCTTCACAAATCTAAGCCTGCGTTCCTCATAGCGAGTGTGTATTACATTCCACAAAGAAAAACAGAAGGAAATCCAAAATGCTTTCTGGCTAAGGTACCATACGTAATGCACAGCACAAATGATGTAACTGTTCTGTACAGCTAGTAAAAAGCTTAGATTATAAAAAACATTTTTATTTTAGGGAGAAAAGCACCCAACTTTGATGTACTTAAATATGGCTGACCTACATTTTTAATTAGCAAAATAACCCAGTTAAAGTATGTATGAACATTTAACACTATTAGAAGGGAGACACACATTAACTTCATAGTTTGAGCCAAAAACATGTATCCAGCTTTAAAAATGCTAGCCAGTTTTATTTACCTACAGTTGTTAACTGATGCACAATCAAAATGTGTAATCAAGATTATAAGTAAAAAACCTCATCAAGTAACAGATTTTCTAATGCCCATAATTTTGTCTTACCCTCTGCAGGTAAGGGACATTCAGTAGATTACTCAGTTCCATTTAAAGTTGTTACACAGACAGAAACATAAGTTCGCTCTGGTAACACACAGAGCACTAAATTTCAGGACAAAAAAAAGACATTCCTTGCGGATTAAAAAAAAGTGAAAAAGCCCCCCACCAAAATACATTATATGATGTTATGATATAAAATATTCCCCAAAATAAAGATTTCAGTTAAAACATAACAGTTACAGTAGGCAAGATAAAACAGGAACACATACCTGGAGGATCCATAAAATCAAAGTGCACCAAATCATCTATACCAAGCTTCTTGAGTTGCAGTACTACAGATCCCAAGTTAGACCTCAAAATTTCAGGGTATGTGTTGTCCTGGGATAGGGAGAGGATAAAAAAGAAAATCCAGAACACTTGTTATTTTAAACTACACAAGCATTCACGTTCTGATTTTGTTTGCTAGCAAGGCACTCGACTACCTGTATTGATCAGGTGTTCTTCTACATGCAATCTGAAAAAAGTCATCTTACCTGCATTTCAGTTTTGTAAGCCTTCTCTGTATACAGCCTGAAGCACTTGCCTGGCCTGGTGCGGCCAGCACGGCCAGCTCGCTGCTGAGCAGAAGCTTTACTTATTGCAGTCACCAAGAGAGACTCCACTCTGATCCGAGGATTGTATACCTGTTTGAAAGCGGAATCAGAACAGGGAAGAAGGATGAAGAATGAACATTGCCCATGGATGAGACAACTATCTAAAAAAAAAACCAAAAACCAAAGTGCTTTAAACTTATTTTCAAACAGCTTTTGACTAGGAAATCACACGTTGCATGTATCTGAAAGGAGAAGAAAAAATTGGCTACAAGAGCCTCTGGATCAGTGACAAAGAGCTTCAAATACAACTGCCTCGAGAACAGCATTTACTTTTTGTTCATTTCTTAACAACTCCTGCCAGGCTCTCTGTCCTCCTTACATGTGTGTATTTTTAGATAAGATTTTTGTGGCAGGAGGAAAGTGTCCAATTTGTTCTGTAGAATGCTAAACACACTCTAGATGCTCAAATAATTCCATGAGGAAAAATAAAAACTGTCTTGATAAAAATTATAACGTTGAATAACCATGTTCTAGAGGTCAGAAAAATCTAACATTAAGGCTGAATGCAACTGTAAAAACCAGACTGATGACAAAGCAACGCTGTATTTCAAGGGTACATGGAGACTGTCACAGTTCAAAAAATATGCTGGAATTTACTGTAAAATTTCCATTGCAGTCGTACATAAACAGCAGCCTTGCCAGCTCAATAGGGCTCATGGAAAAGAATACACTCTACAAAAATAAAAGCAGTAGTCAGCTAGCAGTTTCAGTTGAAGATGTTCTTTGGGCCACGTTTTAACACCCTCCTGGTGTGAATAGGTATAAAACTTATACACTAAGTTAATTTCTTATTACAGAAGGTATTCTGTATAACTGTGTACAGTTCTGGTGTCCTCAACATAAGCAGCACATGGAGCTGTTGGAGCAAGTCCATAGAGGGGCCACAAGGACGATAAGGGGGCTGGAGCACCTCCCGTATGAAGACAGGCTGGAGCACCTCCCGTATGAAGACAGGCTGAGAGAGTTGGGGCTGTGCAGCCTGGAGAAGAGAAGCTGCATGGAGACCTCATAGCAGCCTTCCAGTATCTAAAGGGGGCCTACAAAGGATGCTGGGGAGGGACTCTTCATCAAGGACTGTGGTGGTAGGACAAGGGTTAATGGGCTTAAACTACAACAGGGGAAGTTCAGGTTAGATATAAGGAAGAAGTTCTTCACTGTGAGGGTGGTGAGGCACTGGAACAGGCTGCCCAAAGAAGTGGTAAATGCTCCACCCTGGCAGCGTTCAAGGCCAGGTTGGACAGAGCCTTGGGCAACACGGTCTAGGGTGAAGCATCGCTGCCCATGGCAGCGCGGTTGGAACGAGATGATCTTAATAAGGTCCTTTCCAACCCAAACCATTCTATGATTCTTTCAGTATAAGAACTATTTGTGGAAGAAAAAAAACAACCACACCTCAGCCTAAACGGCGATCGAAACTTCTGTATGAAGAGGCATTGGCTGTACTCACATGCTGCTATATCTCTCAATTTGCAAAAGTTTAAAGGGCTGACAGTGCATGTGAGTATTAAAGGAAAAGTCTAGGAAACCAAGTTATAATGACAGTTATAATTAGTGGAAAAAACTAAACTAATTTTATCCCTTAGTTACTGCATTTTCTGCAGGCAAGCTACATCAGTTCCTCTGAACATCCCATCATGTTCCAAGCAGCACAAGTGCAATCACAATCTTCAGGGCTACAATAGTACATGATAAATACTGACGAGAAACAATAGTGCCCTAAGTGTTACTTCTCTCTTTCCATTTTAGTGCTGGAGTTTTCTACACTAACGCAAATGGAAAGACGACGTGGCTCCTAGCACCATTTTTATTTACTTTCATACAATTCCTCGGTTTTACCTGAGCATTCTCAAGCACAGACACATGGTGCAATCCAGCCTCTCTAAAGTATCTAGGAAGTCCATATTCCAGGCCTAACTCTCAATATCCTCATGATTAAAAATTTTTCATTTCTTTTTTTAAGTAACATTCTTCTGCACAGCACTGTTTTGGACTGCTCTAGAAATGTAAAGTTTGCAGACCAAGTGCAAACCTAGCATGAGTTAAAAACCAAACAAAACCTAAACCAACCAAGGTCATGATTTCAACTGGGAAAAACCCTATCAGTGTTCAGAAAGGGAAGAGGAAACCACATTCCAGTATCTTTCCTACTATAAAGAGGATATTAAACAGTGTTTACCTTCTGTTTTGCAAAGCCAGGATCAATCACAAACACAACACCATCTATTGTTAATGATGTCTCAGCAATATTAGTGGACACAACAACCTGTAGAAAAATAAAATAGTAAGGAAACAGCTTTGTCCTGAAGATGAAGAGCTCTGAACCTGTCTCGCACCAAGGATTTCCAGCACTTCCTTCACTTCATCAATAATGTGTGTTTGAAAAGTGATTTTTGTTATTAAAACATTTGCTCTTCTGTTTCTTTTTTCTCAAAATTAACACTGATCTCTGATGCAAAATGACAAGTTACACAAATCCCTTTAACATCACCTGTTAATCCCATCTTTTTAACTTTTCTTTTTTAAAAGCCTGAACACGACAAACAGGTTAAATAATATCAAATGTTACACAACTGTGCCAGCACAGCATGTTCTTTTACTTTGTTTGGAATAAAGCAGTTATCAACACATTCCTTCTAAAATCCTGAGCAATATTATTTAATTTCAACTTTGGGGTTGTTTTTTTTTTTAATTACCAGATATTCAAACACACTCAAGGTTACATTCTAAAATGTTTATAAACTTTCTGAAGTTTAAGTCTTGCAAAAATTAAAGGTGATATCCAAGTTCTGAGGCTTGATTTGCCAGCCTTTAAACTGTGCGTCCAGCGACACGGTGTCTATAGATATCATTGGCTCTCATTCTAATAGTGACCCCGTTAAAATCATGTTACTAGCAAGTTTAACCAGCTACCTCAGTAAAGACCCAAAACCCATTCCGTACTTCATGAATACTACTTACATTTCACTTCTTAATGCTCTTCAGAGCACTGTCATCATTGTTTTCAGTTTTGCAATTCAAATTTGAGACACCCCTAACAATTAGTTCACAATCACAACGAAGCCAGTGGCTGCACTAGATTGATAATCCTGCTGATTTCTCTTCGTCCTCTCTCATCACTTTGCAAGCCTGCTTTTTGTTGCTTGCAGCTTGTCTCTTGCTTAGGTAGACTTAAGGTCTAAGCTTGCCCAAATGCTACTATATATTGAAAGCAACACTTCAGTGGAAAAAAAAATTGAAATTGATTTGGAATTAAGGTATTCCACCTTCTTAGAGCTCCTCAAAGAGATCAGTGCTGACACAAAAGCACAATACACTTTCATAAAAAAAATTGCAAAGAAGATGCATGTTGCATCTCCCGTGTTGCAAGGCCAGTCAAGTCACATTCAGCTTGCTGCTGAGACTGTAACTGATCTAAAAAGGCTCAGCTTTTTCCAGATCTACTAACGTATAGAACCATCCGTATCCAGACTCTTCAAATTGAACTTGAATTACTGAGCAGCATCAGAAGGTTTTGGGCCTGCCTTTAATCACCAATTTCTGTTAGGACACTTCAATATCAATAACTCAACACTATTAGCATGCTTAGTGCACAAAGGTCCATCAATTTCACTTGTTCTTGGATCACACAGAACTTTCCAAAGGTAGGAGGAAAAGCAGTTATTTATACAGTCATTCTGACATATGTAAAGATCTCGATTGTTCATGCCACAGTACTTAAAAACCATAATTAACAAGTGTAAAACCACAAGAAATATAAGTAAAAAAAATTTTGAGGAAATTCTGCCATTCTGCCACATCTTTCAAGCCCAGATCTATGTACAAAGCCACCTGGAAATCAAACAAATGAAATTAACACTACGTAAAATAATAAATTGTAGTTAATGAGCTTTTAACTGCAGGTTTGCAATTACTGAAATGCTTACGTTAAAAATGTTTTTAAGTATCAGATTAACAGTTTGATAGATCAAAGGGTTTTAGAGATTTAATCAAGTTACTTCGAATATTAAAATATACATAGTATCTATATTGCATGTGTATTAACTAGTAATGCTTAAGACTCCTGAAACAAACCAAAATGCAGCTTAAGGAAGAAGGGCTAAGATACAAAAGGGGAGTAGAAAGGCTCCTCGTTAAGTCATCTTCATCTTCCTCCACAGTATAAATACTCTGATTAGCCATAACTAGTTAAAAGCATTTTTTAAACCTTATCTTTACTCTTAAGCTTTCTTGCAATGATAGCTGATCTTGCCTAGCACACCTAAAAGACAAAAGAAGCTCTAAGTTACCAAGCTATACCAGTACTAGCTGTTACCATCACTACTGCTGCAAGATGCCACACAACTTCTAGCATGTTTCTTTTCTTTCACAAAGTTAAAGCTCAGGAGATAGTGATTCACCAAGCACTTCACTTATTTTTATGACCATTAGAGTCTCTGAAACAATTCAGACCTCCTGCTAGCTCTCTCCTCAGTAGTCCTAAAAAACTAGGTTCAACTCCTGCAGGAGACTGTGCAAAAGCAGACATTTTGTAAGATAGTGGAGGCACAGCAATACATGGTCCTACTTCACATACCTCAATCGCCAAGACTCCTAAAACATTTAAACAAATTTACAACACACAGACATGCTCTCACTCATTGCTAGCATTTGTTACGGAGCTAAGAAACAGAACACAGAAGCCAGAACATTTCAGCCAAAACAAAGAGGAGAAGTGGTAAACCAAAAACCAACACATACCACAAAACAAAACAACAAAAAAACCACCACAGAACACCAAAACCACACCCAAACAAATGAAACCTAATGGCTTCACGGGCCTGAACTGTATTATTGCTTATGTATTTTGTGTCTGCTTTTGTCTACAGTTAATATCGTTCCAGCATGGCAAGTTTTCTTGTAATGAAATAGTACCTACACTGAGAGCGTCTTCCTCTTAAGACACTGGTACTGGCTTTGTCAGTTCAACATAATGAAAGTTACAGACTGAATCTGTTACCCTCTTATCAGGAAAGCCAGGAACTGCCTATTTTGAATTGCACAGTTTTAAACATGAATGAAAACGTAATGAAATACACAGAGCTATTCCTTGTTCATCAACAAAAAGCAATTTCATTCATTTAAGTCATTTGCTAATACAATCTTCTTGCAGCATTAGTTTCATGACTTCAGACTGAATGCTTTCTGCAATCAACTTCAATAGGGAAAAGAATCATTTCAGTAAATTAAAGTGATTTATTCTTCCAGAACTCTAGAAAGTTGTCACTAGTATTCTACATGCATTGTACTGCACAAAAAACCAAATAATCAAAGAACAAACTCTGCATAGAGCAGATAGTGTGAGTCAGCTTTCAAAATCTTAACTCTGTGATCACTACGGCTTCATACAGCATTAGTCTAGCCTGGGTAAGCTCTATCAAGACTCCTTTCAAATGTTCAGTTTTAGAGAAATAACCAGTTTCTAACCTTTTTATGTGAGCATTCAAGAATTGAACTCTTGATTTTATGAAGAGCATTCACTAGCCCCATGTCAAGTTTTACAGTTTCTCAATCCACTTTGCCCAATGTAAGAACCTAAATTCCTCGCTTACTGCTACAGAAAACATCTAATTTCAGTGTACTTTTTTTCATTTGCATCTTCTCATAAACCTTGAGAAACAATAACCTGCCTCATAACGTCCCTTGAAGAGAGAGTCCATTTTGTGCTGGGTGTTCTTTGTTGGTTTGTGTTTAAACTAAATACTACCGCACTACCACAAAAAGCCACCCAAACAGAACAAAAAAAACCCAAACCAAAACTAATGGCTCAATAATTCCTTAGGGAAAAAAAATCCCATCCCTCTATGTAATTGTCAGGTGGCTGTCAAGTTCAGTACTGAACCTGATTTATCATGCTTCCCACAGGAAAGGTAAATAAACGCCACTCCCCTTCAGACACATCAAACTGTTACTAGAGTATTCATGCCTTACAAGTGGAAGCCATGATTTTGAATTGCACTGAGAAGCAAAATTTCAAGGTAATGTTAAACTGCACATTTTAACATGGACTGTTAAGGCTTCATCAAAAAAACCCTTCTACTTGTTGCTATCCAAATATATTTAAAACAGCTAAACCTCCTATGTAATTGACCACACAAGTGTGAGCAGCTAATACTGAGCAGCATACTAAACCAGTACTATTTACCTTTCTTCCTATTGCTCCATTTTGTTTTTTTGGTGGGGGAGGTTCAAAAATCCTTTGCTGCTGTTGTGGAGGAAGGGTGGAATACAATGGAATGATTTTGATGTCACCAACTTCAGGGCCTAAATCATCGATTTCACGTTTTATCCTTTTGCAAGCTTCATCAATCTCCTGCAAAACAGAAATATTGGTTAGAGAACTCCATGAAAAAGGCAGCACATTTTTGGAATGCCTTATGACAATTACCTTAACTCCACATCCTGAAGAACAATTACAGTAACTTCTACTTAAAAACATAAAACTTTCATATTAACAAAAAAATAAAATCAATCAAGGTGCTTTCTGCATTGCAATCGAATTTCCACAATACTTCAGGATGCTTCAGCTTCTACAGTCTAATGAGCACCATAATTTGCATTCAACATCCTTTCTCTTTTAGCCATGTTTCCTAATTAATTCTGTACAAATTGTACTAAAATTGAAATCTCTCACCCTGGAATATGCAACTGCACTCGTGACCTTTTCAATTTTCACAATCTAAAAAGAAATTGATGTGCAAGATATTTAAAATAAGCCAATTAAGCTTTAATGTCACGTATCACTAATGCAATTATATGGAAGATTTGCTTCATTGTACCTAATGAGAACAAACACCTTTACAGTATAAACGTGGATGCTAAAACCTGAACCACCTCAATCCAGTGTTTCAGGTTTTACTTTAAAAATAACCAAAACCCCACCTAAGCTTAAGAAAAGTCAGTGAAATATTCTGAAGAGGAAGAAGATTCTTCATGCCTTTTTTCTTACCTTAGTACTTTCTACAGTATTTGCTAGCCTATTTTCTGGCTAGCTTACCATACAAAAAAGTTCACAACTCGTTTATAATTCCATTTCATTTGAAAACAGCTACATTTAAGTCAGCTAGGTGACCTATAGCTATTACAAGATTTAATGAAAAAGCGCACAGAAATTTAGGTTAATGACTAGCACAATTCATTAACTTCAACTTAAAAATTACAACAGAGCCTCCACCGCTACAACTAAAAGGTATGCTTAATAACTGTTGATATTCCAGCTGAACCACTGATGGGAGAATGAAGTCATCACAAGAAGAAGTAACAGTAGACAAAAGCAAAAACCAACATACTCCAAGAAAAAAAGACCAGACCTCCCTTATAAGTCACCAGCCTGAATTTGCCTTAAGCAAATACACAACAGGTTAACGTAAAGGTTTGGTAAAAGCACTGCTTTAAACTGTAACCAGAAAAGCAAAAGCAGACTCCTCTTTAGAAACCTAGAATAAATCTGGGTCTTCTTCATTTGTTCTTAAGAGACTTGTAAGTTTTCAGCACAACTGTCATGAGTATGTTTTAAAGCAGCACAGACAATGCAATACGCATGTTCTGTATTGATCAGCATATGTAACTAATGTAAACATGGCAAAATGAATGCTCTTCCTTTTTGATGTCAAAAAGTCCTAATAGTAAGCCTAATGCTTTCTGGCATTATCTTGCCAATTTGAATGAACTGCAGATATTTACAAAATGTCTTTTAAACAAATGTGCCCTTTGCCAACAAATCCAACAGACCCGTCACAAAATGCAAGGGGCAGACAAGGCACTGAGCTGAAATGCCTGCTACTGCTTTATTAACAGAGAATTAACTTCTGAACACAGATGTCAGTGTTCGGTGTTCTGCTGATAAAGCCCTCTAAGTTCAGTAATAGCCTGCCAGTGAAAAAGGAAAAACCTAACTTCATTGACAGACAGTTGACTAACTAGGCAGCACCATTCCCTCAAATGTGCACCCATGCAAAGTCTTGACAAGCTTATACTTGGGCTCATTAAATATTTACAACATTTATGATAAACATTACAATATTTAACAGGCCCAAGATACAAAATTAGATTTAATATTTCAAAAAAACCCAAACAACACACAACAAAAAACCCCACAAGCCAAACGCTAAACAAAAATCCAGCACAGACCTTAGCTGGGATCTGAAGGCCACTGCACTGTTTCATGGAACCTGAGCAGATTACACTGTATAATTGGGGAAAGCTCTGATGCTGGACAGGATGCTTCATCTTCAACAGTACTGACTAGAGACTCCAGGACAGTTTTATACTTAAGAGATAGTAAAATACAAGCAAGCAGTGATAAATGAAAGCACTACACTCCTCAGGCCACATGTGTTCACAGCCACCTATCATCTTCTGAAAGACGATAAAAGCGCTGTTTCTCTCCAGAGTTTCCCCAATGTACTTTCAAAATATCCCTAATCAGGACTCATTAAAATACTTCAACATAGAGATGACAAGTGCATATAACACCATTACTCTCTGCAGGCTTGCAGTTAGCTACGGACCTCTCATCAGAAACTGCTGAAAAAAGGATGCAAGTCACCGAGAGCCACTGCCACTCACGTGAAGACAGTAAAAGAGAATTCTTTAGCAGCAAATTGTTTTAATTAAAAAAAAAAAAAAAAGTGGTTCTCTTTTATTTACCACACTGGTAGAAAACTCTACTTCAACTGTACCCACAGCCACCCTCCAGCAGACAATTAGAACTGATATTCCCAAAGTACACAACCTAGAAGGAATATGTGTAGTAAGAACAGTTTGAAAGTGTTAAGGATTCATTTAAGTGCTAAAGATTCATTTGTATCACATGAAAACATTTAAGTCTGGAGATACAAGAGATACAGTTGAAGGCATAATCCTAACTTCAAGCTTCTGAAGATTGAGCAAATCTAATCCAATAGTCCCCATTTACTCAAGCATGAAAGCTTTTTTTAAAAAAACCACACACATTTAAACATTTGCACACCATCTACTCCAAATCCATTACAGAAGCCCTTGAAGGGGGATTATTCCATCAACCCACATATAAGAGGAGGTTCTTCTTGGAGGGAAAAGGGGGAAGGTAGAGTGAACGTGCCTTGCATTTAGATTACACCTGAGAACTCCTCAAAGCCCTGACTCTTACCCTGACTACCTGAGATAGCAAATACCAGGGTACTAGAAGCAGGCACAGACACAGGATCAAACGAGCCACAGTTAGACCCCTGCCTGCCCTGTGCATTAGCACAAAGACCTGCTTCACAGTCAAAGAAGGAAGTCGGCCTAACGTTCAGAAAGTGCAAGGCTTAGGCAATGCTGAAATTACCACCTGAACTTGATCCTAGTTTCTCACAAAACTGAAGACTTCTTGGAAGTATTACTTGAGAAACAGTTGTCAATAAAACTGCAGTCAATGGAGTTGTCCATCAGTGCTCTCATTCTAAAGAGAGCTCATTACCAAAGGGTAAATAGCAAAACAGACCACAAAGGGGAAAGGCTACATGCTAAAATCTTACTTCTCTCAAGCTGCCAGTGCCACACAGATTCAACCTATCTATATTTCACAACATCTACTCATCAGAATTGTCCCAGTCAGTCTATTAAAACTTCTTGTTGATCTGACCAAAATGAATTAACAATACAAGTACAGTATCTATAGTTCAGCTGCAACACTATGGAAACTAGAATCAAGTAGCAGTTCAGAACCTCATAGTAGTATGAATCATGTATATTGATGTGGAGCCCTCAACACATACACAATTCTCCTTGGAAAAGCCCCAAGGACAGACAAGAACTAGTGAAGAGAAAATATTTATTTTTATGGATATCCTGGTGATCAAGGAGGTAATGGGGTGGTGAATGCTTTTCAACCAGGAAAAACAAAGTCATCTAAAACACCCAGGTGAGAGCCAACAATTTGTATTTTGTACCTAGAGCTAAATATAGTTCACAAAAGGGAAAAGCAGTAGTAACCAGGAAAATAATGTAATTTAATCAATATTATTAAATCAAATGTAGGCTAATTTACATGATAATCCTTCCAAGAAATCGGTGTGATTAAGGCTGGTTCCACACACAGTCCTGGGCAGGCTGCTTAGGCTACAAAAAAACTGGTAGACAACAGGCAACATTCACCTGTCAATTAGGCAGATTTCATTCAGGAGCTTAAATATCAGAAAGCAATTCTGAGACATCAAAAAGCTTCAGGATTACAGTGGGAACCCCCATGGCATCACAGACTTCAGGAGGACTGAAGTGCATGGGAACCAACGCTTAGCAGTGTCTTGTTTAGAAAAGCAAGCACAGAGTGCACAATTTCCCTCTGATCTATTAGAAACAGTAGTGGAGCCATCTATAGTTTGAATTCCTACTCCTCTTATTTGTACAACTAAACCTTTTTTTTTGCTCCTGTCACTGTAACAGTGCTAAAGTTTCCTTTTAAACTATCATTGCAGGAAGTAAATATAAAACCTTCCACATTGCTCAAAGGATAGCATGGGAAAGGGAGAAAAGGAAGGTCTCCTAAGAAGCTCCTTTCTTTAACCTGAAACCCAGAAGTGATCTGGGAAGACATGATGAAAAGCTGTCAGTATTTGAAAATAAGAGCGCCAGAACTGATAATTCTCCTGTGGCTTAACTTCAAGAGTACCACTTAGAGGACTAATGCTCAAATCCCACCCCCCAGCCCCCTTTATTTGTATGAGTAAATACTAACAAGACTGAAAATGTGAGCAGTACTTGAGTAATACCAAGTATTACTTTTCAATACTGTTTTTTCCTAAAATATCTCACTTTTGAAAGCCTTATCACAGAAATTCTTCTAGGTATGACTTAAGGACGGTCTGTGTCATTTTAATCTAGAAACATGTTGGTTCCTCAGGCTCTGTGTCAGAACACACAGCAAAGAGACTCAGAAATAAATGAACCACAAAACAATACCTCACCAGCTGCCTCCAATATGATTATCTCCACTGCTTAAGGTTATCATCTCAGTACTCCAATACTTAATATTCCCTAGCTCTGCATCAAAAACTAAGCATTTGAACATATCATTAGCAGTTCATCTAAAAGGAGCTGTATAAAATTAACCACAGAAGAGACTAATTTTGCTTCTTATCATGCACATCACATTTTTTTTCATCTGCTGTTGAAAATAGTCTTAATACACTACTCAAACTGAATGTTCAGTAGAAATTCACTTCCATTTCTTTCCCTGATAGTATTTCTGCTGTAAAGAGGTGCTCATACTGAAAGGTTACTATTAGCAAGAATGGAAATAGAAAAGGATTATAGGAGCAGTTGCATATATTATCGAGTTAATGCACCACATCTTTAAGAAGCAAGTTTCTGCTGAACAAATACTGCCAAGCTTCTTACATAAAGACGTTCTATTGAATGGTAGTCAAAAACCCCAAACATAAAAAGGCAGGCAGGAAGACTAGCAGCCATGAAGTTCACAGGTTGGAAGAGATCTCAAGATTCATCTGGCCCAACCTTTCTTGGGAAAAGCACAGTCTAGACAAGATGGCCCAGCACCCTGTCCAGCTGAACCTTAAAAGCATCCAATACTGGGGAATCCACCACTTCCCTGGGGAGATTACTCCAATGGCTGATTGTTCTGATTGTGAAAAAACCTTCCTCTTGTGTCCAACTGGAATGTCCCCAGGAGTAACGTGCACACATTACCCCTGTCTTTTCCATGTGACTCCTTGCAAAAAGGGAGTTTCCACCTTCCTTGTAGCCACCCTTTAAATACTGGAACATGGTGATAAAGATAAGTGTTCTTTTCTCAAGGCTAGACAAAGCCAGTTCTCTCAGCTTTTCCTCATAAGGCAGGCTTCCCAGTCCTTCGATCATCTTTGTGGCACTAAGTTACTGAGCTAACTTGCTCATGCTGAGCTAACTATCCAATAACCTGAATTTCTTTCCCTTTTGTTGTGTGCAGAACCCACCCATGTTGCCATAGATGAGGCCTGAAATTAGGTTGATACTAAACAACAGTTACCTAACAATTGACCGCAAGTTACCCGGAGCCACCAACATACTTCCAAGTGCTGGCATTCATTCTGGCTCATAGGCCAGACTGGTATATGATATACACACCCATTTAACTTGCTGGTCAGCCTTCACTCAATCTTAAGATCTAAACTGTATCTCGTTATCTTTAGGAAAATTGTTTCTACAGAAAGATGGTGAAGAGTGATGTCATTTTAAGCACATTTAATGGAACAATTTCAGTACTTGGCATGCAAAACAATTCAATGATTTTGTAAACATGGTCCTTGGGAACATTATTTCAGAACCCCTTTCTTCAGTTAACCTTGAGCATTTGCAAAGAACCTCATGAGCTGAGCAAAACTTCAGGACTGCTCCAGTTAGAACACACTTTAAACTCTTAAATAGGAGATGACAAGTCCTATCAACAGCAGATCAGCTGCCACACTCTACACAGTTAGACTCAGCTTCACCTTGGATAAATGAGCCAAGTAGACACACCTGTTAAACTCCGAAGGAAACTAATGCCACTGCAATCCTACTTTGTGTAAAATGAGTATGCAGGGAAAAAACCTAAATGGATAAATAAAAAGTACTTCCCAAAACAGAAATATTTGGCAGATCCTGTAACCCTTACCCTTCTCTTTTGTGTTCCTGTAACAGATAGGGGCACAGCCAGCCACCTCTGGCTTTGATGACAAACCTTCCAGAAATTTTGTCTCTGCCTTTAAAGCTGCATGGAACTTCACTAATTTCCCTTTCTTCATCCAGGAATGAAAGCTAAACTACAAACTAAAATGAGGAAACAACAATAAAAAGAACTGACCCTAAGAGCTGCACCATCTTAGGAGATGCTCTCAACACAAGTCCAGAAAAGCAAAACTTCCTGAAATGGTGTCCTTATACAAAAAAACCCAAAAAAACATGCATGGAACAAGTCGATACTTGACCATAACCAAGACTGCTCTGCCAGCAAGTCAGAATGGAACTGGTCTTGGCCTATATTTGAGATCTTGGCCTAGTTCCTATATTCGAGATCTTTTTGACCTGGTCTATTTGAAGTATTTCATATTGATGTCATTTCAAATGAATGAAGAGCAAAAAATCCTGCATCCCATTAACACTTGAACAGAATATTAGTACTCTTCTTTTGGTTTATGCTCCCCAACTCCTCAATACTTTCTCTAAGGCTAAACAAGACAACTTGGGTTCACTGCAGCCCAGTATACTTACTGCCCTGAACTCAATCACTACCATGGAGACTAAAAAGAAGTTGTCCATTTTGAGTTCAATTTCCTCATAAGAAAGTCTCTTTCACAGTTCCAGAGCTTAACCAGGCTCACTTTGATGAGAAATGTGCCTTTAAAATAAATCCTTGTTTACAAAACATTCTACTAAAACCTCAAAAATGTTTTGCAATTCTTTTCTCCCCACAATCAGTTTTACCAACATCACTTTAAACCCTTCTAGAACACTAACACCAGAACTTCACACCAACGTTATTCAGAATGTTTATCTACAAACAAGTGCGACAATGCTGATCTGTACTTCAAATCTCCAGATACAGCCTGGATTCTTCCTCCTAAATGCGCAATGATTCATCTGGCTTTATAAAGAACAGGGTGGGCAGAAAGCACACTTTGCATTTTTAAGTGCCTAGCTTACTAAGGTATGTAAGACAGATGTACACAGCTCCTGTGTCATTATTTCTGCCTCCCCGCAAGTTTAATCTGCAAGGATTTCACACCTACTCTCAGATTACTGATTTAATGGAGTGTGAAATCTAACACTGTTTTAGCAGAACTCCAGTAGACAATAAACCAGATACCTTCGAGATCTGCAGATGAGCCAGTCTTGAGACATTTAAAGTGTAACAAATGTGTACCTACACAACTAGACTACTGAATTTGTAATCTCAATGACTGAGAACAAGTTTGACAAAACGTATTGTCTAAGAAAGACATGTTGACTGAAATGTAATTACACTTTTTCCTTGTGAACAGAATTCCCTGTCAGAGTTTCCGATTTTGCCTGTGACTGACATCAGGCAACCTGGCTTATAGTTTTCCACTTTACACCTTTTTTTGAGTATTGGCATGAAACATGAACATTATTTCCATCTTCTGGAATCATCCTTTTATACCAGCGTGGGGGTTTTTTTGGGTTTTTTATTATTTTTTTAACAAATGAGCTCCCCTCCTCATAGGGACTATGGGACAAGTCAAAATGTTTACTCCTAATAAATGAAGGTTTTAAAACATCCTCTTTTGTTACTAATGGTCTGAAAAGCAGTTCATACAACATAATCATAGACTTTTGCTCCTTGCAGATTCAGGAAGGAAATTTGTATTGAACACTTATTTCTGCACCATTAACAACAATTTTATCTTCATCCAGTAACAGGCTTATACAAATTAAGATTCCTTTAGCTTCCAAATGTACTTAAACTTCTTTTTATTTTTAGGCCTAACAACACAGAACCTTCCCTAGTATCTCCAGGTTTCATTATCTACTCTGTGTCTTAACTAACCCGTATAATTAACCGCTATACATCTTATTGCCCATACAAAATTACTTCAAGTTCAGTGGGAAGCAAAGGCAGTAGCTACTAAGGACTCAAATTCTGCCTTAGACCACTACAATTATGCCTCATCTGAAGCCTCTTAAACTCAAACCAGCTCACCCTTACATGGTTCTACGTATAATATCTCCCCTTTACGTAACTCCATTGCTTTGCAAATGCATCTTTCTGACAAAATCAAATCATCCTGCACCCTGTTCATATCGTTTTCCACAACCCAGAAGAACTACAAAGCATTTCTGCCCAGCAAAAAAAAAAAAAAAAAAAAAAAAAAAAAAATAATCAAAGGCAAGACCCGAGCTACTAAGCCTACTGAATCCACACCACACAGCAGTACCTACAGCACACTTCCCAGTTCTTGAGATTACAGTAGGTCAGATTCAACGGCAATGCACACATAGACTGTATTATGAGGCTCAAAGATAGACCTTAACAGTGGTCAAAAAGTCGTGAATATAACACTTCAAAGCTTCTCTACAGAAGCTAAACCAGACTTCAATTTCGTGCTAACTACCTAAATTTAGACTAGCTCTAGGCAGAGCCACTCCAGTGCCCATGAACAGTTATCAGCCACAGATAAGCAGACTGGAGAACAAAAACCAGGATCGTGGCTTACCACTGCAAGTTTTAAGTGATTCAGCAAGGCAATGTAAGGACATTGCTAGATACATTTATGCATAATTATATCTGTATATATGAGCATGTATTATGTGCATGATTTATTAAAAATTTGTTTATAGTGCATTATGTCCTGTAAATTAGCCCAGTGGAAATCAAAGAACCTGCTCATACAAAAGGACAGAGTAACTCCATAGCACTGGTTGTCACTGAAGCAGTTGGGTCCAGAGCCACCTGCCAAACATGAGTGGTGCTCAGAGTTGGTAATGTCCGAAGGCAGTTGTCCCACATGCTCTCTCCCCTACCCCCAACTTCCCTAATTGTCACGACAAATTATTTAGAGCAATACCTGTAAGCAAGTACATAATTTATAACTGATAATTAGAAGGGCAATTATTTGTTCTTCATGAAAGGTTAAAGACCAGCCTGATTTAGCATCCATCCAGAGAAACAGAATCTGGTGAAACTGTGGACAGCAGCGTTCCTTTCTGCTGCTTCTGGTTCACTCCCACACCTGCAACAGCTGCTTCCCCAATTCTCACATGTACCTGCCAGACTAGTCTGAACTAGAACTTCTAACTAAAACCAGACAGGCCAGTTTTAAAGCTATAATCTTCCAAGTACCTTCCCTACCTGTACTTTAACTCACAGCAATAATCCAAAGAAAGAACAAATGTAAAGGCCAGAGTTACCTGCTTTTACAGTGACAGTCCTTGTTTTGGTATTCTAAGGGAAGAGATGACCTGCCAAAAGACATTTCAATCAAATGTCTTTTAAAACTCATCTAAGAGGCAACACATCTTTATAACTGCCAAATCTACTCAAGAAGCCTACATATCTTTAGCATCACAAGTTATTTGTACCATTTTTCCCCCTTAGTATAGTTAAGACTATGTATGCTTAGATAAAAGACACTGAATTGTTCCACATCCTTTCACAGCTATTTCTTCAAGGGGTGACTGCAAGAAGAATCAGTCAGACAGACTTTTTTTTGCTAGCTGCATTCTGTCCCCTACCAAAAATACTGCTTTTTGACCAGCTGACTCAGTCAAGTAAACTTTCACAAGGCCTATGGGGTTTTTAACCTCCTCTCCATCTCAGTCTATTAGTAAGGACACTTTAAAGAGCTTCAATGGACTAAAAAGAACTCAGTTTATTTCAAGCAAAGGTTTTAATATTTCCAGAAAATCCTCATTTCCTGATGTAAAGCTTAAGTGCTTTTGTACAATCCTCTTGCAAGGCACTGAGTCCATTTCTGACACTAACTCCCTGTATTTGTGATACAGAAAGACTACAACCCAATACTCAAATCTATCCATAAAAAAACCCCCAAAACTCAAACATTTTCATTAAAACTACTATTCATAGCTAAGGAGCAGAACCAAAGTGTTATTTTTTAGGTAAGTTGTACAATACACATCCAGAAGAGCACAGAACTACCCAGAACTTCCAAGTTCACATCAGCATAAAACTGCTTCATACTCTATGTTTCTATTTTAAAAGTACATGAGTAAGATGAGAATTTTCACTTTAGAGAGAGCTTGCATAGTATATGCAGATCACAGATACATACAATTACTAAGGACTTAAGGTGTATGGCAGGTAGAAAATCTCAGGTCATTCAAATGATAAACTAGGAAAGGAAACCAAGCATTTCAATCTACACAAATCACTTAAAACAGTTTCTGTATGGAATGATGAATGGATAAAGAAAAAAATAACTACCTCCTGTCCAGTAAGAAAGAGTAGGAGATCTCCTTCCTCTTCTTCGCACATGTGAATCTGGATCACTGTTCGAATGGCGGCCTCAAGGTAGTCCCTTTCTGGTTCTGGAGTATAGAATATCTCCACAGGATGGGTGCGACCCGGGATAGTCAGAAGAGGACAGTTATCAAAATAGATCTGAAACTTGCCAGCATCTAAAGTAGCACTCATAACTATAACCTGTAGGTTTGGAGGACAAAAAAGAAAAAAAAAAAAATTACTCCAAAAATTAACAAGAATTTGTGAAATGTTACATATACAGTACGTAAGAGACTAAACTCAACTGTTAACTGATTTAAGCATGCTTTTACCACCTGAACACAGCACCCTTGTTACAAAGGTCTAAAAACCAATCCTGGTCTAATACAGAAAGATTAAGCTACAATTATGTTGTTTCCAGTATTTTCCTCAGTACAAACTGCATTAAGTTTCCTAGGGTTATCATTCCAGTATGGATCATCACTAGATCAAAAAAGTTTATCTACTTCAGTTGATTATAAAAACCAGCTAAATGGTAAGCACACAGATCCCTTATTTGGTATGCCTGCTACTAGAAAGGGGATGCTGTTGGGCTTAATCATTACTGACCTTCAAATCAGATCTTTGTCTTACAACTTCCTTCAAGACTCCCATCAAAATATCAGTAGCCAGTGTTCTCTCATGGGCCTCGTCAAGAATTATAACACCATAGCGCTCCAGCAAAGGATCATTCATGGCTTCGCGAAGTAACATCCCATCAGTCATATACCTGATCACAAACAAAACCAATTTTTACACGGATTTTATTGAATGACATCTGATACAGAATCCTCTTCTGTACTGTTCACTAGATTGCTTTAACTAAGCTTGTATTTTAAAAAAAGCCAATTAAAACTATCACTAAACTATTTCCAATAATGTAACAAGCTCATTTCAAGCTTTCATGTAGATTACTGCAAAGTCTAAGTGAGATCTGGAAGTAGGGGGGGGAAGTTTATCAAAGGAAAAAGGCAGGGGCGGCACCAAGAAGATTTAGCAACATTTATAACTGGTCTGTAGACATTTACTGCCAGGCTTCTAGGCCTACAAACCAGACAGGAAAATAAAGGAAAAAAACACATTGTGAAATCCTAGAAATCCTATTTCTGCAATTGTTTCTCCCCTTTTCTGTTTGCAGATCACTGGTTCACTTTATGCTTTTCCACCAGTTAAAATCTTTTTAATTTTTCTTTTCAACTGCTTGTATGAGCAAAAGAGAAGACATCTTTTGATAGTGAAGCACTATTCCTTAAACTACAGTATGTGGAACCCTTTTTAACTGAGCATTCTGAATGTCACCTGAAAATGATACACCAGCAGGTCTAGTTCCACCCATACAGTACAGGAATCTACAAACAGCTGACAACTAAACCTCTATGGATTGTGTGTCCCTGAGCAAGGTATAGGCCAGTTTTGACAACTCTGTGGTAGTTCTCCATACTGAAGCAAGCTACTGAACTTCACCAGAATTATCCCAAGTAGAAAGATACCACTGAAAGCTCAGCTGAATGTGTTAACACGGAGAGAAACTGAATGCTGAAGGGCTTTATTCTGAATAGCACCTTGATCACAGAAATAATTCTTCGGATCACCCTCTTCTTTATAGATCACTTAAAATTAATTTCCATAGGGTGCAGTGATCTCTTTAGGAGGAATGACTCAGTATCTGTTCTACTCAAGCCCCACACCTCAGGTTTCTCTCAGCTCATGCTATGGCTCCTGCCTCTTCTCCACTCATAGAATCATAGAATAGTAAGGGTTGGAAAGGACCTTAAGATCATCTAGTTCCAACCCCCCTGCCATGGGCAGGGATGCCTCACACTAAACCGTGTCACCCAAGGCCCTGTCCAACCTGGCCTTGAACACTGCCAGGGATGGAGCATCCACAACCTCCCTGGGCAACCCATTCCAGTGTTTCACCACCCTCACTGTAAAGAACTTCTTCCTTATAGCTAATCTCGACTTCCCCTGTTTAAGTTTGAAGCCATTACCCCTTGTGCTACTACTACATTCACCCCCATCCTCATTACTACTTCTATAAAACTTCACTCACACTCTTCACTACCCTGCGACTCCACTCCACACCCCCAAGCAGGCCATGTTACGCCTTTACCTGGCAGTTGCCATACTTACTTCAGAATTGTTTTTGCACTACTGCAGTCTTCAAATCGAATAGAGTAACCAACCTCCTGGCCCAGCATGACATCCATCTCATCAGCAACCCGCTGTGCCACACTCATTGCAGCTACCCTCCTAGGCTGGGTACATGCCACTCCCCTTTTTGGTCCAGGTAACGAGCGCATGTAGTCAACACACCATTGAGGGATCTGCCAAGAATAAAATTCAGTTTTAAAAACACTTTAAGTGACCAGATGTAATCTGTAACCTTTGTACCGTATCAAATAGTTAGTTATTACTTCACTGAGATGCCAAATGCATACACAAAAATATCCAAAGCATGAGACCCAGACAGACTACTTAGCTGGACCCAGTGCCACTAAAAGCACATTCACATTAAGCATGTACCTAACTATTTTTGAAGTTATTAAGGAAATACATAGGTTCACAGTAAGTTTAAGCACTGTTAGATCAGTACTAATTCAGATACAGCAGCCAATATGTTCCAAAGCAACCAAAATTAAAGTTAACACTCAAAATCAAGATCCCTAACACAGTTCATTAAGCTTTGTAGTAAACAAATTATATTCTGTGGCTTTAAAAAATAAGCCTTTATTAATACATTAAGCAAAAAGAATTATTTTAGTGATATAAAAAAAATTGTCTTAGCCAGGAACCACAGCAAATAGAATGAATTTATAGTTATGATCATTTAGTTATTGTTCTTTTGAAACTTTATCAACCACATATGAAACCCCCGTGTTTTCCTTCCTGTGGTGACACTCATTTGTCAGTCAGCAGTTTTATGCTCTCGTTAGAAATCTGGAAACAGCAAGTGTCATCCCAAATAAGCAGCTTTATTCACAAGAATTTCTAAGGTCAGTAACAGTTTGATGAAAAGAGAGTATTTTTAACACATTCTCAGTACAACATTTTATGAGGAGACATCTCCTCATAATCCAGGCACAACTAGTTCCAAGTCTACAGACCAAAAAACCCACTCCTCCTCAGTAATCGCTTTTCGAGCATTCTTAAAAGCTCACATTTGCAGGAGGAAAAAAAAACCACTTGTATATATTGCACTGATGAGGAATAACAGGAAAAGCTGTGTAACCTAAACCAGGGAAATTTTTCTTCTAGAATACCGTATTTCCACAGCAAAATGGACAAAAGTGAACATTAAAACATAACCACAAGCAGACAAGTGTAGACTGTAATGAAAAACTATTTTTTTGCAAATGAAGAACATACTTTCATTATAAATTTAAAAAAGGCAAGCAAAGACTATCAAAGTATGACAAGAGACTACTAGACTGGGGACAAGAACTCAAGTTTCTGAAAACCCTATTCAAAACTAAAAAGAACTTCTTGAACATCGATAGCAGGAACCTGAAACCCTATCCCATAATATATACACACTCACCTAATATGCAGCTAGAGGAAGAAATTTGTTTCCCAAATCCCTAACAAAAACCCAACTCTAAATATATTAGGTGAAGCTTCTGGACTTTAAGCAGAGCAACTCGAGATAAACGTTAAAACAGCAGGTCTGACAGTGAAAACAGCAGGAAATAAATAAAAATAATTTAGAAGTGGTTTTCCCATGAACAGCAAAACGTGTGGCACTGGTGTCGAATGAAATGCCTACATAGATTTCAATCTGTTAACCCAATTTAGATGGGTCCTATGACTGGAATGTCGGAATGGAAGGTTACAGGCTGTTTAGAAAAGACAGGCCAGGCAGACGGGGAGGGGGCGTTGCTATCTATGTCAGTGATAGGCTAGAGAGTATGGAACTCTGTCTGGGGATGGGTGATGAGGTAACAGAGTGTTTGTGGGTCAGGATCAAAGGGAAAACAGCAACGGGGGACATTACGGTGGGGATCTGTTACAGGCCACCTGATCAAGAGGACTCTGTGGATGAAGCGCTCTACAGACAGATAGGAGCAGCCTCACGCTCGCACGCCCTGGTCCTCATGGGGGACTTCAACCATCCTGACATCTGTTGGAGGGACGGTACGGCCCGGCACAAGCAATCCAGGAGGTTCCTTAATTGCGTGGAAGACAACTTCCTCTTTCAAGCAGTAGAGGAGCCGACGAGGAGAGGTGCCATGCTGGACCTTGTGCTCACCAACAGGGAGGGACTGGTTGGAAATGTAACGCTCCAGGGCAGCCTTGGCTCTAGTGATCATGAGATGGTTGAGTTTGAGATCCTCAGGACAGTGAGAAGAGCATGCAGCAAGCTCACTGCCCTGGACTTCAAGAAAGCAGACTTTGACCTCTTCAGGAACCTCCTTAGTAAGGTTTCATGGGATACAGTCCTAGAGGGCAGGGGGGCCCAAGACTGCTGGCTGATATTCAAGGATCACCTGCTACGTGCTCAAGAGTGTTGCATCCCGACTAGAAGAAAGTGCAGCAGGAGGGCCAGGAGACCTCCATGGATGGACAAGGAGCTGCTGAGGAAACTTAGAGGGAAAAAAGAAGCTTATAGAAGGTGGAAGCAAGGACAGGCGGCCTGGGAAGAATACAGGAGCATTGCCCGAGAAGCTAGGGACCAGGTTAGGAAAGCTAAGGCCCAGCTAGAATTAAGTTTGGCAAGGGATGTAAAAGATAACAGGAAAGGATTCTATAGATACGTAGCAAATAAAAGACAGGCTAGGGACAATGTAGGCCCTCTCCAGAAGCTATCAGGAGAACTGGCTACCATGGATTTGGAGAAGGCTGAGGTTCTTAATGACTTCTTTGCCTCAGTCTTCACCAGCAAATGCTCTGACCACACAACCCAAGTCTTGGAAAGCAAATGCAGGGACTGTGAGAACGAAGACCTTAGGCCCACTGTAGGAGAGGATCAGGTTTGAGACCATCTTAAGAACCTGAACGTGCACAAGTCCATGGGACCTGATGAAATCCATCCACGGATCCTGAAGGAGCTGGCGAATGAAGTTGCTAAGCCACTGTCCATCATATTCGAAAAATCCTGGCAGTCAGGTGAAGTTCCCAATGACTGGAAGAAGGGCAATATAACCCCCATTTTCAAGAAGGGGAAGGTGGAAGACCCGGGGAACTACAGACCAGTCAGTCTCACCTCTGTGCCTGGCAAAATCTTGGAACAGTTTCTCCTGGAAAACATGCTAAGGCACATGAAAAACAACAAGGTGGTTGGTGACAGCCAACATGGCTTCACTAAGGGGAAATCCTGCCTGACCAATTTGGTGGCCTTCTATGATGGAGCCACGGAACTGATGGACAGCGGCAGAGCAGTCGATGTCATCTACCTGGACTTGTGCAAAGCATTCGACACTGTCCCACATGACATCCTTGTCTCTAAATTGGACAGACATCAATTTGATAGATGGACCACTCGGTGGATAAAAAACTGGCTCGATGGCCGCACGCAAAGAGTTGTGGTAAATGGCTCGATGTCCAGTTGGAAACCTGTAACGAGTGGTGTCCCTCAGGGATCGGTGTTGGGACTGGTCCTGTTCAACATCTTTGTCGGTGACATGGACAGTGGGATTGAGTGCACCCTCAGCAAGTTTGCCGACAACACCAAGCTGTGTGGTTCGGTTGATACGCTGGAGGGAAGGGATGCCATCCAGAGGGACCTTGACACGCTTGTGAGGTGGGCCGATGCCAACCTTATGAAGTTTAACCAAGCCAAGTGCAAGGTCCTACACCTGGGTCGGGGCAACCCCAGGCACTGCTACAGGCTGGGCAGAGAAGAGATTCAGAGCAGCCCTGCAGAAAAGGACTTGGGGGTGTTGGTTGACGAAAAGCTTAACATGAGCCGGCAGTGTGCACTTGCAGCCCAGAAAGCCAACCGTATCCTGGGCTGCATCAAAAGAAGCGTGACCAGCAGGTCGAAGGAGGTGATCCTGCCCCTCTACTCTGCTCTTGTGAGACCCCACTTGGAGTACTGCGTACAGTTCTGGTGTCCTCAACATAAAAAGGACATGGAGCTGTTGGAGCGAGTCCAGAGGAGGGCCACGAGGATGATAAGAGGGCTGGAGCACCTCCCATATGAAGACAGGCTGAGGAAGTTGGGGTTGTTCAGCCTGGAGAAGAGAAGGCTGCGTGGTGACCTCATAGCAGCCTTCCAGTATCTGAAGGGGGTCTATAAGGATGCTGGGGAGGGACTCTTCCTTAGGGACTGTAGTGGTAGGACAAGGGGTAATGGGTTCAAACTTAAACAGGGGAAGTTTAGATTAGATATAAGGAAGAAGTTCTTTACAGTGAGGGTGGTGAAGCACTGGAATGGGTTGCCCAGGGAGGTTGTGGATGCTTCATCCCTGGCAGTGTTCAAGGCCAGGTTGGACAGAGCCTTGAGCCACATGGTTTAGGGCAAGGTGTCCCTGCCCATGGCAGGGGGGTTGGAACTAGATGATCTTAAGGTCCTTTCCAACCCTTACGATTCTATGATTCTATGACCACCACAATGCTTCTTGTGTCCAATACAAACACTAAGAAAAAGGCCTGTGCCATACAACATTTTCTGCTTAAGTCATGACTGGGCATATACTGAACACTTCTTACCATCTGGTTCTTATAAAACTGAACAAAGCTAACCTCGACTTCACTGACACCAAAAACCTACAAATCACCAAACCCCTTGACTTTCCTTTAAAAAGAAACAATTTTATCAATATCAAAATCATGAGAAATAGCTTTAATTAGCACCCTTTAACCTCAAGGACTTGTTCAATTCAGAGATTTTCAAATCTAACCCCCACAAACATAAGGCAGCATGGACTACACAAAGGCCTCTAAGATCAAAGATAAATGAACTGAGGGCTGTTAAAGGCTATTCCAAAGCCAAAGGAAAGTCATGTTTTTATAGGGATGCAGGGCAAGAGAGGGAAGAGCACTGCCCTTGTGGCTTTTCTGTGCCACTTCAATTTATTGAAAGCTTTCTCTGTTAAAAGCTGTATGGTAAAATTCCCAGAATTTTCACTAGTCAAAAAAAGCATCGGACTTTCACCTGTATCAATTCTCTTGTGGACTGCAAGAACACAGGAGATTAAGCTATACTCAGAATCACCTTGCTTCTGAATTTCACCTGCCAAGAAAACTTGCTGACAAACAAACATCCTACCCTTTACAGTCAGGGCTCTGGTGTAAAAGCAGATGCTACTCTACTATTCCATCTACAGAAGAAATTGAAACTATTATGCCAGTACTACATATGATCCCACATTCAATAGGGAGCACATGTTGCAACTATACCAAGTACTTAGTATCTTTCTGAGGATATTCAGAGATCAGTATTTGCAGTGCCTTGATTTGTTTTCTTTCAATTAAGACTTCAAAATTAATGGCCTTGGATTCCAACATACTTCTTCAGTACTTTGGGTTTAAATATATGTGGAAGAAGACCCTTCTCAAAGTTTTATCTCCTGTTACTTCCATTGTCAAAACCAAGCACTTCCAAATCTGGATGCTCTACAAGACTAAAGGGAAAACATGCATGGAATAACCAGGAAGGGACTTGACAGGCAGCAGCTGAATCTCAAAAGGATTATCTACTACTGTAGAGACTTTAACTTATCAGCATGCAAGGGAAAATAATTTTGGAAGAACAATTCATTACGTATTTTAAATAATGCCAACTTCATACCAGTAAGAGCAAGCCTAAGTAGTTCATGTACACCTTCAGTTTGAGCATTAAAAGGTTTCTTAATCACAGGTAATTAATCATCTTGGTCTGATCAGTGAATATAAGGAGAAGAAAAACCACCACCCCAACTGGTTTTAAGATAGCACGAAAAAGATGTGACACTATCACCTGCAAAACAAGGTTTTCACTAAGTGGCAGCAGGATCATTTTCAGCTCTGCAGAGACACTCTCAATTGTTTCAAAACATACCTACAATCTCAGAGAGAGAATTCAGAGGAAGCAGTGCAGCTTCCAAGATAGCTTACGTGCTAAATCCCGTTTTTAGGAAAGATGCCTTATTTTCTGAAAAACCTTTCTGAAGCCTAAGTGGTAAAGTAGTAGAACAACTGAGGAAAAGCTTTATGTCTGTGGAAGTTTAAGTAGACATTAAGAACACACATCCTTTAGATCTTCAAGCTGTCAGATCATGCAAAAAGAAATCTTGCTTTCATGTAGATATCAACTTTTCTACATGAATGTTCAGAATTCTCCCTTCCAAGTAACTACATAATCAAGCTTTTCTGCAGAATTCTATAAAAGCCCCGTCTCAGCTTATACATGATTAAAAAAAAAAGCAATACATATAATGCCATAAGGTACCTTCCAAGCAAGACACTGGTTCCTAAAATTTGCAGCAAGGACATGTAATTTCAAACATTTCAGACACAGCTGTAAAAGGTATCCAATGTACTACTATGTCCTTCACATTTTCAACATCCAAATTTTATTTTATGACTAAAGATTTATTTCCGAAAGACTTACAGTAAGTTAGCTATAACCTGTTTCATAAAGACTAAAATACCCTTCAGCTTCCATTTTCTGCCTAGATAAAAGGAATTTATCAGGGTACAG
Organism: Strigops habroptila; assembly: GCF_004027225.2. Lineage (NCBI taxonomy): Eukaryota > Metazoa > Chordata > Aves > Psittaciformes > Psittacidae > Strigops > Strigops habroptila. Next base: position 19,050,562 of record NC_044283.2, read on the forward strand.
AACAAAGAACTTTTTTTACATCACTTTTCCACACAGATTTTAAACTGCAAATCAGAGGACAGGCTAAAGTCTGGAGCAAATCTGTCCAGTTATGAATATGCAGTGGTGTTTCTTTTATCTTAGATCTTTCCTGTTTACTGGTCCCCAAAATTCTTCTAAGGGTTAAGGAGGCTCTGAGATCTGCTATAACTATTTTCAGTGCCACGGAAGACTTCTAAAGCCACGAATCTACGAAAAAAAGCGATTTTCGACTGCAGCACTGGAAAGGTGTATGACCTCTGAGACATTTCAGTACCACAAAGACACAAGCCTCTTCCTCTCAAGTTTCAGTACCACCAAAACACATGATCCAATCAGATCATTTCAGAATTGTATCTGACATTTCAATTCCCTTTAAGTTCTTATCTGTAGCAGTAAGTTTCAATACTAACAATATTTTTCCTACTTTCCAGCTGTTATGTACACGAACAGCTAAATACACCATTTGGAACCATCGCTTCAGTTTGAAGTTTAGTACACTTCTGTCTAGCCATTAAGACCTCTTTATCTTCCTTTATGGAAAAGTTAAGTACCAATCATAAAGCCTAACAGAAGCAGGGACACTTCTGTATTCATTAAGCAAATAAAAAAAATTCATCAAATTAGTCTTGCTCACACTTTGTGAGTTGTTCTTACATAACAAAGCTCAAGAAACCAAAGCAAGTTTTACACACCCCCACCTAGCAAGTCTCAACTTTTAGAAAACTGTAGTATCACACAGATAAGAACTCACCTGTGTTGTTTTACCAGACCCAGTCTCTCCAACCAGCACAAATGACTGATGCCTTATCAAAATATCTGTAAATCTTTCTTTATATTCCCAGACAGGAAGTTGTAGCCTTTTTTTCAGGATGTCATAGTATCGTGGTGTATGTGGTAGATTTGTGAAAGGGTTAATACTGTGTGGAATCATTGCTGGTTTTATGGTTTGTAACCCAGCAGATGCGTAATAGGTAGAGTTAGACGAAGGTCGCAAATCTTTTTCCTTGTCCCTTTCTCTGTCACGATCTCTATCTCTGTCACGATCCCTGTCGCGATCTTTAGAACGGTCATCACGGTCCCTGTCCCGGTCACGATCTTTCCTAAAATGAGTTAAGAGACACAGCAGAAAATGAGACACTTGAATATTTCAATGCAGAGCAAGAATTTAAATACAACGCAACTCTAAAGATATCTAGTACAAAGTGGATATAAACCAAATCTTTTAAAAAGCCTTGGAAACAGCTATCTTGAAGGGTAAGTATCAAAGAGTAACAGCACACGATGCATACCACATATTAAATGTGTAGTTACACTCATACATAAGCAGTTCCTCTCCTTACAGGCAAGACTGAAAAAAGCTACCACATGAAGAGAGCATCATCTTGACCCTCTTCATTTAATGACTATGAAGAATCAGCTGTACATTTTCTCACAGTTCTTCCCATCCCTACTTGCTGCTGCTGCAGAAAAGAGACCACCCAATCGCCTTCTTGCCTACCTACTACTAGAGAATGCTAATCCATAAAAATTAACTCAAGATGACAAACGAGCCCTGAAGTTTGATTTTAACGTCCTACAATTACTTTGCAGCTTTTTTTAATTCAAACTCTTCCACACAATTCTGACTCAATCAACTTTGATACACAGGTTCTGCAGTCTGAAACTTCAACGTAAAACCAGCCACTATAGTTCACAGAATCATGTAGCTTAGAAAAGACCTGTAAGATCATGTCCAACCATTAACCTAACACTACCAAGTTGTACCATCTTCTCAAGTATCACCTCCTACCACACACACTTAAAGCAACCAGCATCCATGTATTCCCATTCATTCTAAATACTGCCAAAAAAGGAAGTTCATTGCACTTGCAAAAGAAACACAGTATTATTTCACAGTAGCTGTCCACTCAATTTCATGGCTTTCTCATTCACATTTGTGGCTTTGATCTTAGTGGCAGTTTCCTATTTTGCAAATCCACGTATTTGTTCTTGCACGTGATCTCACTCTCCCTACAAATATTAAAACACTTGCAAAGGACATGGACCTGTTGTAGCAAATCCAGAGGCGGCTTACAAAGACGCTCAGAGGGCTGGAGCACCTCTTCGAAGACAAGCTGAGAGAGCTGGGCTTCTTCAGCCCGGAGAAGAGAAGGCTCCAGGGAGACCTTATAGCATCCTTTTAGTAGCTATAGGGGCTGACGAGAAGGCTAGAGAGGAACTTTTTACATGGGCATGTAGTGACAGGACATGGCGGAATGGCTTCAAGAAGACAGAGGGTAGATTTAGATACAAGGAAGAAATTCTTTACTACGAGGATGATGAGATACTGGAACCTTCTCTGGAGGTTGCTCAGAGAAGCTGTGGCTGCCCCATCCCCGGCAGTGTTCAAGGCCAGGCTGGATGGGGCTTTGAGTGACCTAGTCTAGTGGAAGGCGTTCCTATCCACGGCAGGGGAGCTGGAACTAGATGATCTTTAAGGTCCCTTCTACGATTCTATGAAATCCCGTTTGACCAGAGAACTATAGCTATACACTTCTAACAAAAATTCTAAGCTTACACTAATCCTGCACTTTGAAATAAGACCTGCTTTATCCCATCACATTTTGAACCAGTCAAAAAGTTAGTGGTATCTTTGCCTGCAAAACTGAGGATATTTTCAGCTTCTTTTGTGCATTATGTTAACTGAAATCCCATCAAAAAGGTAAAACAACAACGTTAACACCAGCTTTATAGTAAATGCACATATAAACATGTTTAGGAATAGCCACTAAGGCAAATCAAAGCCTCCCCCTCTTTACCAGCACTCAGGCATGCCTGAAAGAATGAGAACATTTCTAAAACCAACACCCCTGACCAACAGTCCCCTCCACAGCTTACTTTTTAACATGCAGCTGGTATTCAAATGTAACTGGTAAAGTAATAAGCGAATTCCTACCAATGAAGAAGATGACGTAACGAAGATTTTATCAGTACCGCCTTTCTAAATATTAAGTCAGAATATGCTGCACATTGGAAACAACCAGCACTCTTGTGTCTCGTGTATAAATGAATGCAATCCATGCAGGATGTATTTTCCCCCCCTCAATACTTCAACATACTATGACTTCAGAGGCTGCAGCAATAAGGCATTTTAGTATTTTAAAAAGAAGACTTGGTTTAACACCGAACCATTGAAAATCAAAGAGTACGAAACATCCTGTTTACTGTCACTTACCTAACACATTTGTATAGAGATTTTCCTAAAGCTCTGGACACTGAACTGTCTGAAAATTAAGGCCCTTGCAGAGCATTAACGTGAACCTAAGATACTATAGCTTCAACATTACTTCTAACATGGTCAAATATTGTACAAGCTAGGAATCTGTTCTTACTGTAAAATGCCAGGCAAATATTGCAGAACCCAATAGGTTCATATTCTCTGGTACAGAAGAGTTACCCCTGTTAAAACTGAAGAAACTAGGCTCTGTTATGCTATTTTTAATGTTAGAAGAGCCTACCAGCATGTACCAGACAGGAATAAAGCTTTGGACTTGTGGTTAATGAGCTATTAACAATCAGATTTTTAAGTGTTTGCAGGTACTGGGATAAACAAGGAAATAAAGGTATAAAGCAAATTAAGAATTGTACAGCCAGGGTAAAATACAACCACCTGGTAACAGCACACGTTTCAGTCAGGGGAAGAATAAGACACACTACCAATGCGTGGCAAGGATTGCCTTGTGTTTTGGTGGGGTTTTGGGTGTGCGTGCATGCTTTTTAAGGATTTTTATTCTTCAAAACACATGAACAAACTATTCCATAACCATTTATTTCAACAGTAAGTCTGGTGTCAGAAGCTTTTACATCACAAATCATTAAGTGTATATTCAGGTATGCTTCAGCCTCACATAAAGCAGTGTTACTGCTAAAATGAACAGACCTACACTGCTGCCAATCCTTCCCATGGGTTGTGTAAGAATTTCAACGGCCTTGTGAAGAACAAGCCCTCCCTAGACCCCCTCCACCAATGCTAATTCTAACCCATATCAATCTCCCAGACACTTGCAGCACAAGGGAGGAAGCAGCACTGCCACCTTCTGTGGTGGTAGCAATTTGTGCAGGCGTAAAGCGTAGATAAAAATACAACCCCAAGAACAAGATAGTGGATTAAATGGACTACAAATACAACCCAGAATGGAAAGTCCTGTTAATCCCCCATTTCTTCATTGAACTCTTACAGCTGTTTAACTGTACAAACAACAAACCTATCAAGTTCTACCTGTATTTCAGAACTAAAAAATCCAAGGAGGTTAATCAAGAAAGTTCTTTTTTGTTTTAAAAAAAGAGAAGCAGGGACAACCAGATCTCAACATAGAAAAAAAATACAATGTTAACATGCCCTCAAATACTTATCACTTTATAGCAGCACTTCCCCCACCCCAAAGTTTCCCATCTCCCATTACTACTGAATCTTAGCAGACACATCCACACTCCTTTGGCCAACAGGGCAGAAGAGGAATGACAGTTATGCTGACACATGAATTTACTAAACTTTCTAAAAATGCAACTTGGCAGTTCTTCATTTATGAACTGTCATATTTAAGTTATTTGTCATTACTGCATAGAGAAACTGATCTCAAACACAGAAATGAACAATAAAGGAATTATAATTTAATCACATTTGTCTTGTGCCGGAATCCCGTAACAGTATCCATAATCAGAAGGGGCTGGGGTTTGGGGTTTTTTGCTTCATTTTTCAAGTAGTCTGATCTGCTGCTTTCACTTCCTTATGTCCACACATTCATATATATACACACAGATGCAAAAGAAATGCTGTAGCAATCACTAAAAGAATGAAAAGTATATAAAAATTAAAAAGGAAGCAGAAGGCACAAGGTAAAACCACTGAGCATCACAGTGAAAGTCTTAAGCACATCTAATAGAACATCAGTGTTACTTCTCCATTACTAGACATGGCCACAGTTGATGCAAGAAAAGCCAACGCAGGTAGAGAAAGAATTCTGTTCATATATAAAAAACAACACACAAGTAGTCTGACCTATGTAGCCCACTAACACAGGAACTATGATGTTACAACAACCACCCAAGTTCCGCATGTTGGGGGGGAGGGGAGAGGAAATCATAGAATCCTGGAATGGTTTGGGTTGGAAGGGACCTTCAAGATCACTCAGTTCAAACCCTCTGCCATGGGCAGGGACACTTCCATTAGACCAGGTTGCTCAAGGTCCCGTCCAACCCGGCCTTGAACACTGCCAGGGATGGGGCAGCCACAGCTCCTCTGGGCAACCCGTTCGTGTCTCACCACCCTCATAGTAAAGACTCCTCATCACTAATCTAAATCTTGCCCCTTCCAGTTTAAAGCCATTCCCCTTTGTGCTATCACTACATGCCCTTGTCAAAAGTCTCTCTTCAGCTTTATGCACTGGAAGGCTGCTCTAAGGCTCTCCTGAAGCATTCTCTTCCTCAGGCTGAAGAACCTCAACTCTCTCAGTCTGTCCTTCAGAGGAGAGGTGCTCCAGCCTTCTGAGCATCTCTGTGGCCCTTCTCTAGGCTGACCCCAACAGGTCCACATCAAGAAGGATGTGGGATCCCAAAGCTGAACACAGTACCCCTGGAGCAAAGGGGGGAAATAACCTCCTAGTCACACTTCTTTTGATGCAGCCCAGAACACTGTTGCCTTTTTGAGCTGGAAACGCACACTGATAGCTCATGTTAAGCTTCTTATCGACCAACAGCCCCAAGACCTTCTCTTCAGGACTGCTCTAAATCCAGTCAGACTTTAAACAGTACAAATGCAGTTCAAACAAGCACTGTAACCAAAAACCTTTCATGTAATTCCCATTTTTCCAAAGAGGTTTTTACTTCATAGATGATACTTCAATACTGGAGGAAAGAAGATGTCATGCCGATTCTTAAGGTTGCGCCAGGCTGTTGGCCTGGCATCGCTGCCATGTGGAGCCACACATACCAATACAGGCCTCACTTAAAAAGAAACTAAGAAAATACAAGGTAATGTGATGCAACTTTCATATTCAGTCAGGTGACCTGGTTTGAATGAAAGATAAACTACTATTCTGCATGTGAAATGGAATGAGCTAATTCAGTTTAATCCAGCATCCAAGGAGCTAATTCAGTTTAATCCAGCTCCAAAACCAAATAGATTGCACAAAGGCACTCCTGGCACAGAGGAAGACATGCACACACATGCTATTAACAAGAATCTCTCTGTGCAACTTCCTTACAGCCTTCCATAAGCTATAAAACTGAGCCACCCTAAAATAAAGCAAGACAATGCAACATAACTACATCTTGTGCTACATGAAATAAGATTCCAACCAATATTAGAAATAATTATGCTTAATAATTATGCTTATGGTGACTTGTTCTCAGTACTATGCCATTTAACACTTTCATTGGATGAGTAGGGTACAAAGCAGGGGCACAAGACCAGCACTTGCGTCTTCAGGTGCCATTATGGTCAAAGACTTCTGGTTTAAAAGTGTTACTACTGGTGGGAACTCATTTCAATAGATACAAAATGGCAAGACTATAGTCCAGGAAGACAGTAATCAGTAAAAACAATGCCAAATAAAACCATACCAAAACTATAAATCCCATCAACATACAAACAAAGAAACACTGCACTATGATTATCTATATAGCCAACTATGACAGTTTCACCACATTCTAATAACACCCAGTTTGAGCATGACCATTTGAAAATGTTACAAAAATCTCTATGGACAAGAACAGCTGCATACCTCCAACTTCTCTGCATGCACAGAAGAGCTATTTCAACTTCTGGTAAATTGTGCAAAAATGTATTAAAGGAGATAAACAGCTCAAATATTGTATTTAGAAACATAAGATTATGGTGATCCTCCGTACAGGGAATAGATGCTCAATAATATTCAGGTTTGTTTATCAGAGAAAAATGCAACAAACTGTAGGGGCCAAAAACTGAAGCTATACAAGTTCGCCTTCAAAAAAAAAAAAGGGGGGGGGGGGGGCAAGTTTTGCAAAGACTGTTTCTCAGGGAACACTAACTGCTACAGCAGACTTGGAGTTATTGCAAGCTTTGAGAGTAAGATTAAGTATTTTTCTTGGATAAACACTGTAGTACAAAACAATGCTGTTGGACTTTAGAAGTAGATTAATTCACGGAAGTCTTCTGTGCTCCACCAAGAAGAACACACGAGATAAACGTAGTATTTGTGTTCCTTGAGACTTCAGAAATTTAAAGAGCCACCTGTCTTCCCCCCCGCCCAATTATGCAGAGAAGGCTCTAAAACGACGGTGTATAAAAGGACTGCAGCAGGGTATTATCTGTGTTCCAGAGATTTTAATGAAAATCTGCTCAAGCTTGTACAGCAGTCCTAAAACTTTCACCTCTGCAACTAAGACAGACATATAATTCCTCCTCTAACCCCTGCCCCAAAACCCACCTCCCCATCGATTGGTAAAGTCAAGTATCACCCTGCCGGTTACCGAGTGAAAAACGTTAACAAAGGAATAACGTTCCTACACGGGCAGGCACTAATTATACAAGCGGAACAAACCTCATGCTGACCTCTAGGGCTTCATCTACCAGACCTCTCAAACCAGAGAGGGTAAAAGGAAACAAACAAAAAAGGAAGAAAAAGAAATAACGAGGCAAAAACGGGAGAGAGCCGCAGACAAAGCCGGGCGCGGGGAGTGGGCCGAGCAGCGCGCCGCCCCCGGCTCCGCCGCGCCGGGAGCCCAGCCCAGCCCGCCCCAGCGCCTGGACCGGCGGCTTCCTCCCCTTCCCCCTCTCAGCGCCGCCACACGAGGCTCTCCCCGCCCGCTCCCCGCCGCCATCCGTCTCCTCCGCCCCACCGAGGGGCCCGGCCCGACGGAGAGGCCAATCCCGCGCCCGGGCCTAGCGCTTCCGAGAGCCGCCGAGGCCCCTGGGCCTGCCCAGACAAGGCGGCGCCGCCGGGGCCTCGCCGCGGGGCTTCGACCGCTGCAACCCTCTCCTCCCCCCGGCACGGCGGCCGCCCAGCTCCCCGCGGAGACCCTGCCCCGCCAGGGGCGGCCAGAGCCGAGGATGGGGAGCGGATTGCGCGGCAGCTGCCGCGATCCCCCCACCCCCGCCACAGGCCGCGCTCCCCCCGCTGGGCCGCGCCGCCCCTTACCCGTCGGTGGAGCGTTTCTTGCTGGAGCTGTAATCGTCCCCCAGATCTAAGCGGTGGCGCTTGGACATGGCGGCGGCGGCGGCGGCGGCCGCTCGGTGCGCCGGGCGGGCGAGATGGCAGCGCTGGCTGCGGCGGGGCGCGCTCTCCGCTCCGTGAGCAGTAGCGACGGCAGCGGCGCCGCGAGGCCAGGCGCAGCGGATAAAATGGCGGCCGGAAGGAAGCGCCGGGGCTGCGCGCGGCGAGGCGCGCGCGGGAGGGCGGGGGAGCAGTGAAGAGGGTGGAGCGCGCGCGCTCAAGGGCCGCGCCTCTCCCGCTGAAGCGGCGGCGCCGGGTCCGCCATGATGGTGCCGCGGAGGCGCAGGGCGGCTGAGGGGCGGGGCGGGGCAGGGCAGGGCAGGGCAGGGCAGGGCAGGGCAGGCGGAGCGCACGGCCTCCGGCGGCGAGGCGCGACCCCCTGTTAGGCCTGGCTGCCTGGGCGCTGCCGTTGGTGCCCCGCAAGAACACAGTCATAGAATCAACTGGGTTGGAAAAGACCTTTAAGATCATCAAGTTCAACCGTTACCCCAGCACTGCCAAGGCCACCACTGAACCATGTCACTGACAGCCTCATCTACATGGTTTTTGAATGCTTCCAGGAACATATTCCACCACTTTCCTGAGAAGCCAACACCTGATCACCCTCTTGGTGAAGGAAGTTTTCCTAATACCCAGGCTAAACCTGGCACAGCTTGAGGCCATTGCCTCTTGTCCTATCTCTTGTTACTGGGGAGAAGAGACCGACCCCACCTTGCTACAACCTCCTTTCAGGTAGTTGAAAAACCTCTCTCCTCAGGGGTTCCCATTTTCCCTTACTGTTAGCCCAGGTATTCGTTCAGTGGAATGGGAGTTCCCAGAGGGAGTTTAAACCAGGGTAACTATCTTGGTAAATCTATTTTAGGCTGCTACAGATTTCCATGGGTATGTAAGCCTTGCATGCGGAAAAGGCAATCTTTCAAGCCTCATCTGTAGCAGCAGAAATATTGGATAACCAGGGATGTTAAAGCTGCATACAGCCTTTAACTATTCGAATGTCAACAATAAATATTCATGGCAGTGTATTTCGTGAGGAAAAAATGAACTGTCTTTCAAAGACCAAGAAACATTAGTTTTTGCACTTTCTCTTGTTTGTCTACTGTGCCTATGGAAGGTTACCAGGGCAAGGAAAGCCTGCAATCACAACACAAACTCCAGCAGACCAGTTTAGTTCTACTACATTAAAGCCTTCTACACGTGAGCATGGCTACAGTGGCATTTAGTTACACAATTCCTGAAGTGAAACAAGACACATGAGTTCAAGCACCATTTCCTCACTACAGTTAGGTTTTGCTTCAACAGTTACAGCTGAAATTATTTTTCACATTTCCAAGCAGCATAACCACCAGCAGAAGACTACAAGTTTAAGCCTGGTCTGAAAGAGTTGGTCCGGAAGAGTTGTTTCTTGTTCACCTCTTAAGAATCCGATTAACCATCCACACAAGCAGCATTCATCTTCTAATGGAAGGCACAGATGAGCCCAAGCAGGAGAAGATGAAGTCAGGCAGATGAGGAGATGCCTCTAACAACCATGTCTTCAGGTCAGAAAGCACACTTAGTGCTCACCGAGCAGCCTTTGCTCTCACACAACTTCCTTCAGTAATTTCTGCTCTTTCCCAGCACTAAGTCTCAGCAGCTGCTTCGCCTTCCAGTGTAGGCACTTTATACCTCAGCACAGCTCATAAGAGCTAGTCTTTAAGAGCTTCTGGAAAGGCAAGAGGCACTGCTCTTCATACACCTCACAGCTATTTTGAGAATATCAACTACTGGATGTTCTCTTCTCTATTCCTCCTCTCTCTGTTCCCGGTCTATTTTATGCTCCTTCACCACCAGTGGAGTGATTTAAATTCGTACCATAGACAGGTAACTTTAAGACAGAAATTAAAGGCATCTCTCTTCATCTAGGTACCTTTGTTGAAAAACATGCACTTTGCAAGGCTTGCTTCCATCACTCTTCACAGCCCTCCTGCCAGAGATTACCACGACTTTGTTCACTACTTGAACGAGCACTCATTCCCTAAGCATTTTGGTCAAAGGAATTGGGTTAGTTCAGATGTTTTAAATAATAATTTTTTGTTAGCTCAATCTTACTGTGAGAGCAAAGGAGCATACCCATAAATGGTTCAGCTAACAAGTATGAAAGTGGTCAGGAAAGAGCATCTAGCAGCAGTGACCTGTTCAACAGGTACAGCCAGGTCAGCAAGCAGGTATTTGTCCATAGCTTCATGTTCCAAAGATTTTCTGGGATTACATCAATGTAACTACTCAAATATTTAATTTAGACAGGTCCTTAGGTTATGTTCTTTAATAGAAGTGCATTCCTGTCCCTAATTTTAGATAATACAACAAAATGGCACCCACAGCTCAACTGGAGTTCTAGACACTAGTGTAATAAAAATAACATTTTCCTGCTTAGAGTTATCAACCAAAGTAAATATTCTTGGAAAACTAAATTTTGAGTTTCTCCTGTGAAGCTGGAAGTAAATTTTCAAGTTATACTACAAAAAACGCTGGAATAGCTATGTCAGAAGTTGCCAGGGAATAAATGTTACAGGGTGTCTATCCCAAATATCAAGCTGATTTTTTGTGATGCTGTGCTAGTGTACACAGAGCTGTGTTCCCAGAAGGGAGCTAAGGGAAGACTTCCTACATATCTGCCCAAGTGGATTTTAGATTATGTCTCAAACAAAACCAAATGATTATTAAAACAGAGTGAATAGTACACATTTAGCTTCTCATGAGAGAAAAAAATAGTGGCTGGGTCTCCCAGAAGGTGGGAAAATAGGGGAAGAAAGTAAAAGCATGACATGTTATTTGGGATGAGCAGCTACTGCTGTGCATTTCTCAGAAGACAGCATCTGGCCAGCAACAGGAGCCTGCAGAGCTACACATTCCAGATCTCGATTGCTCCTCCCTATGCAGAGCAGCATAAAGCTACCTGTGGTCTTGCTCCACGTTACTATATGGCCAGCACCAGAGAAGTTTCTGCTTTAGGAGGTAGGAAAAAAGGAGCAAGTGTCTCAGGGGGTGTAAGATCTTAGGCTTAAACTATATCTTAGTGGCAAATGCAGAAGAGAAGGGAGGTAGATTGTATGTTACTTGGGATGAGCAGCTACTTGAGTGTTGTGCCCCAGACTGATACCCCACATACAGCTTCACTCTGGTAGCAACTTTGCAAACTCCTCAACTTGTCCTCCACCCAACCATGCTTTGAGCTATATGACTGCATAATAAATGATCTAGTCCCATCTCAAAGAGTTTACAATGTAAGGCCTTCATCCTGCAAGCACACACATGCCTTATTTTCCCAATGCAAATAATCCTTTTAACTTCAAAGGGATTACTAAGAGTAGCAAAACTAAGCATGTAGGTAAATGTTCGCAGGATCACAGCCTAAATGTAAGATGAGAGAAGAAAAAAAGATTGGTAAGCACAAATTGACATAATGACAAAGTGATAAGCATTACGTCAAAAGCCTGAAGGATGAAAGGAATGTGTAAAATAGGGCATATTTAAGCATATTTTCTGCCTTTGCAAAGGCATTTGTTAAATAAGAGGTTTTCTATTTCCCCCCCAAAAGTATTTTATATCCATCTATAAAAATGAAAATCTTAGATTACTGAAACAGGAGACTTTTATATCAGTTGCCGTTTGACTACCTACTCGTCTACTCTCCATTTCTTACCCTAGTTTTAAAAAGTATACTCATTGGTATAAAAATCCTCTTAGCCAATTTCCAGTGAATATTTCTTTGCTTTTAGTATGTGCCTAATACTAACTATGCTGTTTGGGTTGAAAGGAGCATTAACATTTAAAACATTATTTCTAAGGTACTAATTTTTTTCTGTTTGTGCATTGTCTTCTCCCCAGAAGCATAAACATGGGTCTCAGACAAGCCATAATTTAAAGACCTACCCTTGATGGGGTGAGGTTTCTGACAGAGAAGTCTGGTGTCACAGTTTAGGATATTATTGACTGTAGCTAATTGCTTCACCTCTTTCCTGGAGATTACCAATCTATCCAGTCTAGCATCTTAGTTGAAACACACCTTCTTAACTGGCTTAAGTTGAAAGAGGGCATGGCGAAGTGAAACCACAAACCACCGCTGCAATGGAAGCCATAATGATAAGCAGAGTTGTAAGACAGACGTCTAGGAGAGGTTAAATCTGCTAAAGCTTGTGTGTTAGAGCCCGAAAACCTCTGTAGTACATACTTCTTTTATGGCTGGCTGATTTGTGGTAGACCCTGAACTACAGTCTTATGTACTCCCAATGCAATGGCCACACTTGCACTGCCACTGTATTTTTCTTTTTTTAATAGTTTGCTTTTTAGAAACAAGTTCAACTCCTATATTTGATGAATCTACAAAGCATGATATTAAATAATTCCCTGCAAAATATGAAAAGGAAGTATGTCTCTTAATTATCATTGCAATCGCTATTTTAAAATTATAGAGATATATAAAAATGGGTTGTACCTTTTGAAAATTACTCAGGATCCTTAAATGCAAATGCTTATCACAGACAAGCTCTCATTCTGCCCTCCCCCACCAAGCCCATGTGAATAAATGGATATTATCCTCATGTTCTGTCATATCATCAGAGAAAGAATACTTGAGACAGGAACACACAATCAGTGTGTTTAAAAATGTCAGACTTCCACATTTTTTAAATTTAAAAATATGAAGATGAATACATGAACTGATCTCAATTTCTGCAGTGAAGAAAAGAGGCAGCTACTCTGTAATTACAGAAGCTAAACTTTGCAACACTTCAAATATATATAAATCAACACTTTGAATTGCTCTGGGAAGTACGCTGTAGGAAGCCAGCATGGCAACAGCAGTATTGCCATGACAGCAAACTTCACCAGCCATACAGGCGTTATGTGAATTTTGTGAATGGCTATTAAACGTTATCCCATATGGGACCCGCCACTGTGACTAGGTCTGCAGGTCGGAAAAGCCTGAATGATTTCTGTAAAGTTTCATAAAGAAGAAAAACAAGAGTGAGAAAGATTAAGGAGAAAGAGATTGCAGGGTTTGTATCTCCTAGAACACTACCCGGAGTGACAGTTCAGTTTTTAAAATAAATGCCATTCTCTAGAAGGAAATACCTGGTTGTAGACAACCAGCTGCTCTTCCGAGCCCCTCAGTCACCTCTTAAGGCCTTATGATCACATTTAGAGCCCCCAGCGAAACCTTGCAAGAGCAAGTATTCACTATGTGCTTTAAATATAAATCAAAAAATTAGTGTAATTGTAAAACATCACCCCTGAGTAAATTAGGTTAGATGTCTAATTTGCATTCACTATACATGGAATTCATATATTGTTTTCATAACTTCTAGGTCTTCATGGTAAAGTGGCATTGTTTAATATCTTCTGCATTCAGAAACATCTGAAACTACAGACTAACGTGTTGTATGTGAAGGCAGTTTATCTTTTAAGCTCTTTAGAATCTAACTGCTTTCCATGCTAAGTCTGAAATCTTGTTAGAAGCTCCTTAAATACAAGGCGTTTTTAGGGAGTAGTAACTATTTAATGGGGAACTGTTTAAGGTCAGAGAAGACCACAATTTCAAGCTTGTTTGGTTTTGTGCTGGAATTTTGGAAGAAGAGCAAATGCATGTTTTTCAGGTGGCACTTCTTTTGTGAACATCTGATTGTTGCCTGCATTTTCTTTGCAAATTTTTCACATCAGCAGAAGGAAAAAATGTAGTACGTAGGTAGATATTTTTCATTCCTTTTGTACTGAATGCAGACACCTCTATTCACTGTTGCATTAGCTCCTTAAGACTTTTGTAAGTCCTGTCTTTAATGCAATCTGTAAAGCATTCATATTCATGCCTAAGATTAGGCTTGCTGGATCTACTAGTAGTACTACACTGAATATCTGCTTAAGTATTAGGAAATTAATTTGCTTAGTTTCTGCTATCAGTATAGAGCATATGCAGTTTCAACAAGCTGAGATTACAGAAAAATGGTGAGCAGTGAAATAGGTGTCTAGAAACCTCCACTCCATGGGCTCGTAACATCTAAAGTGATAAATAGTAATTCTTATCTTCATAGTAAGTTCCAGACTACATAACCAAATAATAGCAGTAGAAAATTAAACACACTAAAAATCCATCATATCGAAGAAATAGTTTATGGCAAACTGTAAACATCAACAATCGTACCTTGCCCAGCTGGGCCCAATTTTTTAACAAATGGTCTTTCTTTATTCTTTCCCCAGATGATGAAAACTTTTTCACCCAATTGTGTTAAAAGTCCAATTGCAGAAAAATCCTCAGCAGCCAGTGAGAACCCTGAAAGCAGATTTAAACTTCTGCATCTGTGTAACCTCCCTCTTGACAACTTGCTACCATAAAGCCCCAGCCTTGTACAAGTGCGATTGTTTATTAGTGTGTATCATTCTTCTAACCCCAGGCCCCCAGGGAGTAACAACCTTTTCATAATCTGAAAACCAGTACAAGGGTCCTAAAGGAGCCGAAAGAAGACATTGGCTAAGTTTTGCTTTTTTTCTGGGGGTGAGGGAGTGGGGATTATTGCACTATTATATTACATTTCATATCCCGTAATAATATCTTTCTCTCTAATGAGCAAGACTATTCCGAAAGGGAAAGGAGAGGGTGCTGCTAGAGCTGCTCCTTGTGAAAACAAAAGAACTGATACAATACTGTGGTGAGTGACCTTCTTTGTAGAGATAGAGCAACTCATCTCTCAGCTGGAGACAAAGGATGCTATACTTGCAGCATTTTTTAAAATTATAACAGCCATATCTAGGTTAACATAAAGAACTGTCTCAGGTGCCCTTAGGCTTGCTTTTGTCTTTAGAGTAGTGGTGACCTTGTCTTCTACACAATTCTGCCTTTGCAGAGGCGAGCCATATGTGTGAGCTCTCTCTTGTCTTAATACTGAGCCTGCTCTAGAGACACAGGATAGTAGATCTATACGTGTGCAGGCTGAATTTATTCTGTGACTGCTGCTTTCTGCCCAGACCTGGAAAGCACTGGGAAAGAGGATGGTGAGGAGCATGCTGTTGCCATAGTCTTGCTCAGACTTTTTGGACCTGGACTGCATAACAGATAACTTGTCCTGAAGGCAGCAGTTTGCTTTCAGGCTTCATTTTCTAGGGCCCCATTTTGTATCATGTCAGTGAACATTTCCTTGTTAAAGGAGATGGCTCCAGAAGAGAGAATGACCAGGACTCGCCTGTGCTTGTTAGGTGTTATGCAGCCTACATGGCCTAAATAAAGCAGTGCTGGTTCGAACTTCATTTTGTCTTTTAGGAATGTGTAATACTATATTAGAACAGTACTGCACTATTACTGTAATACTATCATAACAAGGAAGGCAGGATTAAGGTTATCACAGCTAAAGAAATGCTTTCTTCTGCAATTTTAACATTTTTCTGAAGTACCTGCTGTCTAAGCAATGGTACATGAAATATGTAACATACAGCCCAGGCTTATGTTATATTTAACATGCAGCAAGTAGTTCCATGGGAGTAAATGAGGTGTTTCAAGACTGTGCTTCAGCACTACCTAAGCAGTCCCTGACCTTCCAAATCCTGACTGTTCAGTCCCATCTCTGCAGAACTCTCTCCCTTCCTATGGCGTGATGGTTTGGGTAGTCATGCAGTGCACGAGGCTGTGAAACCAATATGGCTAAAAATACAGCCTAGCAACAACAACATAAAAGCAATTTCTTAGTCTGTTTGGTTTCCCAACAAGGACAACAGATGGAGTAGCATGGGGACACAGACAAGCAATCGGAGACAGGACACTGTGTCAGCTGCCAGATCTCCTGAAAAAATCCATGACACAACAGCCTGACACTGCTCATAGTAAATAAAGTTCAGTTCTTGAATATATCTTTGGAGAATCAGGATGAAAGAAGTGTGTATTTTATTGTAAAAGCTATTTTTAATATGCATATTTCCATACCAGCTGACTGATACTACATTAAAGTGGCATCCTGATTGATGTGGATGCATTTACATGAATATTAGATGTTCTTAGAAAAACACTTATAATCTTTTGCAGAAATACTCAGATATTAGCTTTATTTTTCCATAGATTCCGGTGGAAATATTCATTAATAACTTGGAGCAGATTTATAGTGGAGAATCTTCTTTCCTTTAAAAGAAGGCAGTGCTACTTAGCACCTTGTGTGGGAGAGTGATGGGGTAAGGACTGAATCTTCAGTACAAGTACTCTCTGAAAAGCGTTCATATTCTATGAAAAGCATGCAGCATCCTACAACATGTAGGAAAAAACATTTCAAATCCTCCAAGACATAGCTGAAACACCATAGACCTTGTAGAAGATGTTAAATCAAATGAGACTCTTAATGTGCTCATCTTTTCAGCAGTATGTTTATTTGGACACATAAAAATAAATCTAAAATAATCAGAACAAGACCTAGCAGCTCTGTTGCCTCTACTGATAGACTTTCATACAACAGAAAGCTCCAATATCCCTCCTACACATCCTTCAACTCTTAAATTCTCCCTTAGGTGTAGTTTTTATAAGTTTTCTTACCCATTTTGTCAAATAAGCCACATTAACAAAGAGCTGATTTTTGGACTGTTTTAAGTTAACCTTTCTCGTTGGGACAGAAATGAGTTAGGGAGCACTTACATAAATTGCTTTCTTGGAAGATTAGGGTAGCAGGAAAGTATTAACGGTCCAGCAGAGAGGGGGATGTTACCAGGTGTCTGAGGGTAATAATGTCTTGTAACCCTCAGGATGGATCTAAGAGAGCTTTGCTGCTTTGTGCTTTAATAATGCCACTGAACAATAACTAGTACAGATTTTGCAGGTGGTCTGTGGTAGCTTTGTTTGTAACCACAGCATCTCTAACCTCTATTCTGATTGAGAGTAAATGTCACCCCTGGCTAATGCCATGGTGATTAATACTGTTGAATTAAAGTGTTCTCAGTAGTTAATACTAAGAAATAGCTAAGAGATATGTTCATAATCTGCTTTGTCATATTTTAACAATAAATAACTTTTCTATACTAACTCCACAATAGTTAAGATTGAGATTGGTGTCAGTGCTTTCAGAAACATCTGACTTGATCCGAAAATTGTGCTATTTCATAGGGTCAGTATGAAAAATGCTCATTTATTTCAGCATGAAGGTTTTGAGATATAGTTTGTCCTATGCAGTCTTGCATTGACAAAATCATCTAGTTCTGCTCATGCCTATTGTCTGGATGCTCCCTGGAGGAATACTACTTCTTTAGGTTTATCTCAGTTCCAACATTGTGTTCCCCTCGGTGGAAAGAAATAGAACAGGGTGTATAAAAAATGAGAATGCCAAGGGAAAAAGAACAGTAGCAGTAAAGGGACAGAAAAGCATAAGAGCTGACAGTTACAGCAGAAAAAGAAAGAAACAGAAAAAGAAAGCAGAAATAGAAGAAAGATGAAGAAAAAATCAGCCTTGTGAACAGAGCCTTTTCTCAGACTTTCTAGAGGGATAAAGTTTTAAAGTGAAGATGCAAGAGTCACAGGAAGTAAGAATGAAAGAGAAATCACTTAAGGAAAAGGAAGGGTATCACCTTATGTGTGTGTCTTCACAGCACATTGATATGAAATTGCACGCCTCAGACCTATTACTTACTTATTGTTCCCCATTTATCCTGGTGTTCTAAAATACATACGGCTTGTGGTTAACAGCCCTGCCTGTCCTCAGCAGTCTTGGTGTGCTGCACGCATGCACAGGCTTGCATACACTGTGTATCTATTCCCACACACCAACATTTATGTTCAATTAAAAATAATTTGCAAGTTACCAATGTTGAGTAATCAACTGTAAACCACAATGGAGAAAGAAGCAGACCTAGTATTTCTTTGGAGGAAAAAGGAGAATATAAAACAAACTAAGAGAGAAGGCTGCAACTGAAACTTTGGTCAGGGAAAGTGCAAAGTGGCCATATGTTCTAGGTACAATGTCACACATCTCCCAGGAGATGAGCCCAGATGCTATGTAGAATGCAACTGTGACTTTGTCATTGAGACAGGTAAGAATAAGAAAGAAAGAAGAAAGAGAACAATTCCTAATGTTAAATACCACATAAATCTAAATACCCTACTCTGAGTCAACAGAACTAAATGGTAGCCTAAATTCTGACCTTGCTGTTGTTTGGTGAATGCAGCTTTCTGAGTTTCATTGTATTTTCTTTCAAGATGCCTGTGATGCAATACATCCCGGGCTGCACCGATGCTACTCTTCTTGCCTCTTCCTTCCTGCCCATTTCTCGATGTGGTGCGTATCATACATGAGTGTCAGCACTGGGCTGCTGCACTGTATTTTTTATTTCTTCCATCAGCTTTTGTTTTAATTCAGATAGATCTGTTATTGCCAGCAGCTCTACAAACCAGGTGTGTGCTAGAATATTAACAAGGGCTTCTAATTTTGAAGAGAAGATAAGTAAGGGTTTCTTTATCACTTATTACAGTGTTCTTGTATTTCCACATTAAGATTCCCTCCCAGTATGTATTCTGTATTTTTGGGTAGGTCTCCACTTACAAAAATACTTACATATTATTAAGTGGCAAAAAATTACTGCATGATTAAATTTAGCTCTGGAAACTAACATTGCAACCTGCCCTCCTCCCCAGACTCCCTAGACCTCCAGCTCTTTCCCATCCCCACCACAGAGCTTATTAGGGAAAACAACAGTGCAAAAGACTCTATTTTTGCTCAGTATTTATTTGAAATGTGCTGAAGTGATAGTGCCTTGGCCTGCAAATTGGCTTTGTTACCTTCTCTTAGTCTGGAGGATGACTGTAGACAGATATGCTACCAGATAAACTTCCTACAGGAATCATTTTCCTGAAACCTGTAAGCAGCCCCAGTACAGTCAAGAAGAAAATCCAAGGCCATATCAGAAGTTGCATATTCCACAATAGCCAAAGGTATTTTATGGTTATGGTTCAAAGCCCTAATACAGGAAAAGTACTGCAAGAACTCAGTAGCCAATGGTATTAAATAGTACCTGTTTTCTTAAGTCAGCTGCGAAGATATGATTCATTCAGACGCTGTTGGTAAGGTGCACTGACCAGGGCATATCTGGAGTATGTGTCCAGCTTTGAAGGGAGTGTGGAGAAACCGAAGAGGGCCACCAAGACGGAGCATCAAGGAGGAGCAGCTGGCCATTGGCCATCCATGAGGAATGAGGGAGCTAGGCTTGTTCAGTCTGGCAAAGAAGAGCTAAGCAGCATCGCTTAGCAGTCTACAATGCTTGAAGAGGAGTCACGAAGGTGACAGAGCAAAACTCTTCTCTGTAGTAACAAACGATGTAACAGGAGCAATGGACACAAATTTCAGCAAGGGAGGTTTTGACTCTGCAGGACAGTGCAGCACTGGAGCAGGTTCATACCATTGTTTCCCCATGGAGACAGCAAAATCTTTATCCTCAGGACTTTTCAAGACTCACACAGATAAAACCACACTTGACCTGATCTAGCATTGGCAAGAATCCCAAGTCACATGGGAGGTTAGACCAGATGATCTCCAAAGGTCCTTCCTGACCAATATTTTTACAACTCTGTGAACTGAAAGTAAAACAAAAAGTCGGGAGTGCTTCAAGACCAGTTTAGTCATGACTGAGTGAATTAAATAACATCATCAAATTATTGCTTGGCTGATGTCGATGACATTTGAGGTGAAGTAACTATATTAGAATTGCATAATTCAGAATCTTCAATGACAATTTCAGTAAGAGTCCTAGTAATGTAAGGTACATGGATTTTAAATCACATTACCCTTTTGACTATAGAGATGTAAATTGCTGTGGAGTACTAGGAGATAACTTTGCTCATAGATGTCCAGGCCAGGCTTCATTTATACATGAACTGCACTATTTCTTAGTTTTATCACACTGGCACTTGTTCTTAAAGACAAATTAACTTTTAAATAAAAGCACCAAACAGTCTGAAAAATCTATCTCCTTCTAAAAAAAAGACTTTCCAGAGAAATTCTCCAAAAGTGATTGGAAAGGAAAAGCAGCCAAGGGGAAAAAAAAGAAAACACTGATTAATGAGATTTGTTTGTTCTGGGGTGCGATCAAACAGGCCAGCACCACAGTCAGTGATAAAATAAGGCAAAGTGCTGCGCAGACTGTTATATTCATCTGCTTAAAATTCACATGGACTGAGTGCTAGAATAATTTGCTCCACACCATCTGGCAGGCATAAGATGTATGAATATATAGTGGGGGGAGGGCATGAGGAATTTTTCTGCATTTCTGTAGCATGTAGAAATACTATATTGAAATTTGCAACTTAAATCACATGTAACTGTTCAATACATTAAATGTGCAAGTAAGCTGTAAACAATCCAACAAATGCTAATTTTAAAACATTTAGAAACAAACTTTCTACATTAGTACAATCCCTCTGATGGTTCTTTATATTTGGAACCAGAATATAATACAAGCCATGAAATGCAATGCAGCAAGTCAGTACAAGTATTACTCACTGGACAGTATGAATTGTACAGTGTCATCCATGCTCAAACTAGAGAGGATGACTGTTGTAGGTCTCGGCTAAACCTCTTAGCCTCATTTATAAGCTCAGGTTTTAAAAGCTTCTGCACACAACAGTGAAAACCTCCAATATTGGTCAAGAAGGGAGATACCACAGAAGCAAATATTCCTAGGATATTCAAGATGCTGTGGGATAGAGATACATAGAATGAACCTGCATATCTGAAGGAAATATGAAAGCCTCTTTTCTCAATGTGTATCTGTGTTTTCCCTACAGAGAGTATAGTATTCTCATACTTCTTACTTTCCTAGTTTGGTGTGCAAGCTATGCTGTTTTTTCCAGTTTTGGCTAAGAACCAAACTTGCTATCAGCCAAAATGACAAAGGTATAGAAAAACTGCCCTGGATGCAGTCAGGCACATCATAAGTGGGACACAAGTCTTGAATCAGCCATGACATCCAGGTGAACCTGAAGGACACAAAAGTGTCGTTTACTTCCATAATTTATCCCTCACTTTTCTTTTTTTTCTTAACACTGTAGAAACCATGTTCTTTCTATATTTTTAATTATAAGGACTGTGTGACTGCATACAGGTTTATTCCCATAGAACAGAATGTCACTTATCAGAGTGAACAATTCCCCAGATTTGTCCTTACCTTCTGTCACCAAAGAATTCTCAGGGAGCACAGAAGCTCATATTGCTCTCGGATTCACGCACAAGAACCTGTAGCTAGTAAGACAGAGAGCAGCAGCTGAGTAGCTGTTTTCTCTTAATGTGAAATAGCTGTGACGGTGAGACCCTTACAGACAGGCTCAGGAGGATTAAGCTGGGACAGTTTTGAATGTTCCTGGTCTGCCAACTTCTCCATCATGTCTAGGAGGCTGCTCATACCCAGTGCGAGGCTTCTGTGTGCCTCTGCCACTCCTCCTACCCCACATGTATTGTAACTGGTATTTTAACTATGGCACAAATACACATCCCATCCTACTCTTTCTGCCTTGGAACTGTAAACACAGGAGAGTGAGGAGGGGAACAGCATCAAATTACTAAAGCTAAGTCTCCTGAATCCCATAACAGATAGTTTTAAGAATTCCCTCTTCCACAAGTACAAAAGTTTTGACCAATAAAATACATAAATTCAATACAAGCTTATTAGCTGAGCTATATATGTGGGAAATGATGCTGTCACATTATAATGCCCAAGAAAGAGTTAACCCTTATGTACATCTGAGTCCCAAGGGTGTTGCTCTACTACACATCTTAGATGACCAGAGTGTTTCCGCTTCCCCAGGCTGTTGCAAAGGATATTTAATTACAGTAATACTGCTGTCCCAGTGCTATTATAGCACTGCACGGCAGTCATAAAGGCTGAGAAAGCATTCTCCTTCTAAGCTTCTGTTGTTAAGTGGCTTATAACGTTTCCAAAATGTGACCTTTAGAGCTGGAATTTATTGTGCTTGCATTCTACCCAAAAGTAATTTAATTAGGAGGTTCAAAGAAAAACTGTTTACCAAGTTTTGAGTCATCTAGGTGGGAAAGGAGTATTTTTCTATTGCTAAAATAATTCTTCGAATGCAGGAGAAAATTGTATAAAAATAGAAATTTATTTTTTTTCCACTTTAGGCATGCCACATGCTGAAGAATAATCTCATTTCATGCAACCCCTTTTCAGATTTCTCTGTGTTGCTTGCAGTCAGGTTTCTCTCTCAGAGCAGTCTCTGATGGTAATTTTCACGTGTTGGCTGTTTTTGTCTCAACTCACTGTCTGCATCTTTACTCTTGCTAGAACTATGACAACAGCAAGTGGTGTGCAAATAGCATTCTTACAGTGAATAGTGTTCACTTCAGCTTAGGGTGTGGAAGAATGTCAACATCTTTGCAGGGTGTGACTGTTTATTCTTATGAGAAAGCAAGTGTAAGTTTTTCCTGTAGACAGATGAAATTCCAGTGCTTAGTAAAATTCCCCTGTAAGACTTAGATCAAGAGTTATGCAAGAAACTAATAATTCACATAATTATGCTGTGCCTTTCATCACTGATCAAGTAAAATAAAGAGTTTATGGTTTTTTTATAACATTTTACTGGCTCCTGTCAGCACTGTACAGATATGGACTTGTGCATTTAGCCAGTAGGAACACTATTGCCTTCAAAGAAGGGAAGGGAGGAAGGAAAATGGGACTGGGAAGACACTCAGGTCTGCAGTGTCACAAGGCATGGCCAGTTTGGCACGTGGGGTGAAGGACCAAGAGGCAGACAAAGGATGTGGAGCAGGAGCTCTTGATGGTTTGAACATGACAGGGCAGTGCAGATGAGCCTAAACATCACCTCTAGTGATGGACAGAAAGCCAAGAATTTTAGGAGGGAGATTTATAGGAGTGGGGTGACTCGTAACAGATGTCTTAGAGACAATGGAACCTGAGGGTGATGCACTGTGGAGACAGTATGAAACCTGTTCACCATATTTTAATCGGCCAGTAATTTAGCAATTTTGGGGGTAATATACTATTTCCATCAGTCTTACTAAATTAAAAACTAGGGCCTCAAGAGCCTACTATGGCAAGATTTATTACATTTACTCCTACAATGTTGTTCCTTATCATACTACTGAGAATCTGGGGACTGGTGTACAGTCATTGCAAGAGAAAAACTCTTCTGTGGGCTTGGATGCAGCAGGAATTTCACCCAATGGCTTTATGAAAGCAAATCCCAACTAGTACATAGCCAGCCAGAATTCTAAGACAACTGCTGCATATCTTTACCTCATGGAAGAGGATTGAGATTGGAAAGAAAAAAAGAAAGAGTAAGGAAATAATGGTAAGGGAGAAGGATTTTTCTCTCAGGAAAAAAAGAGAATGGAAAAGGCCAAGAAGAGACAAAAGGAACATTAAAGATGACAAAGCAGGTCAGAGAAAGAAGATGTAGAACCTCAGGCTGCTGTGTTTCGTACAGCTCTGTGTGTATGTTATGCAAATAGACTGGTTTGCATATATAAGAATAATTACAAACATCAGTTTAAAAAAGAAATTAATATCAATTAGAAGTATTAGATAATAGCTTTTTTTGAATTAAATCTGTTATTTATCTACAATAAAAGCTTTCCACAAATACAACTACACCTGTATTATACCACCTCAGTCTGAGGATACATTTCCTGGGGATAACTGATTTGGCCTCCAACACTCATGCAATTTGAAGCCTCTTTGATGAGCCTGCAAATTATTCCATAGTATATTAATAACATGATTTAGAGGTAGAAATTTTTCAAATACAGGGTTCCGTGGATGGGTCTAGTGGCTTGTGTACACACAAACATACATTGCTCCAGAACAAGGTCAGCTACAAGCTTAAATAAGAAACAGCTCTTCCACAGTAATTCCTACTGTAAAAACACCAGCTGTAGCTGAAAACAACTCCTTTTCCAAATCTTAGTGTAATGTGCTTCCAGTGTGTTTAGTGTCATGATTCCTGTATTGGTGTCTTCACACAGAAGGTCTTAGAGATGAAATTTTATTCATTGCTCAGTTGAGCTGTTTTTAGATATAGGTGGAAACCTCAGTGTTCAAAATGTTACACCTACCTCAGCATATGTGCTTAGACCTAGCTGGCTTTGTTTCCAACCAGTCAAAGTTAGTAAAGAGAGTTGGGGTGACCAGAAAACTGGTATAAATTGAGGGAACAAATGATACACAATAGAGAAGGAGATGCAGGTAGCAGCTCTCAGCAGTTCCTCTGCTGACGGTTTGCATGTTTTTCAGTTGTACTAAATGATAAGGGAAGTCTCGAAACTCATGTGTTAAATAGATGGAGGTAAATAGTGTCTCATTTCACACTGAAGGCACATGTGGATTCCAGATACTTATAGAAAAAACCAAAAAGTGGTAAAGCACTTAAGGTACTCGCATGGTGATTGCTTTGGTACGTGGACTCTAATTATAAGTAGATGAAGCAAATGAACAGTTAAGGATGAAACACACCATATGTCCTTCTGGTAACAGCACAGTAAGGTACCACATAAACAACTGTCTTAACACCCCCTGTTGAGGTCTCATACTGAAGGCATGCTTCACCACTAACTTTATATTTCCTGGAATTTACTGTTTTCCCAACAATTTTAGCACTACTAGCATGGAGCTTTGATATTTGAAACTGTTTATAATATATTTAACAAAGATTGAATTATTTTGTGTTTAAATAATTCAGTAACCAACATGCAGCAAGCCTCAAGGTCTGTCTTTGAAATACTATTTTTTAGGACGGGTATTTTTAAGGACAGAAGATGTATTTATCCATTTAACATAGACAAACCAGTAAGTGTGGTTCCACTATTCACAGTTTACTAGTGGATTTGAAAGAGTTTCATGCTATACATGTCATCCAGTTTCTTTCCAACAGAAGCCCCCCAAATTAAATAATGCTTTCTATTTCCTCATCATTATTAACAAATTTACTATCTTTAGCTAGTTACAAGGTTATGGCATTGCTGGGGTTTCTGTCACTCTTACTACACTTCATAAAATTATCATTCACTGTCATGGATTTTTTTCTTGTCTTTTGCTTCTCTTCTCAATTTGCTGTGCTTGTAACATTCAGTCTGTTTGTATTACCACTTCCCATTTGTTATGACTCCCAGTGTAATGTATTACACATGCAACTAAAATGTATAATTTTTAATTGCTAAATTTATCACTGAATTAGGATGGCTTTTAGCCAAATATTTCCTTGACTGTGAAACTGATTTCTTTGGTCAAATCCTGAAATATATACCTATATTTAGAAGGCAAATAGTAAATTTTAAAGTAATCCTCATTTACATCAACAAATTATTATGAATATTTTATCCAAGACTAAATATAAGATAAATGTATTTGCCTGGTTTGTAAAATGTATCCATATCCTGTTGCATCAGAATGCTACGTTTAGAGAAATAAATCTATGGGTGAAAACATTTAATTGCAGGTTAAATACAGTTTGTATTATTCTAAGTTTAAAATATGAAGCCAAGTATTAAAAATCGTAAGTGGTATGTGACAATTAAAGTCTATATGTAACTGAGGATTTCTTATCTGTGAGTTTACTGTAGAGAGCTCATTGGATTTCTAAAACAAATCATCGGGGACTGGACAAATGATATTTACACTCTTTTAATTATCCAGTGAGATTAGTGTTTGCAGTCTGTAGAAGTAGGTCACAAACACAGCAATGAAAATTAATTGTGCTACAGAACAGCAATGATTCATATGTTTTCTAGTCATAACTCTAGTAGTATTTTAAAGATAAGCCTCCTTAAATAATTTATTTTTAAGAAGATCTATTAACAAGATTAAAAGGACACTTTAAAAACAGAACAAAACATCACTCTCAATGGAAGTAATTTTTCTCTGCATTTATCCAGTTTTACTTTGTGATACAGTTACTTCTATTTTCAGAGACACACAGAGCCAGCACTCCGTCCAGCACTCCATGGCCGTGTGCTATCTGTCAAAAATGCATGTCCTCAACTGAGTTTTTTTCAAGTATAGTGAATGGGAAGGGATAGTATGTCACCAAGAAAAGATTCTGAGTCAATTTTTTAAATCAGCTGTTATACCGATTTCAATAGAAATAAGCTGTACTTGACCACATTTATGTCCACACACAAGTAATTATTTTTCACCGTGCTCCAAAGTTCATTACTTTGCGATGTTCTTGCTCTCAGACACTTCTCACAACAGTGCTGGCGCAACACAATGCTGTGTAAATGTCAGCAAAGACTCTGGCCACATGCTGTAGCTGCTGACTTTTTCACCACCATCACACCATTTTAAGGCATTACCAACCTCTGTGGGTTTATTCTTTCATTACACTCATTTGTTCTAGTTATTATATTAGTTCCATCTCCACAGTCATAGTTACACTAGTGTATCAGCATTTCCCACTTCAGTTGTTTTCAGTGCATGAAAAATTAGTCATAAATATTGTTTGATGATCAAACTTGGCATAACTTGCTTTACAGGTCAAGCAAACACATTTTTCTTTTGCAGATTAAAAGCAAAATCTGTTTGATTGTATTCAAGCCATTTCATTAGTTGAAAAACATTTAGGTTTATTAAGTTGGAAAGACTAACAAGTTCCTCTGTTATTTATAACACTGATAATCCAGAGTACCCCAACTGTATTCATAGCATCATTTAGCTTGGAAAAGATCTTTAAGACCATCAAGTCCAGCTATAAACCTGACACTACCAAATCCACTAAACCATGCCCTTAAGTGCCACATCTACAAGGGGCAGCCTCTTCCAGTGCTTGACAACCCTTCCAGCGAAGGCATTTTTCCTAATATCCAATCTAAGCCTTCCCTAGGGCAACTTGAGGCCATTTTCTCTTGTCCTATCTCCCAGGAATTTATACCCGTTTTTATAAAAATGGTAAAAAAGTGGCCCCTTTTAGTTTAAATAAATAATGAGGGGAAAAAAGGGAAAAAAGGGAAAAGGAAAGAAAAAGAGAGAAGAAGAAAGGAGAAGAGAGGAGAAAAGAGGAGAGGAGACTGATTAGAAGAAAAATTTGCCTGCTCACTGAATGGTCAAAATGAGCTGGTGTATAATGTTTTGTTGCTGCAGTACTTGCCTCAGGAAGGAAGGCGATCGCAAACGCAATTCCCACTGATGGGTCATCAGCAATTTCCAGTTTGGCTGATGATTTAATTTACTTGTATTTGAATTACTGAATAGCAAGAAGCAGCTAGTGTCTCAAGGAGAAGGGCCTTGACGAGTAAACATTAACCTCTTTCACATATGGAAATGGGGTTAACATGCAAAGAGAGCTTTTGCACTATGTCCAGTTGCAAACTATTTAGATCAACAGAAAACATTGAAGGTAAGTTCTCTGAAACCCCATGACTTTGGTGCTAAAAGCATTTTACAAGATCAAGACCTGCCATCAAGATGTCTTCTCAAACACATCTAGAACACTCTCGTTGTGTTGCTCAAGAACACAACGCTGGAAGAGTTACGACGACATTTCAGATTACTTTGACGCAGGCTGTGTATCTTGAGGCTAGGATTTCTGAATAAGGTGGATCAAATGCTTGATGTTGGAATAGCTCTTCTGTAGGTTTTTGGTGTTGCAGGTGCTGAAATGCCATTCCCAAGGAGGTCTCAGCCCATTGCACATTACTCAGAGGATTTCAGGATTCCACAGCTATGTAAATACTTTAATTAAAATTCCTCTGTGCACGTTTTAAGGTAGGCTATGGCGTTCTTGATGTCAGTGGGTTGGTTAACTGTTCTTTCCATCTCCTCAAAACCTCAACTGCTTTGCTAGGTGACAGAGCCACCTCTGCTACAGAGCTGCATTTCTTGGCACCTTTCTGAATTTCTGCATAGTCATATATCTCTCTGACAAAGGTATACCTGCTGCCTCCTGTTTGATGGCCATGACACTGATGGATTCCTTCTCCAAAATCCGGTAAGGAAACCCTTCCAACCCAAATGAAGATCAATTGCACCGCACATGAAGTTTTGATAAATACTTTTGATCATCCAATAATGACTAATTGCTTCAGGAAAGCACAGTAATTCTGATGACACTCATTTATCAAGCAAGGGAGAAGAGAAACTTGGACCTTTACAGCAAAGTCAGCCATCCTGCTTTAGCAACTGTACTTTATTTTATACAGTGTAGGTCAGCAGAGAGCCTTTCCTACCCTGTTCACATTAATAGCTAAGCCTCTCGGAAGCCTAAGAGTGAGCATAGTGTCAGTGTTACCACAGATGATGCTTTTTGTCTACATGATCTCTGTCCTTACCCAGTTCATTTGATGTCTGAAGGATAATATCAATAGACATTAATAATAAATGGCCAAAGCACATTATCAGTTATAGAAACTGTTTCCACATCTGCAAATGGTGAGCTGCTTAAGCGTTTCAGTCTCCTGAAACCCACGTGGCTAAAGTAACCATGAGTACTTCATGTTATGCCCATGGGAAGATGAATCCCTATGCAGCCAATAGCTGCACTTCTCTCGTGTGCTGAAATGAACGTGTCTCAGATATGGGCCTCTCACCAGCTGTCCTTGACTTTGTGGGAGCTTGCCAAAGTAAAGCCAGAGTTCTTCCTGCCTTCTGCTGGAAATGTAGGACCTACCTGCAATCTGAGCTCAGGTGACCCTTCAGCTGCAGTATCCAGGCTGACCTGCGGGTGGAAGTCCTGCAGAAGGAAAAGGGAGGCACAGAGGCAAGTTTCTGAAACACTGAAAACCCGAGAAAGTTACCAAGCTTCAAATATGGTGTCACTCTGGAGGACGTTCTGGAGGGACTGCCTTGCTGTCCTCTTCTAGTGGCACATGGTTAATGTGCCTCTGTCCTCTCTCAAGGTGTCAGTGAACCAAAGAGAGTGAATGAGTATCAACTTTGCTCTGGGCTGTGGGAAAGGTCTGGGCTGTGGAAAGGTCTCTTCCCTCACTGAGATCCATGGAGTGGTGGCTCAGATTAGAACATCAGCCTCTGAGATACTGTTCCACAGTTCATGCTGTAGATTACTGCTTCTTACTGAGCTCTAGCTACGGGAGCTAAGGAGCAAATGCGTTACCTATTCTGTCATATCTATGCAACAGAAGGCATTGCTGGCAGTGCGGTGACAATCTTTTAGTTACCACAGAAAAACTGAGCAGGACTAAAGCATCAGAACCCTTGGACATAAGAGGAAATGAGTGATTGTCTCTTTGGTCAGTTCACCATTGAATTCCATGATGTTTTTCTACACGTCTTTAAGTAGCTTTCAGTCAGGAAGTGACTTGGCTGAGCCTTACAAGATTTCATGCTATACACGGGTATGGGTAAAATGCTCTCAATTTTTAGGATGATAGCCATAGAGGTTGGAAGCCTCAGAGATAAACCTACTTTGCTTTGAAGGGATAAAAGAATGTGCTTGACCCCTTCCTTTGCATAGAAACTGCCTCTGGAGCCACCTGGCCATAGTATTCAATACTCCATCTTCATCTAAGCAATCTCCATGGAGTTTTGAACTGTCACCTGCACTTAGAAAATCTAATTCAGATTTCAGATGCTGTGGATTGTTGTCACCCTGGGGGTTAAATGCCTAAAAGAGAGGATCATCTATAGCAGGGATGCTTTAAAGGGGTATGCATACACCACATGCAATGCTATCTTTGATACATCTTGATAATATATTGGCCACTTTAAGCAGTAGCTGATGTAAACTGAACTTGTCCTAAGTTAAGTTCACATCAAGCTGTATATAACTAGGTATATAACTCACTTGTTTCCATTAGCGCAAGAGAGCATAATGATGAATACATTCAGATTCCAATGCTTGGGTTTTACTTTCTAAGGTTGCTGGTTACTATTCTGCCAAATCTTCATGGCATTAATACTGCTGCTCAGAGAGCAATCTATAAAAGCCCCAACCTCATCCTTGTTAACAAGGTGTTGATGCTATAGGAAGTATAGTGGGGAACAAAGAAGGAAAAAATGCATGCACGAATATTCCTGTTATAATTCCTATATAATTCCCATCATAACGATAGATAAACAAATAGATAATACTGATTGACCTAGCAAGCCAACAGCTCTAATGAATTTGTGGTAGAATGGCAATAGCCTCATCTGCTGGCTCAGAGCAACCATGGAGCTGGGTGGCTGTTGCCTTCTTTGCCACCCCTGTTCTCTGGACAGAGAGATAGACGTTACACATGTGGTTCTTTCTCAGTTTGGCTAATGTAATGATTCCTGAAAAGCCAGACAGCAAGGCTGAAGAAACCAGTTAAAGATTTAGGTGCGAACATGCCTTCATTCACTGTAATGAAGTAGGAACCTTTTCTTTTCTGAAACACCTACAAACAAGAAACCAGAGTTTAAACTAAGGGGAGTCAGTGAGTGATCTTTAGTTAGGACAGAAAAGTGGTTAAACCTTTGCAGCTAGTGTCCTGGCTTTGTGATAACTTACACTAACATTGTGCCCCTACTTAAGGGTTTCAGTGTGAAAGAGGAGGAAAAACTCTGAATAGTGTCCTCCTTAAAGGGGTCACAAGTCTAAGGTACGATGGATATGTTTAGCCATGGCTAATGCTAACTATTCAAGAAAGGACACATGCAGAGGGAACTGACTTTAGTGAAGAAGATGATATTGATGCAATTTGTTCCACCCACCCCCCCTTTTTTTTTTTTTCCCTTCATAAGTGCTGCATTGGTGTGAAAGAGAAGCAGAAATGGATTGGCTGGATCCTACTTTTTGAAAATGCCAAACTTTTTGTCAGTAGCATCATGGTAGTTTGCTCCTGTTCTGCAATGGCTCTTTCCTGTTGGACTAGCAGCCATAGCCATGATGAATCTGTGATATAATGACTAGCAGATACGTGTGGAAGGAGCTTATGAGAGAAGGAGAGGGATTTCTGAGTCTGTCAGGCTGCTAATACTAACTCCAAACAGCTAGTGTGTGCCAAGGCACTATACCAGAAACAGCATGGTTCAGTACAAAACACTGTTCATCTTTATATCTCCCACTTCCAAGAGGGAAAGGATGAAGTATGCACCATACCTTATATTCTCAGTCTGCGAGTCAGTTTCCTAGTCTTTGCATTGTTCTTCTCAGTCTGCCCTTGTGAAGCTGTCAGGCTCTTCCATGCCCTTCCGATTCTGGGATACAGCATCCAAATCCCTTTCCTCCTCTGAAAGCATTTCCTAGTCTGTTCTGGTCTAAAAAGCATAAAAGCAACTACCAAAAATTAAAAAATAAAAAAAAAAAAATCTTTTTACCTGTATTTGCTCTTCATATTAATATGCATCTTGTTCTGCCATAGCATAGACTGCAGCTTGTGCTTTGTGGTTTCTGTGTTTTCTGTGTGCTGTGTAGTGTTTAAAAGACTCCACAGCTCCCTATTTTTAATTTTCATGCTTAAACAGTCAGATTCTTTGGTAATAATCTTTCTGTTGAACAATGCTTCCTGCAGGTGACAGCTCTGCAAGCTGGAGTATAATATTCCTTAGCTTTTTGTTTAAAACATTATTTTAACCACATTAATGTTATCTTCAATGGAACCATTGGCTATTCTGGTCTCAAGCACTCTCAAGAGTGCTTGTTATCATGTTCTTCTGATAAATATTTAAACACATAACTATCAAGTTACAGCTCAAGTATTTCTCACTGCAAGTGGTTTCTGGCAACACACATGAGATTACCCATTTTCTAACTGCCTTCACAAACAATGCCACCCTGGCATAATAAGGTTATTAGCTGGTAATAATCCAAAGCTAATACATATTTGTCTGCAGCCTAATAAAAGGAATTTGTGCCAACCTTAGACCATGGTCTTACAATTTTTGGAATTGTCCTCCCAGATTTTTGATTCAGCTACTTTTGATAATTTTTGTTTTTAAACATCCGTTGTTACTTTTTCTCTACTTAGGGCATTTATCCTTGCATAGCACGGTTCTGACCTACAGTGTAGATTTTTCTGTATCTAAGTATCCTATGTATCAAATGTAACACTTCTTGCTTCAAGGATTTAGGGACAATCAGTCCATTCCATCCCAACAAAACTCCAACAAGATTATAACAGGGATGATATATATGTTGTATAGAACAACCAGTATAGAAAGCTGTTTCTGCTTTTGGAAAGTCTCATTACATTGTGGCTTCAGCGATGACTGGCCACCTTTTCTTAAAGGCTGAAAACCTCCTCTTGAACCTTGGTGCACAAAGGCTGTACTGAGCCAGACTACAAGTCAAATCAGTCAAGCATCCTCTGCTGCTGGTGGCCAGTGGCATATGAGTAAGGAGAAATGACAAGAACAGGACAAATACAGCATCAAACATTCCTGAGAATACTCTCAAAGCCTTCTGCGATCAACAACCTGTTTCCTGAGACAATCACAGAGCTTGCATTCTCCACAGTTTATTGTATCACGCACCATTGGGGCCATATTTACGACATAATCTGATACAATCTCACACAGCGGGCAGTGCAGTCATCTTTGTGCAGTGTACATTCTCCAGGCTACGTGGAGGTTGTTTTTCTACTCTTTCACTCCCCTTACCAGCAAGCTTTTGTGAAATGGCTTTTTTCTTACAGATATAGCTATAGGTGGAAGAGCACTGCTTAGCACTGTGTGTGCCCCCTGTCTGGAAATAATAATTCAGCTCCTAGCATATTCAGAGAGTTTACATTTCATAGACTTTTCTTTGTCCTGCTTATTTTTGCCCAGATATTGCATGTTTCTATGGGTTCAAGACTAATTCCATCATCTACTCTATCAGTCAGATTTCTCTTCAAAACGTGCAGCTGGTCTCATGACATGTTCTGCTAGCTTTTTGGAAAGACTATTTTTCTGTGGTTTGGCTCTCTGATGGATGGAAGGAAAGGCATTAAAAGAAAATTTGCAAGCTGTGCTCCTATGCCAAGCTCTGCCTCTTTCTCTTATAAACACAGCTAAAGACAAATAAACAATAACTCTGGATCTTGATACTTCAGGGTAATTTGCTGCACACTGAATCACGTCTCTTCAAGGGCCATGCATCCTCTCACTCATCATGTTCTACCTATTTTGCAGCTACTCCTACTCCTGCCTTTAACATCACATACAAATAAACAAGAAAAGAAGAATAAAGATCAGGAAAATATATTAACACCTCAGGATACTTTATTTTTTAACTAAAGCTATGTCATCTGCCATCTCCAGCCATCTCTGATGCTGATCCCTATCAGCAACATCGGCCATTAGCTAATACATTGGTATTCCTATGTAAAAAAAAAGCAAAGCAGCTCAGTAACATGGTGCAGAAATCAGCAGGGGCTTTTTAATCTCACAGTAGATCAGGAAGAAAAAAGTCATGTAACCTACATGTGCTTCTGTTTCCCATTCTGCAAAATGTGAATTGCAAAACTGAGCTCTACTTGAAAGGTAAATTATGAGTTTAAGTAATTAATGCAGATTAAATTCTTGATATTAATATGAAAAAGGGAAACTGGGGACCAGCAGTCCTCTCTGCCACCAGCTCCTGCTGGCTTGGATGACAGGCTTTCGCATTAAATTCCTTTCCTCCTTCCCCCTGCTCTGCACTTACTACAGCTCTTGACACACTTTACTGTTACTATAGTTATTCAAAAGACCAATTCTTAATGTTCCTGTGACCTAGTTATTATGGCAAGATGTTCACTCATCTACTTACCAAGGGAACTTGTGGAGAAGTCAATCTGCAGGATGCAAATATTTGTTTTGAACAAGACCCTGCATGGATGCAGTTAGAGGCAGCTAAGGCAAAAGTAAACTCCCTCTGTTCTGTATTCTGATATGGAAAAGTTTAGGGAAAGAGAGTGATACACAGGAGAGAGCAATGATAGATTATCTTTAAGTTCTCACTCTCGCGCTGCATGCTGCATAGCCCTCAGGAGCATAAGTTAATGTTCCAGTAAGATGAAAAAGAGAGAGAGTTTTGGGAGCTGGTGCCACCTATATATATGCTGAATATCAATGTCATTTATTTCACCTGACATGCTTACACAAATATGTTAAACTTCAAGAAAATTAGCTTTTCATCTTACTCTAGAAAGCTGAATTTAAGCTTTGGAAAGAAACCACAGAGCAATTCTTTATTTGTTAGAAAGTGAGCTGCTTTCTAAAATAAGGCGCTTCTGAGAATAGATGCATTGATCAAAGTTGTTTTGATCAGGGGACCGAAGGCTTTGGTTTTGGCATGGGTTTTCTGTTTATGTTTGTTCTTTTGGGTTTTTTTCTTAGCTTATTTTCCATCCTCCTTTTCCTTCCCATGTAGGTTGGTGGAGGTTTTTTAATGCTGATGGGAGATAGCAGATACTCCCCATCTTTTCCTTTTGAACCTGAGCACCAGGATGAGCCCAGTGCTGCTCAGCCTGGTTCAGCAGGCAACACCAAGCACTTGCTCTTCAGAGCTGCTGCCTTAATCTTCTTTGTGCCACTTGCCAGGACAGTTGCTAAAAGTAGAACTGAGGATTTGCAATGTGGTACTTAAGCCTCAATCTTGGACCACTCTTTTAAGTGGAAGTAGGATCGCATCCTTAATTGTTTTGAAACTGGGCTTGGTTTCCAGTCTGATTTATCACAACCCACAAAAGCTAGCAACTGGTTGGTGCCTTGCATTCATCACTAGTCTTGATTGTGTGACTTACAAATGAAGCCCCAGCAGCCTCAGTCTCAGTCCTCATCTAGTTGGCATTTCTAAACTTAGGCACTTTTATTCTCAGCAGCGAGATGCAAGATTAAATAGTCATTCTCCAACCACCTTACAAATAATTGGAGAAATCTCTGGCAGTTAAGTTAATCCTCCTCTCTCTCCCCCTCACACAAACACTTTGTAAGGAAGTAAATTCTGCAATTAGTCACCTAAATCTTCTAATCCCACTGGAGCGCTTCGAATCCTGGCAGATGGTCTGTGCCTGCACCTCCAGCTCTCAACAATGGTGGCTCTCCCTGGCAGCGGCATGAGGGCAGCCATGGTTTGCAGCAGCAGGATGAACCCTGTTCCTCCGGCTGCCGGGCACAGTGTGGTTTGCAGCAAGCAGGGTTTCTGTACAGGTACAGCCTGTAAAGGTCCTGGGGAGCTGCCGACTGGCACCACTGTCTGCAGGAACGGGGAAGCTTGGATCCCAGATGGAAATTTAGTCTCAAGCTCCCACTGCCCAGGAACAGAAATAGGATCAAAAGCCTCTGGTAGGGACAGTTGTTAGTTGGATGTGGTTTGGCACAGCTGGCATCATGACATCGGGAGGTGTAACTATCCGGAAAATCAAAGCAGACCTTCCCTGGACGTGATGGAGGGCTGTTGATCAGACGTCTGCCTTCAGACATGAAGCAGTTAATACAAAGTGTTCATAATTAGACTTCATATTAGCTCTCAATTAAGGTGAATGAGGAGTGTTCACACCTCTCTCAGTGCTATTATTTCAGCCTTGCTGGCTGGCAGACTCCAGAAGACAGCAATGTATCCTTGTCATAGGGACCAGCTGTCCCTGCTTAGGTGAAACAGTCCCTTTTTTGTCATTCTGTCCCATTAAAATAATTCATCAACTCTGATGCATTTTAGTAGGGGCTAATGGGGCGACCCTGTTTTCCCTTCAAATGCCCCTATTAATTACTTCTACATATTGTTGTCTGTGTTATGTGGTAGAATATTTTGCAACTTTTTCTTAATTCTTGAAAACTGAGTGTAAAACACCTGAAAATAAAAAGAATCCTCAATAAACAGCCCTGTTTCTAACACAAACCCTTTCTGGAGGTGGTAAATCACCACTGAATTATTTTGCCTCTCCAAATACATTGCAGTTAATTGCTTTTTGGCCAGATGTCTATCACCACCCTGCATAGGATGGAGTCCAAACAATCCAGTCATATATCACAGACCCTATGTTGTGAGCACCCTGCCTCTGTTTTTTTGAACAGCAGGTAAGGATGCAAAAAAAGGTTTGGAATTTTTAAAAGAATCTTTTGAGTTGAATAATGTGTGTGGAAAATACGTTAAGGTGTAGGATAAAGCTCTGTAGGTAACTGGTGGAAGGGTACACAATGATACCAAAACAGATCGTACGGAAGATTAGGCAATATTTTCAGATCACTGAAATATTTCTTTATAAGTTAGTGAGCTGAATTTGAAGGGACTGATTCTTTCTGTGTCCATCTAGGAGAGATCCACAACAAAAAGACCTCCACATGTTGCTTTGAAGACCACTTATGCTACTTTCAAAGTTTGTGGTTACCTCATACAAAGCAGCTGTCCGGATACATACGAACACAGGCTGAATCTGTCTCCTTAGGTTAGAATAGCATCTTTGATCAGAGCCATGAAAGAAAAGGCATAGCTTAAAAATCCATTTGATACTGAAATATTTTCCCATTTAGACAAATAACATGGATAGCACACAGAATTTTTGTTGATAGGAAGATCTGGAACAATTTTTTGTTACTTTTTGAGGCTTTCGTATCATGGAGTGAAATGGAGTCATGCAGTGATCATTAGGGACAGGGTCAGCTGCACAGTTTTGTGGCCATTCCTTCTGCCATTGCCCAGGTTATGTGTATCACACCAGGCTGTACTGTCACAGTATGCCCTAAGTGTCAGAATGGAAGCAGCAACCCCCTCAGGAGTCTGGAGCTGAGGCATTGTCACTCCACAGGCAGAGCCTTCAGCAGGTGCCATCCACAGCATCAACCTTGGGCACTCCTAGGATGCTACCCATGCCTTACTCTCAAACTCACACCCAAGGAAAGCTTGGGCATCTCTGCTCAGCAGTGCCAGGGGTGAAACTGCTGGAGCCCATTCAGACTGGTCCTGTGTCATAGCCTCTCTTTGCTGTTTCAGTAACCTTCACCTTCCCTGCATGAGGTGGTCTGATCTGCTAAGGTCTTAGTGCTTTGAAAATAAAGCCCACAAAGAACATATTTAAGTGTAATTAAATACCTTTGAAGCATGGTCTTTAGTGACTTTTGGAAAAGAAAACACAAAAAGGAAAGAAAAAAATCCCACCAAAGCCAGCCTGTCCTCGTTATTAGAACTTCCTATCACTAATGTGGGGAAGAATGAAATGAAAGGCACGGAAATCAATATTAAGGTGTGTCATGGATAGATATTTACCTTACTTATCTCTTACCGCCCTCTCCTCTCTTGGAAAGCACCTTTCTCAAATAGAAGGACCTGAAAGATATGACCTGTGGGACATTTTCGTTGAGTCAGGAGTTTCAAGCAGATACACATTAAAAAAGGAAGCAGAACGGATTCCTTAGCCCAGCCAGCTTTAACCTCTGTTGGACAAGTCCCTCAGCTTTCTGTGGCATTCCTGTTGATAAAAGGGGAGCAGACACCAATGGGCATAGGACTCACAAAGGCTGAACTTGCTTTAACTGAATACCAAGGTTTCCCTCAAAACTTCTTTCCTCATAAGGCACCACTTCCCTGCCTCTAACGGAGAGGATGGCAAACAGGACAGACACGGCTGGGTTCCTAGCAGATTTCCTCATGTCCCATATGTTTCTCGGCAAGACGGCAGAACTGGCTCATTATTCAGAAAACTGAAAGATGTCCAGATTCATCAGTCAGTTCTTCCTGAAAGGCTTTATTATCTCTGCTGCTAAGGGGGTTCAGCTCTAGCCTGATTCTTCTGTTTCTTTCAAGGGAGCTGTTCCCTCATCCTCTCTTTAATTCCTTTAAATTCAAACAAGAGGGTCCAGTCAGCTTGATATCAATAAGATAATAGATCTACACGTATGAGAGGGCTCTGAAATGTATTTTCACATGGCCTATTGTGCCATATCCTTACTGAGAGCCTATTGCTAAGAAACTTTGGTGTGAAACTATGCAACTAAGATGCAGGCTCAGTGAAAAAGAGCCTGGTTTTCATGCAGTACTAGATGAACGTACACTGCGGCTCATATCAAACTAAAGGTATAGCTAAAACATCTCAAGTGATACAAAATCATTAGGATTACACAAAAGAAGCTGAAAACTGAGATGGGCTTCCTGAAGTGAATCACATGTATACAGGCTAAGGTAAGGAATTCTTCCTGGCATAGTTATTTTCTGTTTGTCTCCAAGCTATTTCTTCTTGGAAATTACGCATGTAAATGTGCATGTCTACTTATGTAAGCATAGACACATGCAAACATATAGTGATTTGGATTTGTTGTTCTTTACCACAATTTTTGTTAGTGACGAGAATGAAGCAATTTTATGTGCTTTACATTCTTAAAATCCCAAAGGACTTTCAAAGTCCTACATTTGTACCAGGGACACTGACCTTGCTCTCGCTAAACCAAGAGAACTTTTCCCATTAATCTCATGGATAGGAAAACTGGCATTTTGCTTGATGATATTCAGCTCATACACAGCCTTGGCTATTCTAATTTTTAAATGTATTTTATTTATTTACAGGGAAAATAATACCAATGGGGGGCAGAGATTTTCCATGGTTTTAGTGAAATGCTATGGAGTCTTTAACTTCCACCTCGGCAGCCACCAGGGACAAATAGAAAGGACCTTGGGTTTAATGTCTCATCTAAAGGATATTATAATGTGTTGGCCTCATTATTCACAGCAGAAAAAGCCTTTGTCATGGTCAGATGGCTTTAATGCGTTTTGTATGCTACATAAATTCAAACTTGATGGCTCATTTATTTGTTGGATTGCAGCGTTATTCAACCTAAATGAAGCCTTGGTATTTACTAATAATTTGGGGTCTGGCTGTTGTTTACTTAAGCAAGTAGTGTCCACTGACTCCTCTGTTGTCTGTATTAAGTTTGAACCCTACTAATTCAAGGAATATTATAGAGGGGGCCAAAAAATTGCAGCGAAAATAGCTTTTCATTTGTGGACAATTATTTATCTAAGCCTTGGAAGATTAGTATTCCAATATTGCAATTTCTGACATCAATTTTCTCAGGGTCAGAAGCAACTTTTCAGACTTCATCTAAGCCTCAAAGTGTCCCCATGAGGAAGTGAGTCATTGTTATCAACATTTTGAAGAAGGGCAAATTGGAGGTAAGAGGAGGTTAGACAGCTTATTCCATGTCAAGAGAAAGACACTGACTAAAATGCATCCGGAATCCAAATCTGCCTTTTAATCTTAGGACCGCATTTCCTGCTGT
Source organism: Strigops habroptila (assembly GCF_004027225.2). Classification (NCBI taxonomy): domain Eukaryota; kingdom Metazoa; phylum Chordata; class Aves; order Psittaciformes; family Psittacidae; genus Strigops; species Strigops habroptila. Next base: position 19,089,915 of record NC_044283.2, read on the forward strand.
GATTTGACAATATTCTTTGATGAAGCTACATACAGCAATTACCAGACTATGTAGTCACACCACACCAGAAGCGTTCAAAACACAGAGATTCTTTTCTGTTGTCTGAAAAAGGGGACTATATGGCTATAATAAGGAACAGTGGAACTATGTGATTACATATAGTGTGTATCCTCTATTCTACCTTATAGAGATACTTACCTTCTGATGTGATGGTTTTTTTAATCTGAATTTCATAATGGAATTCTAGCTGAACTCTGCTAAAGCTGATTTCAGAATTCTTACCCAGTTGGATATTGAGAGAGCAATCTTGAAATTAAAAATTATCCATTAAATCAAAAGATAAACTAAGAACCCTACTGTGCCATCTCAGATCTCGTCAGAAACATGCATAAATATCCATAACCAAGGCAAAAGATACTCCTGCTTCCTGCAGAAACATACAACTGGATTTTAATAAACAAGAACTCAAATTGATGAATAGATTCAGAGTGGAACAGGACCTGTGTGATTAATTCACAGCTAAGAACTACATAAATATAAATACCAAATGGTCATTTATGACACTAATTACACTTTAAGATTATATACATGGAACCAAATTTTCCATTTCCTTGTGTATACAACTGGGGAATAACTTTAAAACTTGGAAAAAAATCATGGTTCTGGCAATGAAGATGGGTGTTCTTGGGCCTCTTCTCCTAGTCAAGTTTCTAGTATAAACCAGCTGCTGCTTGCTGAATCTCCAGCCAGTTAACAATTTGCCACTCCACCAAATAACTTCTTGAGCAATTTATTAAGCAATTAGGAGTTTGTTCAGACAAATCAAGTGGCCTTTATTATCACAGCAGTGGTAATTCAGCCCTGTAGCAGAAAGAAAGGTGTACCTGAAAGTACAAAACCAAGTCCTTACTGAATACCTTTCACTTTCCTCTTAGAATTGCAAACCACATTAGCTGTGACTACAAATGTTTTCTCTTTTCCCTTCCAGCACAGGGCTATGCCAGCATCCAGCCCTGCAGGTGTCTGGCTTAGATGGGGTTAAATTCCTTCACAGTAGCTCGTATGGTGCAGTGGTTTGGATCTGTGACCAAATTAGTGTTGATAATGCAGGGATGTTTCAGCTATTGCTGACCAGTGCTTACACAGTGCCAAGGACACCTTTGCTTCTCACAGTGCCCCACCAGTGAGTAGCCTTGGGGTGGGCAAGAGGCTGGGAGGGGACACAGCTGACCAAAGCGATATTCCATAACATATGAAATCATGCTCAGCAATAAACTAAGGGGCTGAAGCTTTTCCAAAGTTGCCATTACTCAGGGACTGCTGGGCACTGATCTGCTGCTATGGAGTGATTGCTTTTTCATCATGTGTTGTCTTTGCTTTCCCTCCCACTGCCCCATTAAACTGTCTTTATCTCAACCCATGAATTTCCTCACTTTTGCTCTTCAAATTCTCTCTCCCATCCTGCTGGGGATGGAGCAAGTAAGGAAGTGGTTGGGTCCGAGCTGCCCGCTGGGGTTAACCCACCACAGCAGCATACAAGTCATTATGCAAAATGCTTGAAGCTTCCGGAAATGTCGTGGCTCACCCTCCTCTTAAATGAAGAGCCTGTAGAAATTACCTGCTCAGTAGCTCTTGGGTGGCCTTAGTTAGACAAGTTCATCACTGTGAGAAAATGGTGGCTCTAAGGTCAGAGTCCTTTTTGGGTTTTTTTAGTGTTGATGTTCTCCTCTGATTTCTTGCTTTAGGTTCACTAGCTTGAATTATCCCCTCACTCACAAACACACCAATGTATTGACATTAAGAGAGTTAGTTTTGTCATCATAATCTCATGCCTTTAGGAGCAGCAAGTTTGCTTAAGGGCCTAGTGTCATGTACTAGGGATATGCAAGTTATAAAATGCTACAGAAAGTGTTAGATATTTTCACTATATTTAAAACTAACATTGAAGCCCATGCTTCGTACACTGATTTTATTTTGTTGCCTATAATGTATGCCAGCAGTGGAAAAGGACTCTGAAGTGAAAAAGACATTGGGATGTTAGCATTTTGTGGTAGGTGAGATACTTTCTGCCACGACCACTACACTTTTTCCAGTGAAACCATTATACACCATTTAATGATCTAGCTTTACACATTACAAACGTGACCTAACCTCAACCTGGTTAGAGAAGTGGACCTTGCTAAGGTGCAGCTCTGTATCTGCCTCGGGATTAGATGTTTCATAGCAAGCACAGCAGAGCTTCCAGTGGAATTACTCAGGCACACTCCTGTTAACAAAATTTAGTAATCCTTTAATAAATACACACAATCTGTGCCTGGCTTCTACCATGTACTACATAACCTTATCATCCCCAATTTTCATAACATCAGCAGGTTTTGTGAATAAAGCCTTGCAAGTAACAAAACATATGACAACTTAAGTGGGGGAAACCTGGAGGCTGAAGATGGCAGGAAGGTTTGTAACAAAAAAAAGGACAAAGAAATGTATTTTTCTCTTTTGTTTTTGTTTGTTTGTTTTTCCCTGCATCTATTAGAGCTAATTCTGATGCATTCAAAGGACTGCTTTCCTTCAAGAAGGCCACAGTAAAATATTTCTGTGGTTTTATTCCTTTTTTGCAGGCATCCTCATGCTGAGAGCAGGAGCAACAACCAATCCAAGGATTTCTCCATGTGCCCTGGAAAACAGCTGGTTATCCTATTTAACTGGAACTGAAAGACTCCACATTCATAAAACACCCCAGCAGGAGCCTTATTTTGTACAAATGTGTACTAACTTCATGGGGGAAATCTGCACCAGCACACCTCATTATATCTAATGGAATACTATTAAGAACTCCATGCCCTGCAAGTTGAAAACCTTTCTGCAAGCAGGTGGCATTCTCAGTCTTGCTTATTAATGCATACATTGGAGCTAGTAAAAATACAGTCCCTTCATGTGTTCTGCTTTCTATCTATCCTGTTTTTCTAGAGCCACACACCCAGCTTCAGAGATGCTTGAATCCTTTGTGCTGCTGGGTTGGAATTAATGGAATTCACCTGGTCTGAAATCAGAATCCACAGAACCATGTTGCACCTCTGTGGAGATCCCAAAACCTGACTCCATTTGGGGAAACTTTGTTCTAATGCACAGATAAAGGGAAAAGGGGAAAAACAAGGCAAGCAAATGCGAATATAAACAATACTAAGAACATCTTCAGATAGAAGTGACCATTCCTAGTTGCTGTCCCTCCTGACTTTAATTATTTACTTAGTTGGGAATTCCTCTTCCCCAGGAGGAATTCAGGGGAAAATATTTACCTCAGATAGAAGCTTCAGAGTGTGCGAAATATTTATGTTAAAATTCTTAAAGGTGAGTCATTTAGAAATTAAAGTGTTTATAATTTTTCTAAAAATGGTTCACCCACACTGTGACTCATTTGACTGTTCAAGAAAATAGTCTTAATGACTTACACTAAAGTGTCAAAATGATTTTAAACAGGGTAAAGAAAACCTGTTGTGTTCCTAATCCCTGAATATCTGATCTCCAAAACCATTCTCCACAGGGGAACTTAAATATGTGCACAGGCTTACAAAAGCTGCATAAAACTAGGAGATGCTAAAGTTAGATGAGGGGCTGGAACCTCTGAAATTCAGCTTGTAAATAGGATTTAGGATCCCATGTTTTCACCAAGGCAACAAAAGTGGATCTAATTAACACACATTGTTAAACTTTATTAGTCTCCCAGGGTTTCAGTTATGCTTATGAAAATCAACCCACTAGAATAAACATGGCTAAAAGGTGGGGAGCCACTTTACCATGAAAACAATTTTGGGTCTATTAAAAAAGCATGCTTGGTTTTGAGTTTTGTTTTTTCCTGCTGTTCTGAAATAATCAAATACAATGGCTTTTATCACAAACTGCTTTGAAAAGTAGTCAGAGGTTCAGACCCTGAACTGCACTGCACAGCTTTCAAAGGAGATGGATATCCAACAGTAAACTACACTTTTTTAGATATATACAATAGTATCATACCACAACATCTGCAGTGAAATACCTGCTTCGAGAAAGCCTCCAGGAACAAAACCTGCTTTCCTACATCCTGCAGTATTCAAGGACAAGGAACCTCCTCAAGAGCCTCCCAGATGCTGTTGAGCATTGACTCCCACAACAGCCCAGAGCCATTGCCTTCCACAGCAGCTAACCTCCACACACAACATTTGCAGTTGGGCTCTTATCAGAGCAGGAGCTGCTGTCTGCTATCAAAACCAGGTGGGCTTTTGTCTTCATAAAGCATGGTTGCCCTCAGCTTGCTCTTGTGCAAAGCAGAGCCCTTGGTGCCTGCAAGAAGTCAAGCGCTGATGGGAAGCTTCTTGTCTCTGGCATAGGGGCACCAAGATCCTCCCGAGTTTGTAAATAAAGCCACATAATTTTTCATTCTATTTTGTAACCGACATGCCTGTATGACTCTACATTAAAATGCAACCTTAGGAACAGGCATAGCTTTCCTGGTTTGGCGCATGTGCCTTATGGTATTGGCAACTAGAATGGAGGTCCCCTTCCAGGGACAAACTGGGAGACTTTCACAAACAAGTGCTTCTGGCAAGAAGTAAGAGGGTCAGAAATGTGAACCTTTGGAAATGTATTTAGTCTACTTAGCATTAACTAACCTCATCTTTGCTCCCATAGCTGATGTAACATTAACATCCATCGGGTCTCATTGACCCTTTTGGCAGAAGGGAGGTATACAGCATGAGGATGTGCACGTAAAAGATGGCTTTCGTTGGTCTTTGGATGCCTGAGGTTTCAGACACCACTTAGTGTCAGGCAGCACTTCGAAAACACTTCACCTCTTCCAGGAGAATGATGGTAATGCAGATATATTGAGATATAGGGCTAGTAAATGATTTTGCTTCCTATGAAGTCTGAGGATTCAGGGAGGATAGGTGAGGCTCAATCCAGGAGTCACAGCCATACAGAACCCGCTAAAAGAGGCAAACATTTTGCATTCACTTGAAAGTCAGAAAGGGAAATAAATAAAAGACATCAGGAACTTTTCATTTTCTTTCTACAAGAGAATAATCAGTCTTGCACACAGAAGAAGTAGTAGATGTTTATCTTGGCTTTACTTGCTTTTCTGAATATTTTAACTACTACCTCATGTGACATTCTTACACACAGACTGGGGGAAAAATGGTCTTGATGACATTCTTATAAAGAAGGTACAGAGTCTGTGGGAAATCTGCACCCAGTCTGGAAACCAGTCCATTCCCAATGGGGAGGACAGCCTGCCTCGGGTGCAGAAGGTTGTCTGTGATTTGGTTTTATTCAGCCCTTCTGTTAATGACTTGGATGACGGAACAAAAAGTAAACTGATTAAATTCACAGCTGACACCAAGCTGGAAGGGCTGTAAATACACTGTGGGGAAGGATTAGAATTCAAAATGTTCGTGACAAGCTGCAGAAACAATAAGGGGTGGGGGGAATAAAAAAAGGAGGTAATTGAATTAAGACAAAGGTAAAATCACACACTCGGCAGGAATGAAGAAACATAAAATGGAAACAATTGCATAGACAGCAGTTCTGCAGTAAAGGATCAGGCAAAGATCACAATATGATATAGAGAGTAATATAGTCTATGAGACAAGTGCAGTACCAGTCTGTGCTGGTCAGCTGAGATGTTTGTGCACTTATCTTTCAGAAAGAGGTGCACAGTCCACAGCAAAAGGCGACCTACTCAACATAGAAGCCTACAAAACTTAGGAGCAAAGCTTAAAAGAATTGAAAATGTTTAGCTGGAAGAGGGAAGGGCCATTGGTACAGTTTACATGAGGCTGTTGCAAAGAAGAGAATAATCTGTGCAATGTGCACTTTGAAATGAAAAAAAGTCAAGGTATTTCCATCTATGGCCATTGAACACTGAACTGCATGAAAGTCCTGTGTTCATTTCTTGCCTCCCCTCAAACAGAAACCTCTCTTCAGATTAGTGCTATGCAGCAGAAGGGATAAACATTTTATAAAGGATCAGGGAATTAATGCAAACATAAACAATAACCCAAATTATCTAATAGCTGGGTTCCATCCCTCCTTTTTATATTACGTATCACATCAGGGACTGTAGGGATAAGACAAGGGGTAATGGGTTTAAACTTATACAGGGGAAGTTCAGGCTAGATATAAGGAAGAAGCTCTTTACAGTGAGGGTGGTGAGGCACTGGAACAGGTTGCCCAAAGAAGCGGTAAATGCTCCATCCCTGGCAGTGTTCAAGGCCAGGTTGGACAGAGCCTTGGGTGACATGGTTTAGTGCGAGGTGTCCCTGCCCATGGCAGGGGGGTTGGAACTAGATGATCTGAAGATCCTTTCCAACCCTAACCACTCTATGATTGTATAATTCTATATTTATATTTTATATCCATATGTGAACATGAAATTCTGTTAAATTAGGTTGACAGACCAAGAATGAGTTTCTGAATACAGCTTTTTCAAAAAGCTTACTTATAGCTCATCCTTCGCTCACTCTCACAAAATGATTTCTTCTCAAGCTATTAAAGAGGAAGAATTTCACCATTTTTTCATCTTGGCTGATTAGAATAGTTTGACAGTTGCATGATCTTCTATTTGCAAGAGAAATTATTCCTCAGCGAGAACAGTGTTGTTTCCCTTTTGTATATTTATTTAACTTGATTTTTTAATGGATAATGCCCTGAAAAGTTGGAAATACGTATAGCTCTTTTGCAAGAATATTATAAATGGATGCTTATCTCAGGCACTAAATATTTTTATTTCTTTAAATAGAAACACCAAGTCAAGGAACAGGAATAAACAGGAAGGATAAGCCCAGACCAGTGACAGATTTTCCATTTGCTACAGCAAGACTTTCCATTTTCTTTTCTTTTTTTTCTCCTTAAAGCAATTGCAAACAAGTTCCTCCACCATGATTCCTGTGGGATGAGGTGCTGTTTGAAGCCCAGTGCCAGCCCTCTGCGCACCATGCAGGCTGAAAACACTTATGTCCAGGATGAAGCCCCTCTCTTGTGAGCACTGGAGCTCCACTAGACGCTAACAGGCTGTGCTGGACAACAGGACAGGCAGTAAATAGCCAAAGCCATCGCACCTTCAGGGACACCCTGGCAGCATTTCTGCTTTCCAAATCCTGCCTAACTGGGCAGCTCTACAGATGAAAATCAGCACTGCAGGCTTTACCTGCAGACCCATGGGCAGGTACATGCCAGATGTCATTTGAGGCCGGTGCTGTGCCTGCAGGCAATTGCTGTGCAGAGCATGTACGATACCACACCAGACTCAGTGCACGGAAGCTTTGGTGCCCTGCAGTCTCTAACACACACATGAACAAATGCCAGATGCCCCTGGTGCTGCCTGGTGAGCCACCAGCATAACTGGCTCCCAGGCTGGGACCATGACTGAGAAATGGCAGAAAGTGCCCTGAAGTGAAGGAGCAGATGAGGGTCCTGAAGATCTGGACTCTGCTTCCCTCAGGCTACAAACATCCCCTTTCTTTTAGCAGCTCCAGCCTCAGCCATACGTGGAGAAAAGCAGTCAGCTCCATCACCCACTGCAGAAGATGTAAAACCTGCCTTCCCTGCGTGTCATTTTTATGGAGAATCATTCTACCATAAAATCACTGAGAGCAGATCCAAGTGCTGGAGACACAAAACAAGGCTACGGCTTTCTACAAAAGGATGCTCTCCTACGCAGTCTTTCTTCACCATGTTTAACTCTACACTGGACAAGTCTAACGATGTGAAGTCAAACAGGAGGGTGATGCAATAGGATGAAGTCACCACAAAAAAAACCCACCAACGAACCCTGAAGGTTATAACATGGATTGAGAGTTTGTGAGGGAGCCTGGTGTAGTCTGTTGTAAAGCCCATGAGTAAAGTCAGGTTTGGTATTTTGATGTGGTCTCATATAGCCCAGGAGACTCTAGGACATTGCATGAAATTCAGGATCAATCCTGTACAGCTGGGACAAAAGCAGAGGTCTATTTTTTAAACAGGAATTGTATCACAAGTACAAGCATGTGGTCAGGTGACTGTGGGCTTTCCTCCTATTAACCACTTGTCACAGGTTAACCCAGCCAGCAATTCAGTCCCACACAGCCACTCACTCACTGAGTGGGATGGGGGAGAGAATTGGAAGAGTAACAATGAGAAGACTCATGGGTTGATATAAAGACAGTTTAACAGGTAAAGCAAAAGCTGCGCACACAAGCGAAGCAACACAAGCAACTCGTTCACCACTTCAATGAGCAGGCAGGTGTTCAGCCATCTTCAGGAAAGCAGGGCTTCATCACAAATAATGGTTACTTGGAAAGACAAACACCATCAAATCTCCTTCCTTCTTCTTCCCCCAGCTTTGTATGCTGAGCATGACACCATATGGTCTGGGATATCCCTTGGGTCAGCTGGGGTCAGCTCTCCTGGCTGTGTCCCCTCCCAACTCCTTGTGCAGCCCCAGCCTACTCGCTGGTGGGGTGGTGTGAGGAGCAGGAAAGGCCTTGACTCTGTGTAAGCACTGCTCAGCAATAACTAAAACATCCCTGGATTATCAACACTGTTTCCAGCACAAATCCAAACCATGGCCCCATACCAGCAAATAGGAAGAAAATTACCCCAGCACAAACCAGCACACCGCTGTCTGCTTCAAAGGCTGATAGTTTTTCAGCACCTCTTTTTAACCAGAACACTAAAACATAGGCAGTGAGCAACAACAGAGTCTAATGATACACCTGGTTAGTACTTAGCAACCATCTTTCAGGCCCAGACTGAATGCCAAATCACCCTGGCAATTGCATTTCTTGTAGTTATCAGCCCTTCTCCTTTTTAAAATACATCTTTCCGACAGCAGCCCACAGCCAGTATTTCCTTTTCACTCTCTGAAGTGCAGAGCACTACAAATACATCATTTAGCTTTGCTGAAGTCCTTTCCATCCCCTTGATCGTCTCCTTTACACCCTTCTGCACTTCTGCTTCGATCCCACATCCCACATGATGTGCAGTACATCAAAAAAGAGCTTTGCAGCAAGTGTTTTTTTCTCAGGGACAGAATCCCAGCTGGTGTAAAGCAGCACAAATGCCACTGAAGTCAGCAGCATTTACTGTATTCATTTATCCAGCTAAAATTCTGACCCTAGTTCTTATAATTCAACTTAAGCTTTAAAATTATCTTGGAGTACTGACCACTGACTTGGAAATTGCCTTGTAGAAGTGTTAAACTCAGTCCACCACTTTGTGACTCAGGGAGTAAACCATGAAAAATGCCCCTTTCTTCCTTCCATTCATCGTGTCCCCTTAAAATATGGTTTGTGATGCTAAGAAATAGTTTTTCTAATAGTACCTAGACTGGGCACTTGCTTCTTTCATTTTACAAACTTAAACCATCCCCCTTTGCACTTGGCTTGTTTCAGCTGAACAGTTTTTGCATAGACTTATAAAACCTGATTATAAAACATTTTACTTCTTTCAAATGCTTTAAACCAAAGCAACTTCATCGCATCACCCTGCTGGAAGGATGGATTTCCCCAGCTCAGAGACTGGCAGTGGGTGAACTTGGGAAAAGCTGCACAGGAGGCAGAGCTGGGGTGCCGGGCAATCCTGGCTCTCGGCCTTACAGTTTGGCTTCCGCTGAGCACTGCATGGTTCCCATAAGCACAGTGATTTGAACAACTCATAAGTACCCTGAAGAAAAGAAATACTGGTTATCCTGTTCCATAGATTAGGAACTGAAGCCCAGGGCTAAAGGAACACATTCAATATCCCAATATTCCAAGCAGAAGTTAACTGTATTTCCAGTCCCTGGCTAATGATCTGAGCAGTTGACATTCCTTTAACTCTACTCTCCCTCATACAGAGAGAAAAAAAAGTGGCTCTTGGATAACCAAGTATCTTGGATCTGATGTAGTATACCGTACTAGCAAGATTAACACGCGCACTCCAGAAGCCGACAGTCCCATTCCTTACCCAGCTGGCAGGAGACATGAACTGGGAAAAAGAATTTTCTTTGCAATTTTCTCGTGTTGAGAGTTGTTCCTGAGTAATAAGAGCTGCTCTTTTCCCTCTGCAGAAACCTCAGCCTGTTCAATTGCTCTTGTGGTGGCTGAGCCCACATTTCAGCTGCAGCAGTGGGAAGCACTGCGGGCAGGGCGATGTCCCCGAGAGCAGAGCATTCCTCAGCTCACGGCAGGACGAAATGCATGTGAACTCGCTGTGCTCCAGCCAGCTCCTGGGAAACAGTCTCTGTGCCTCAGCCTGATGCTGCACTGCCTCAGCACTGCTTACTTCCCTCTTTGAAATGAAATCACTGCTGCCTCCAAAAAGAAGAGAGAAAGGCTTCAGGGGAGCAGATAACTTGGTGACCCAAGCAGCAGGCACTAACTAGCCTTTAAAACTTCAGAGAAGCATCGCTGAGATGTACCTCAACACCAACGGTTTGAATTCAGGTTTTAAAAGCACAGAAACTTTGGTACCCGTCCATGTGGAACAGTTTATGTTGCTCATGCACCACTTTCAATTTTTACTAATGAAGAAATAAAAATGCAAACCAGCTCGATGACAACCAGCACATACGTGAGCGAACTGCCCAGCTGTGCCTTCATAAAGCTTCTTGCTCTCCCCTCACTGCACCCTGAAGGTCACTTGGTTTAGATAAGCACATGAAGTCATCAAAAGGAAGATTAATTTAAAAGCTCGATAACTTTCTTCCTTGTTTCTGGAATGTCGGTGAGGACCCAGAGCCAGACTGACAATCGAACCAAGAAAGGACAAAACATTCACCCTGCCCAAAACAAAAATGCGTGAAACTTTCCCCCCTGCTCCCTCCCTCCATCCCCTCCCCCAGTTCTCCGGGTGACGCCTCCCCTGAGCCCGTTACCTAACTTTGACACAAACACGCAGCTCCCACGAGCATCACCTTCAAACAGCCCTGGCTTTCTGGCTGATCGCACCTCGCTTTAGGGGAGCAGAGGCAAAGAGCGACCACTGAGGGGTTCTGCGGCAGCTCGGCAAGGTAACCAGCTTGTGGGGTTTTTACTTTCTGTTTGCAATGCCTAACTAGTGCTTAAGTAGACGGACCAGAAACAGCCTCCTGGCAAACTGTCCGGCTGGAATTTGTAGGAGGAGAAAAGTTGAAATACAAACTCAAAACCAGATTTAATAACTCTTTGGCTTACTTGCTTCCTGCAGAGAAACAGAGGCAGTTTTTAAGATCAAGATCTAGAGTAAAAAACAAAATTGCTGGGTTTTTTAAGTCATGGGCGTCAGTTGTGTGTGTTTAAACACGCATCTGTGTTTTGGTTTAGTTTCAGGTCATTACATTAGGCAGATTCAGCAAGCAGCAGTCCACTGGGACCACGCTCCAGCTGTTTTGCTCAGCCCCACCACAGGCTGCGAGCCTCCTCTCCAGCCACGCTGCTGCAAAACACCCTTAATCCTTTGTGGCTTCTTCTACCTTCTGCAGGCTCTGAATTGCCAAGATGCTTCTGCTCCTTTCTCTGGTCACTGGGCTTGCCCTGTCTGCCTCTGGTGTCACGACAGACAAAGAAAATGATCCAAGCCAAGAGTTGTTTCAGGACATGCAGAAGAAAGTGAACGACCTCTGGCAGAATTTGCTCTACCCGGTAATGCCCGGTAATGAGAACAATGGGATGATTTACGCCACTTGTGAAATGAAGCCCAGCTCCAAAATAGATGCTGACAAGCCACAAGTGACTGGACAAGTCTTATTCAGACAGTATTACTCATCTGGAAGATTAGAAGCCATTTTTTACCTGGATGGGTTTCCACTGGATAATAATCAATCTGGTAGAGCTATACACATCCACGAGCTTGGGGATCTCAGCAAGGGCTGTGATGCTACAGGAGGACACTACAACCCCTTCAGCGTGAATCACCCCCGCCACCCGGGGGATTTCGGCAACTTTTTCCCTAAAGAAGGCAAGATCAGAAAGTACAAACCAAATCTCTTTGCCACAATGTTTGGTCCATATTCCATCATGGGCAGATCCGTTGTGATCCATGAGCAGGAAGATGACATGGGCAAGGGCAACAACAAAGCCAGTTTGGAAAATGGAAATGCTGGGAAGCGTCTGGCTTGCTGTGTGATTGGGGTGTGCAACAAGAACTTGTGGGAAGAGAAATTGTCCGAGGTTACAGACAAGAAGAAGAGAGGGCTCAACAAAAGAGCACAGAACTAGGCTTACGTGAAGACCAACACAAGGGCTAAAGCCTGGGCAAGCACAAAGCACCTCAGGCTACGCCACTGGCCACCAAAATACATGGTTAAAGGCTTCTCATTTCCATTTACTTGCTCCTCTAAGAAACGTGTATCACTTTGTAGAGCATCCTTTCTGTAAGCCCATTAATAAAACCAGCATCAACTCAACATTGTGATGTATTTTCTCAAAAAGATTCCCTTGCATGTAAGCAAGAGTGCTAATGGGTATGGTCCATACATACATAGTCTGTAAAGTGTCTGTGCACTGCAATGGATGCCGTTAGCTACCAAAGGAAAAAGAAGTTAGTATGAATAAGTAAGAAATTGCCTCTCATTAGATGCTATCCTGTACTTAGCTGCCAATCTGAAAAGTGAAAACATTTCTATGCTTTCAGCAGTGCTGGGTGGTGTGTTGCAAGACCTGGATAATGGACTTCCCCTAAAGACAAGGGAAAGCACAGACATTTCTCTTTTAAACTTTAGATCCATTATGTTATTCTACTTGTATTTTCAGGTTTTATTCTCAAACATGTGTCAGCTTCTTAACTATTTTAAATGGTCCACATGGCTATGGCAAAGTCACACTGTTTACATCTGAAAGCAGACTTAAAAGAAATACTCCAGTTTATCATCGTTCCCTGGCAAGAACTCCCTAAAGCCTCTAGTTTATGCCTGTTAGTAAGTTTTTGTTGTGTCTGTATACAACCAGGACAGTTGTATACAGAAGTTTTAATGCTGCTTAAACAGGGATGATAGAGTTAACAGATCAGGCATAAATATTATTTTCAAAGTCAAGAAATACCGAGTGTGTTTCTTCACACAAAAATGCGGCAGTAAATCAGTCAGTTCAGACTGGGAGAAGTGACAGTGAAAAGATTTAAGCCCGATAATTTTCAGCCTTAAAACTCTCACTCAATAAAGCTTTTGCTTTTTTAATTTAGCACATCTCACTGAAAATACTAAAACATTACCTCATGGCTATCATTCATCTGATACTGAGAGGAGAAAAGGAAAGGAGCAGGTAGAACAAGCATATCAGGAAATGTTTTTATTAAAGATGACAAAATGTATTAATATAGTTTAACCATGTTGTGCAGTTCATCCAGGCAGCAACAAAAGAGAGGTTTGCAAATAAATTAAACCACATAATTGAGAAAGTAAAACTACAAAACAGAAGCTGGTGAACAAAATCCTATCTCTTAGAAACGCAGCAAACTTTCAACTTAATCTCAGTTAAGATTTTGAAATACATTCCTGAGCTCATATGGATTAAGGAAATGCCACTATCTTTATTATACAAATTCCCCATATGCTTAAAAATAGTCTCACTTAGAAAAGAAGCAGCTTTCTAAAAGATGTCATTAATCTGTCATTCTCACACACTTATTTTACAAATTCAGCGAACATTGTTTTCAGATAACCACAGCACTGCACTTTCAGGTGAAAGCCTTCTCACAGGCCATGCATCAATTCACTTTCAGGTGAGACAAACTCCTTTAAAATCAGTTTCCGGAATGCACCTCCTCCATACACCTGCCACAACATGCTTTTCCCAGTGTGCTTCCCCAAAGCCCAGCACCAAAGGGCTTATGTGTCTGAATGCAATTTCTGCATTTCTAAAGTCCTAGAAAAAGGAAGCACAAATCTAAGGCCCCTCTCTGCCCACCCCCCCCCCACCTGAAGTAGTGTCGAGTCCACAACAAAACACTAATTAATTTACTGGGGAAAACAATCATGGTTCTAATAGCACAAACAATAGCGATTAAAACAATATCCAAAGAAGATACTGACGAAACTATTCAGTTAGTTATCACACAGTGCAGCAAAGATGTCTGTCTTTGACAAGTCTCCTGGCTTTGAAGCCCTGTGTTCCTGGGAGAAGGCTAAAACCGGTAGCTAGAATACACCTGCACAAGGGCAGAAAGGAGAGGGACACTACTGCAGCAGTGACATAGCACTAAAAATTAGGTTTCCAGAGATCTAGATATCCTACTGGAATTTAATGATTGCAAAGATAAAAAATGGCATCTAAGAGGGAGAATGGGGTGAGGATAATTGGAAGATGTCCTAATTGTTGGGTTGTACATCACTATGTTCTCACAGAAAGAATGTGAGAACATAAGAAGAACCAACAAATGAGGCATTAAAAAGCTGTTGGTCCAGCACTCTTTCTACTGCCTTGATATTTTTGCACCAAGCTCTTCATTAACTAATAGGATTAACTGGCTGCTAAGGGACCAGGAGCAAAATGCCAACTCACACACCTGTGGGTCAGGAAAGACAGAGGACAGGGAAACAGCATAGCACCCTCAACGTTTTGAGCTCAGCTACGTGAAACCTTGACCTTATTCGCTTGCCTCAGTTCTGACTGCATTGGTATTTAGCTCAGGATTAGTCTGTGAAAGATGGAAAAGAATACATCTTGAATAAAATCCTACTTCATGTGACATTCAAGCATTAAAGGAAAAAATCCTGCCACATTCTCCCAGAGATTTCAGTTTCTGCAGCTATTTCTCTTCCGACTTGTCAGCACTGTCATACGAATGAGTCAATAATGCAGTCAGTTACAATTAATGGGAACAGCATAACAATCTTTCAAATGCTTAAACTCTTCTTCAGTTTTTCAGGTGATGAGGAACTTGAATGGTGATCAGGATAATGAAATAAAAACTTTTCACTGCTTCATGTCCCTAATACACTTAAATATACGGATATTTTCTGTTCCTAAGGGCAGCTGCTTCGTATCAGTGAAATGCTGCAATGTCGAACTACCTTTAAAGAGAAAGGAAACATACTTGAGGAGCACCGTGAGTACAGCTTTATTGCCTGCAGACAGACACTGAAATGGCTATATGAATGCACCTGCTAGGGAAAACACATGAGAAGAGTGACAACCCACATTTTTCACCTTCCCACTACCATTCCTTATCTTTATATGTAATAATTTACATAGAGCCTTTCTTCTGCTGAATACAAACTGTTCATGGACTCTTGACACCTTGATTATGGCAGCACCTGCTAGCTCATCTTCCATATACAGAAGAGTTTGTCAGTACTGCTAATATAAACTCTGTTTATTCAGTAGCTGACAAGTGGGCTGTAAAAATTTGCAGCTGGCAGTTATTTGTCAAAGAAGTACTCAATCTGGGAGGGATTCTCCTTTTTATTAGTAGTATTTTATTAAATTTGGTTTAATTCTCTCTGATTGGTTTCAAGTTCTAGGAGTGAGAAATGAACATTTACAGACAATTAGGTCTCAAGCCAGCAGAAAAATTGCCTTGACGGCTGCTGGCCCATAGAAGCTCCACAGCTGCAGAGACTATTCCTTATGCTACAAACAGGAGAGGAAGGACCTGCCTCCCCTTCTCCAACAGCTGCTGACTCCAATGTTAAGTATTCCCTTGTTGCTGCCTTCCTAGGAGCAGAGTGGCACAGCTCCAGCATCAGGAGCGAGCTAGGGAATGACACAGCAGCCTCCCTTTTCCCTGGTTATTACAGGAATGTTTTCCTATGGCTAAACATCAACAAGGGAAGAAATTTTAGAAAGCAGCAACAGTGCAAATAAACCTTCTACCACACCATAGACTGGTGAAATGAGGAGGAAAGGAAGAATTATCCTTAATTCCAAAACATAAGAAAATAAAAAAAGACAGAGATTCCTTTAAAAAGGAGAGCACAGATGGAGCAGGCTGAAATCTACCACCCGTTACTCAGCCCGAGGGCTGTTCCAGCTCCTGTAAGCTGAGGAATGCAATTCCAGTAACTGAGAGCGCCAAGTAGGTGTAGAA
Organism: Strigops habroptila; assembly: GCF_004027225.2. NCBI lineage: Eukaryota > Metazoa > Chordata > Aves > Psittaciformes > Psittacidae > Strigops > Strigops habroptila. The sequence continues at coordinate 19,105,911 of NC_044283.2, forward strand.
GGCATCACTGGATCTCCTCTTGCTGTTCTCCTTGCTTTGGAACAGCATTGCCATTTCTCACTGAAAGACTTCTGGCTTCTCTGATGAAGTTTCCTTCAGAGCTTCATTAAATTGGGTTCTCAGGATCTGGTGAAATAACTCCCTGCTTTTTGATGAGATGAGCTGGGAGAGGGAAGGAAAAAATTTGTACAGTTGAGAAGCTATAGAGTTTTGTAATGAGAGAAATATATATATATATATATATATGCAGGGATGGTTTTCAGAAACTTCCCATAAGGGAATAGTGATTTTATTCTAAGGATGTACTTAAAGTCACTATATATAAAGAGAAATAGAACACAGTGTGAGAAACAAGCAAAAGCTTGCAGCCTTAAGATGCTTCTCAATTTATCACTCCAAATTTTGCATCCTTGGTAGGCACTTCTAACCATTAAAATATGGTCCAGCACTAGGATCAAACACGTTACAGAAGCCTAGTGATAACATGATAAATCATTAGCATTGGTCTCTCTGCTACACCAGTGTAAATTACACCAATCTATGTAGAAACTTCAAATCATTACAAAAAACCAACATGATTAAACCTTGTTGCTAATTCTTTCCCTTAGGTAATTTACATTTTTGGTACACTGTAGCCAAAACTAACAGAAAACCACCTTTATTAGACAAATATTAACAGTTGAATGTAAAAATCAGCCCTATGCACACTGTTTCACTGATCACATTCACAGCAGCACAGACACTGCAAAAGGATTATCGAGATGCTCGAGGGCCCGGATCTCTTACCTCAAGCCAAACTGTTATCCAAATATTCACAATTTTCAGCAGGATCAGATGGTTTCTTGTTTTCACATTCAGGGAGCTCCTCAAAGCTGTTGTTCGTGTATGCAGTTGTAACACTGAGCCCTCCATGCCTTCCAGGGACCTCAGTATGCACCGCATCCACGGTGCTGCTATTTTGATCCCCTTTTTCATTTGGAATGTCACAATCACTCTCTGAGGTTTCGTCATTGTCTTTCAGGGCCTCGGTTTCAGGTGTTTGTTCATTCTCTGAGTTTGAGGGATCTGTGGGGTCGGATGGGTCAGGGCTAGAAAGTGGGAACTCTCCCTCAGAGGAACCATTAAGCTCTGCCCCAGCCACCGTGTTCTGCTCTCCTGTTTTCCCTTCCAGTTCTGCAACTGCCTGCTCTGTCAGTTTAATTATCTGACTTCCGAGCTTGTTTATTTCTTCTTCCTCGGAACGTAGCTGGGGTAATGAAGGGTAAAAATGTTTATTCTGGTTTCTGTTATTTAAGTTCGTTCCCTCTGGAGCCAAGGACTCACTTGCAACAGCACAAGTTTCAACACGTTCTGCCTTCTGTTCTGCTGAAAGAGAAATGGAACAGCGAGATGCTCTAGTCAGTCACAGGCATTTATTATATATCTGACCTGAAGACCATCACCACCAGTGCCAGACCACAAAGATGTTTACCTCAGTAAGGAACCGCCAAGAGTGATTCCCTATCCCATTCTAGGCCCATTTCTCAGATGATAAGCAATCAGTGTAAGTTTCTTGCTGGACCTGGCCCTGTTTTAGAGCCTGTGTTTCCCTAACACCGACAACTCCGAAAGAGTCATAATTGATACCATACTGTAGAACAGCAGGGTCAGGCAAACTTTTTCAGAGGAATATCAACTCTAAGCAAGGCTACAGAAATTTTTGGCACAGCTTAACATTAATCCCCCACATTACTATGTCTTTCAGGGGTTAACAAAAGCTCCATTTATTTTGAGCTTTTCACAGGCTTTCATCCAATAAGGAAGTTTCTTTACTGGTCCTGCAACATTTCTCCTAACATAAAAGATTATTCTAATTTGGGTAACAGCGTAAAACAAAGCAGCAGTGGACGAGTTCCAAATACACCATTATACCAAAAGGCAAACACTGAACGAAGTGTCGGAATAGAGAAAACAGCAAAGTGTAAACAAACAGCTTTGTGAAAGAGAGAGGATTTGTCCCCATCTCAGTTAAGGACAAAAAGCCTCATTGAAAACAAGCTCGTGAAGTCTAGTAAGAAAAATTAGGAAATGCCAGAAGTATGGCTGCGCTGACAGCTTAAAATGACTCTTGTCATGCAGATGCATTACCTTTTCATATATGAGCATTTACTCTCTTTCTCTGGCAGGAATCCTGCCTCATGCAATGCACGGGATAGCGTGGCTGCAGGGAGGGACCAGAGCTCCATGATACAGGAGCCTACCGTCTCTGTCAGACCCACCCCATGTATAATTTGGGAGCTGCTGTGTGAGGCAAGGGTTGGTATGAAGGGAACAGACGCTACCATCCAGGAAGCTAGGAATGCTACTCTGGAAAGCTGGACTTTAAGTTTGTGGAAAAGGCAGGGATAAATTAACTTTCGAAAGGTGATCACCCACTGGATCTAATCCTTATTATCAGAGCACTGAGCTGGAAAGCTAGGAGCTTGATTTGCAGCACTCTCTGCTCATGTTGTGTATCTGAACATACATACCCAAAGTGGTCCAGAAAGAGCCAAAACTTGTGTACCTCAAATCTGCATTCAAAATTAGTAGGGACTCCACCTTATCGTGTGCCTCAGTTTCCACCCTCTACAGTGGGATAACACCCATCCCATCACCTTCCTGCAATTTTCTAAAGATAAATGGTTTCAAAGCACTGTATCACCAGAGAAAAGTTCTTAGAAAAACAGTACTTCTGTCTTCAGGGAATGCTTGAAATAGCACACAGGCAATACAGCAGGAACAGAGCATTCAACAATGAAGAGGAAAAAACCCGAATAGCTGTTCATTAGCAGCTGTGATGCTCAAGTACAATCTCTCCCACAACACTATCCATCCTATGCACTGGATAAAGTGAGATTTTGTGGCACAAGATGGTCTTTAATTCATGGATTGTACTACGTCATTATGCCTTTTCACACAGGAACTGCACAGTATATCTTACAGACTTCCACCATCCAGCTTAACTGTCACAATGCTAACATGTACAATTGAAAACAGGCCTTGAGACCAGGTTAAGCAAGTAGATTAGATAAAAAGCACCTGAAAACGCCCTCTGATTATTATTAGATCTAGCTAGAGCAACATTTGATGTATTATAGAAAGTTCTGATAAAGAATGTATGTTACTGCAAAAGCTAAAAACATTCCCTGGGCCAAAGAGACACCAAGTATCAACGGTACTATTTAAAGGACCATAGCTGACCAACATGACATCAGGCCTAGTATTTAAAGATCACTGTTCTGCTTATCAACTGTTTTAATTCAACTGATTATTCAACTAATAGGAAAATAAAAGTGGGTTTGTTTTATTTCAGGAATACTTTTAAACCAAGGGCATACTTGCTGGTAAACAAAGGCAGGTGAATACATTCCTACACTCTTCCCAGCTGCCAAGCTCCTCCAGATTTTGGAGATACACTGTATAGATGAAAAATTGCAATATGCACCAAGCTCCTAAAACTCAACAGCACACAGCCATTCCCCATGCAGAGTGGCACAAAAAGTGGCTCAAGTGTATCACTGCCATATAACTGCTGACTGCGGAGGAGCTGTGCCCTACTACCCATCTACTCCAGTCTTCCCATCACTTGAGAGTCCTGATCTCAGCCTTCCTTTCCTCTGCTCTAGGCTTTATTCCCTCTAAGTTTACATTATCTTGAAGGACTGGTGCATGCCGAGGTTTACCAGTGATGGTGGCACAAAGCAAGCTCAAGAGAATCACGGGGTTGGCTTTTAGCAGATGAGATTTGAAAGTGAATGGTTGAGACTGGGGTGGAAACTTCAGCATGTTTTCTCAGGATGGAAAACTTTTCCTCAGGATTTCAAATTCCTTTCGATTACAGATACACTAAATGCTTGCACATAAAGAAAAACCACCAAACAAACAAAAAACCCCAACCAACCAAAACAAAATACCCACAAAACAACAACAATAACAAAAACCAAACTAACAAAAGACCCAAAACGCACAAACCAAACAAAGAAAGAAAAACCCCCAAACGCAAACCCCACATGGTCATCAGAATCTAACACAAAAAGTTACTTGGCTGACATTAAAAAAACCAGCTGAAGTAGAAAACACAGCATGAAAAGCTTCAGCCCAGAGCTGAAGTTTGGCAGTGTTACAAGGCAACAGAAACAGCATCTGATGAGATTTGACAGGCAGCTTTAATCAAAACTGTAATACCAGCCTCACCTCGGACAAATACGTAAAGGAAAGCACATAATGCCACCAAGTAAATACTTTCAGTAACTGCAGATTTAATTAAAAATCAATGATTAAGCAAGCAAAAAATGAATATTTATGACTTGTTACTACTCACCAGAGAACTATTCACTACAGTTTCACATCTTATTTTTAGCAAAAATACCAGCTGATCACGATTATTATAACAAACGATCAGTGTGGCTGTCAAGTTTTATCAGATGATGACATGGATAATAATGTCAAAATTAAGCCACAATCTATTTAGTTTCAGGATTAACAAATAAACAGTTTATGATGCTTCATGGTTAGCTGAGTGAGAACCGGGCACACCAAAATGCTATGCCCATTAAAGAGCTTATCCAAATGCCGAGAGGCAAGCATAATAATCCATCTCCATCCATTATGAAAAACTAAGGAAAAAAAAAAATCAAGGTTATCAGCAAAACAGTATCTGCTCCTACTGTCAAATAAAGTTAAGCTTGACTTTGGAGAGATGTTAAAGCTTGCTATTGGGGAGGGATTTTTAACAAAACACATGCAAGACTATAAAAAAAAGCAGTCAATTTCTCTGGGAAAGCAAGTCGGGTATTTCAATTTACTGGGTGCAGTCATGAAGCCATTCATCTAGATATCAGCTATAATGCAGTAAAGTGCTAAACCAGTTCCACAGACTGCTTCCCTACTGTGCATTTTAACTGAGGTAAAAAGAGCAGGAGGCAGTTAACTGTAACATAGATGGCATGAGTAACTTCTCATGGTATAAAGTTATCTGGCAGGAAAACTCCTTTGAGGTGTAAGACCTGATCCCTCACCCTGTGCAATCTATTCAACAGTCAGTTTTCAGTCATTTCTTTGCTATTTGTACTGGGACCATGTAGCCATTTTACTTGTGGATGATTCACTCACTCTCTGTGACCACTGAAACTTTGCCTTCTGCTAACCCAGCATGAAAATTTATTCCTTTTTATTTGGAAAGAAATGAGTGCTCAGCTCTCATCATGTTCCTCGTGTTCCAGGTGCTCACCTTGTACTTCAGTTTTCAGTGGCTTATCAGTAAATGCTAACAACGGTGACCTGGACCGCTGTGTAACAGGCAAGGTTGGGTCACTGAACGTTATGGTATCCTTTCCACCTGAAACAATCCAAGTGTTAGAACCATTAATTCACCGAATACATCCATTGCGCACTAACGATATTCAAACATATCCTACAATATTTTTGCAGTGTTATGGAAAAGTACAGAACAGGATAAGCATCTCAAATGATCCTTCTACAGCATGGAAAAAATGCATGTTCCAGCTCCAGTACAGAGTAAGTCAAATACAGGAAAAGTGTATGTTTTTACCCCCAGTACTGAGTAAAGGACAGATTTTGAAAGATGACCAGGTGCTGTACGCAGCAAATTGTATTGGCAGTTAGCATTCAATTCAGCATATTAATAATCAGATCAGACCAGAAGTTTTACAAAGAGTAATGGATCATTTGCATGCTATTAACCAGCAAGCATTCAGCACTGACTCTTTACTCTCTATTACTGTGCCTCAGTGACGAACCTGCTTGTATCACATATGTAGTTTTACGCTACAGACTCACATATTATCCTACAATGCTCCCTTAAAAAAAAAATAAAAAAAAAATTAAAAGCTTAACATAACTAAGTACTGAGGGAGTACGGGATTTTAATCTGAAAATTCCAAAAGCATTTCTGAGCATTTTCATTTTAAACCAAATGGAAAAGGGCAATTTTCCAGCTCTTTTGCAGACAAAATAGTGCAAGAAACTCTCCAGCTGAGGACTCTGCTGTAGATGCCTAATCTTTACATATTTTAGTAATACAGAAAGCAACACCTGCAGATCCTTCAGGAAGTCCTCTGCTGTTCACAATGCTCACGTTTTCAGTGACTGACACTACCTTAAACCTAGAGGGGAAATGGCAGGAAATGTGCAAGATCAGCTAAGCGTGGTGTTTGTGTGGCCTCCAGAACAACTGCCAACCCGTTAAGTAATGGCTGGGGAGGCAGCAAGCTGCTGCTCTATTTATCTCCATAAGAATGGACATTTATGTAACAACCACTTCTCCCCTCTAAATCTGCTTGTACATTTCACCTTAAGGCAACATCCTAAATCTAATCACCCATCCAAGACAAAGACTTTCAAAAGAGCACCAGGTCAGGAGATACCCAGAATAAATCCAGCTCTGAGAAAAGTTCTGGTACCTACTAAGAAATAATGAAAGTCAAGCTGTTCCCATGGAGTCTAAACTGGACCACCCCAATCCCTACCTACTTTTGAAAGCACAGGCTGTAAATACCTTGATCCTGAAGGAATTAATGATGTTTTTATATCTTTAACATGTTGGGGTATATACTCTAACAATATGAATGCAATTAATGCTTTTGAAATGTGGATCTTGTCACGCTTTGATCTCCCTGCCAAGTATGCATCAGAATTCTGCCTTCACCATAGCAAGTAACAAACAATAATATTAACTAACAGCAAAGAGGAGAACCCCCGCCCTGAGTAAGGCAAAACTAATCAAAACAGGAGGAAGAAAAAAGGCAAACCAAATCCGATGGCTATTTGAAAATGCAAAAGCCCCTAAACGAATGCACTTTCCTGTAACAGTGAAGGAATTTTGTGTTGGAAGAAGAACTAAATCATTCGGGGAACTAGTGGTATGAAAACACCCAAAAGATACTCATACAAAGTCAAAAGTGGCCACATATGCAAAAAGATACAAAAGAATGCAACAGAGGAAGTAAACTTTAAAAAGCTTAATTATGAATAAAAATTGAGGGGGGAGGGAGGGCTTTAACAGGAAAGTAGAAGCAAAGTCGTCTTCTTTTCTTTTTGAATTAAAAATAGTAAAGCCTGAGCTGAAGTCCCTAAAGATTGCAAGACAAGCTTCAAAAAAGAAACTTCTTGACTTTCAGCCAGCATTTACACAGTAAACAGATTTACTTCCACATTTTTCTCTGACAACCAACTTGGTTACAGAAAATAACGCTAAGCTCGGTATTCGCATACCTAAGCAACAGATGTGGCCCAAAGAGTCTGATGCATACTTATTTATTAACAGTGACTCACATCCATTCATGAAGGAGGGAGGGTATTGCTGCACTATATTCCGTGAATCATGGTCTGAAGTTGGATTACACACAGGGAATTTCCATTAGCTGCCGTGTAAGCTCAATTTCATAACTTACACAGCCTTATGTTCTTCTATTTAATGAATTTTTCAAGGACTTTAGTGAAAAGCATACAAATCTCAAAATATATATATAAGCAAACAAATAAGTTTTCAGTAGCAGTAAATTCTTCAGTTTCTTCTCCAGAGTTGGGTATCCTCTCACAACCTCTGCTGCACCCCGCACCACTGTAACTGGGTATACTGCTGGGTATACTCAGCAGCTGTTGAGCCCATTATTTTTCCCTTGCCTTTGCTCCACGCTGATTACTGCAGAGCAAGAGGCAGCACCGAAACTTTCTTATCATCCCAGGCAGAAAAAGGCTGAGTCATGGATGGCTCTTTTCTTAGACCTTTTTTTTTCAGTGGAAATCTGGAATTTTCAGAAAAGGATAGATTTAAAAAAATACAGAATTACTTACTGTGAGAGGAATAAGGTGGTGTTTACTATGAACTATTACTGAATGCACAATACATTATGTGTGCATATTTGAACCACAATGTACCTAAGACAAAGCAAAGAATTAAATGCTTCTGCGAACATCACATTCTCTGCTTCCTTCTCAAGGCAAACAGGCTCCTAAAAAGAAAATCAGAGCCAAATCTATGCCCCAGCTTGTATTCTTTTCAGCAATGAACCTCACAAGAGATTTATTTAATTAAAGCCCATTTTTCAGACAGGGGAAGCTAAAGTTTGTGGCAGGCAGAACTTCTGCAGAAAATGAAATACGCTACCAGCTTCACCTTTCAAAAATTAAACATGCACTCTTGATTTAGCTTCCCCATAGCTCAGTCATGCATTGCTCAAAAAGCAGATGACAAATATGTCACCTAACAAAAAATTAGAAGCGGTCAAGCTCTTTCTTCAATAGGATAAAGTTTATTAACATCATTTATTAACACCATTTGGAAGATATTAATATCATGGTGACAGTGGATGTTATAAATGTTATATGGACAATGATGCCTAAGTAGGAACATTAACTTCAGATTAAAACCCTGCAATTTATAATGTGCATTTCTTTTTGTGCTAGACTGAACATCAGCTTTCAGCTCCGTATTTTTTCCAATGAAAAGAAGTTAAACTCCCAAGCAGATAATACTTTTTCTCTCTGCATTTAAGACTGACTAGCTGAGATAGTCCCCATGTTCTGCCCCTCACCGAAGCCAACATTCAGCTGCAGAGTCCACTGTGGTAGTTCCCACACTATGTTATATGCTGCTGCTCCATGGAGCAGAAGCTTCCCATGCTCTGAAAAGAAAATTGGTGACCCACCAGGTGTTGCAAGGCTGTTTCTGACCACCTTGGGACTAGAGTGCACTTGGAAACAAAAGTGCACTCTTTATTTAAAATGCAAGCATCAAATCAACAAACCTTGGGGCTCAACAGAACTTGCAATCCAGTGTAAAATTCCTTTATCACTATTTCCTTTCTTACTATTTTCCTCAATTTAAAGAAATTGTCTTGTAGAGCAGTCTCTATTTCTCTTGTGGTCATCTAACTCACTTGACCAAACATCCTAACGTGCCGGATACAAAAACATTCAGATAACATTTCTGTTTATTTACATGCAGTGACAATATTTAATGTACTGCTAAAATCAGTTACTAAAAATATAGGTTAAGCAGAACCTACTCCCAAATCCCACTGAGATATTGTAGCTCAGGCCTTCAGGCAGCAAAAGAAAGGAAGGAAAGAGACAGTTGTTATTGTACAAACATTCATTTGATGTCTTACTTACATACAACAACAATGGTGCAAGAAGTTCCCACTGTTCCTTTGTTTTAATATATTTTGAAAAGATTAGAAATGCTGCATTTATTAGTGTATGAATTTCATTGAACACTACTTTTTAAAAACAAACAAAACCCAACCAACCAAACGAAAAACCCAACCAAACAAACCTACAGTACCTTAAACTGGTGAGCTTATGATACACATCTGTATTAATGGACAAAACCACATTAGCAGGGTCTTAGACAAATAGTTCACCTGCATCTTTTGGAGAACATGGAGGGGAGGGACAAATGTGCTAAGTACCCTATGTATGGTTAAGTGACTAACTGAAGAGTAATCCATGCAAACAAATTTGGACCTTCAGTTCTGGAAAGCATCAAGAGAGCCAGTTCCAGAAAGGTGATTGCAAGTTAAAGTGGAAATACACCACATCAGGCCAAACAGCTGAGCACCGCAGGTTTGTCACAAGGTGTCTTCAGCTCTGTCAAATGTTTTCCTCTAGATGGAAAGGTTAGGTGGAAAAAAAAACCAGAGCCAAAAAGACAGAAGCCTAAACCACACTATCTCCCACGCCCAGTAGCACTGACAGGAAGCCATAAACAACAAAGCCTAATGATGCAAACACCAGCAATGGAGTAGCATAATTTACAGTGGTTAAAGAAGACACAATTAGGTGTAATGGCAAGAAAAGAAGCAAAAAGTAAATGTAAATTAAATATCGCACATTTTCCTAACAGCGAGGTCTATTAGGAAACAGATTAATCTCCCATTACTTGAGTAATTCAAAACCAAATACAATACTTAAGGTGCTACAGGGAATAAGCCTGTTCTGGAGAGATGGACTAGAAAATTTAACATCATTTACATTTCCAATCTCTTAGAGTTTATGATTTTACAGAAAAAAAACATTAAAAATACAGTGATAGAATCCATGGAAGTTACAAGAAGTACAAAATTAATAAATACAACTTGTTGAAAAACATAATGGCCAATATCCTGTGTATCATTTTAGACAATGTTTAAATAAAATAGTTCCCTTTTGTTTTTTGCCTGCAGACTATGGAGACAATTCAATTATTTCCAGTGTTTAAATTTATTTGTTTCCAGTATAGATATCTGACTTCAAGTTTAAAGAGTCCCGTGGTTTGTGGTTTCAACTTCACATTTATTAGGCGTTTCTAATTTTGCAAATGTGCTGAACAACACATTCACAAAATAACTGTCATTAAAAAAAAAATACAGCCAAGGTTTTCTTAAATGCAAACATACCACTGAAAACTAAATAATGCAAGCTGTTCTCTTGAGTTTGTACTAACCTGGAAGACTCCATAAGCCAGCAATTTCCAAAGTTCTTAATTTCTTTTCTAGTTCTGCCACTCGATTACCTAGAATTCTTGGAAAAAGAAAACCAAAACAAAAGCCAGGGATGGTCAGCTGAGATGAGATTCCTTCTTATACTAAGGTAACCAAAGCCCAACTGCTTACATGACTACAGTTGAATTTTTAACTTCAGTAGTGCACTAAACCTGTACACAGTCATCTCTTTTCACTGATGGCAATGGACAACCTCTCCCAGAGTAAAATGAAAATTAAATACAGTTATCTAATCTATCCCAAGGATTTAAAAAATAAAAAAAGTCTGGGATGTACTGGACATTCAACCTTTGTCCTTTGGTAAAGACAAACAATAGCAACTCACAATGTATCTACTTCCTCACCTGTAAATATCTCTTCTCAGTTACTTTTACTTTCTCTACAGCGAAAAGCAGAAGGTAAAAGCTATGCAGACAAAATACAGAAAACTCAAGACAACATTTAGATTGATTTTGAAATTCTAAAACACAATTTTGGCATAGGCCTTTATTCACAGAGGTTTCTCTATCACTAAGATTGCTTAAAATGGCAAGGAATATCTTTTCCACTACATCTTTTTTTTTTGCGCCGAACTCTGTTTTCTACTTCACTAAAAAGCTTCAAGCTCTTTAATGCCTTTATCACCCACTCTTAGTTTTCACTGCATTTCTTGGGTCATCTCTTCTTTTGTATCTGATTCCTACAAAATGCTATTTGCAGCTAGCTCTCCTGCAGGATTTAACTTTTAGTCTTAATTCTCTCCCCAGATCAAATGAGAGATTTCTATCTTGCAAAGAAAGCTCTTTTTTCCAATGATTTTTTTGAAAGTGTTTCTCCCACAGGCACAGCAAGTCTCCTGGAGTCAGAAGTCTTTAAATAAATTCCAAACAATACTCAATAGGGTGAGAAACCTGGATAAGGCAGCAATTCTAAACATGACAGCAGAGATAATAGACAGCAAGTTTTACTCATCAAATTACAGCAACAGGATAAGTCAGTTAAATTTGAACTGAATGCTGAGAAGCAGCATATCACAACACAGCTAGGCAATAGCATCTTCCCATGCTCACCTGAGCTGTGTAATACTGCACTGCGTGCTCTCCAATGAGGGTTTTATGCTGCAGACATTTGAGCATACTGGGAATGTCATTACTGACAGGATGGCAAAATCTGGGAAGGACGTGAAGAATAGCAAACCCAGCAAATATCAAAGGGGCTAGAAAAACTGATTAACAAGGACTAAGTATTTTTTAAATCTCTACAGTGAGGGCTCTGCAGTGACACTATAAAAGCCTGTAAGTATTTTAAAGATTACAAAAATATCAAGATGAGAGAGAGAATGTAAAAGAGAAAAAGAAAGCTTTTAATAAATATCAAAGAAAGCACTGAGAGGTACTAGGGTGTATATCAACTAAAAAACAAACAGTCCATCACATTTACAAGCAAAGGAGAGAAGACATTTGGGAGCAGTTTTGTTTATTTCCCCATTGAACCTCAGTAATCAAATAGGTTACCAAGGTTATGATGGGTCTGTTACTGTCTTCTCCAGTGACAACTAAAATTGTTCCAGTCTAGATTTCACTTTCAGAATGCTTTCATCATGAGAGACTCAGCCTTAACAACTCTATTTTCACATCCCAGTGTATAGCCAGACATCCAGCAGCTGCGCTCTGCAGTACAAAGGTGATGGAGAAAGACACAGAGCAACTTTCAAGAAACTCTACTGGGAGCCTACTCCTATCTTTGTGTCTAAGGTCCCACCGGGGGCCAGCTGAAGAACATGGAGTTCCCCTGACTTAGAGGGGCAGGAAACAGACAGAGATTCCATGTGATATTAGCTTAGCCAGGGAGATGACAAAACAACGTTGATTTGGCTAACGATTGTCACCACAAATGGGTCACAAATTTAGCACTTCTGCCACGAACAGAAAAAATTATTATTTTCATAAGTAGTTCACCAGTAGTTCCAGGGCAGAAAACTGTGGAAAGATACTGCCCTCCCTCTCAGCTAGCCTATCACGGAAAGAAACTCAACCCTCTGCACCAAGCTCAGTTATTGCTACTGCTCTTGTTATTCAGACAATGGCAAAGTCACTTTTCTTTTACTTCTCTTAAATTTTTTAATTCATTTATCAGCTGTACCATACAATTTCTAAACGTTTTGGAGGAAATATATCCTGATAATTCCTATTGGATCGTCAGAAGAGGTGCTGAGCTATTTTTTAACCTTTGTTGCGGGTTCTCACATAGAAGGATCATTCTGCTGCTCTGAACAATGGTTGGCAAAAAGAGAGGACAATGCTTAACCCTATTCCTTTTATTCAGGAAGACAGCAAAATACATTCAATGATGTGTATGATTCTAGTTTGCTTCAAGCCACGTTATCTGAAGACAGCTATGAGAGAAATGAACCCTACATAAAGCTGCAAGTTCTTACAGAAACATTTTTTGAAAAACAGATGTGCAAGCAAACCTGAACATCGTGTGGCTTATCCCATTCCTTTCTTTCCCTTGTGAACTCCAGATAATTTGCCATCTCTGTATGTGCTGTGCAAAGACTGAGCTGTGATGGCCTGGAACAGTAGATATTTTTAAAGGGGCTGAATGGGTTGGTAGCATCAAATTCCCTAATCTATTTTCTTATCTCTAGCCATAGTGGACCAGATCCTTTGACTAAAGCACAAGGATCGTGTTGACAAAGCTGCCGACAGCTATTTCTGTGGTTCTCTGGTTGTGTGTCTAATGCAACAAGGAAGTTAGTCTAAACCTCCCTCCAGGGTAAGGTTTAACAGAAATCTGTTGTTTACGTAAGAGCAGCAATGCTCCCACTTGAATTCAGAAGCTCCCTTCCGGCTCTCCCATGCTTCCCAACCTACATGGCTGTAATCTGAAGGGAGCTGTGCCGATTTACAGCACCCGAAATCTATTCACCTCACTTTCAATTTAGATCTTGCTACAGAAGACATACGTGACTGTGACGGACCCTATTAACAGACATTTGGGTGATTGTGTCTGTATCTAGCTCTATACATCACACGGAAACATTTACAGACTGACACAATCTTTTTTGTAATTTTGGTCATGACCAAGCGCGCCCAAGTTAGAAATGTTAAAATTGGTCCAACATGTCTAAGTAGCAGAGCAGCTTCTACACTCATCTGGCTTTCCTGGGTGCTGGCAATTTTAGGAATAAATCGCACTAAAAAGAATGTCTAATAAACAGTTTACTGCTGGCGGAAGAATAAAGATTTTTAACGACTTGCTAGGCAGGGTTAGGACTGTTTATTTTTGCATTTAGGTAACTATTTAATCTTGCAACACGTTACTGCATAGAGAACTCATTTACAACTGCCTTTTCAAATTAAGCTAATGTGCTTGTGAGGAAAAACATAGGCTGTTACTTAAACTTAGCAGTACTGGCTACTAATCACCTGGGGAAAATGACCTGTTTTCTTCCCAAACAACTTCTTTTTTTTCTTAAAAGTGGGGCTAAAAAAACAAAGGCTGGATTTAGCCTACTTGTTCCTAGGCACATACTCCCACAGCTCCTTTTATCATGGCACATATTTAGAAAAGCAGCAATAATAATAGTGTGTGTGTTCCAAGAGCAAGTGGCAACGGATGTTTTTAACAACAGTATAACGTCAGAAAGTCAACTTCAACAGCACATTCAAATTCTAATCTACATTTTTAAAATCCACTATCTTGTTATTGCTTCAGTTAATCAGAAACCAAATCTACCATTCTGCTATCATAAACTTCCACAGCCATCTCTCAATCTGCAAGCAACAAAAGAAGTTTTGGTTTTAGAGTAACTGCTTAGAGGAAAATAAGTTCATATAGTCTGAAAAGTCTCATTTACTGATAATAAAATCATAGAATCATAGAATCACAGAATCGTAAGGGTTGGAAAGGACCTTAAGATCATCCAGTTCCAACCCCCCTGCCATGGGCAGGGACACCTTGCCCTAAACCACATGGTCCAAGGCTCTGTCCAACCTGGCCTTGAACACCGCCAGGGATGGAGCATCCACAACCTCCCTGGGCAACCCATTCCAGTGCTTCACCACCCTCACTGTAAAGAACTTCTTCCTTATATCTAATCTAAACTTCCCCTGTTGAAGTTTGAACCCATTACCCCTTGTCCTACCACTACAGTCCCTAAGGAAGAGTCCCTCCCCAGCATCCTTGTAGACCCCCTTCAGATACTGGAAGGCTGCTATGAGGTCACCACGCAGCCTTCTCTTCTCCAGGCTGAACAGCCCCAACTTTCTCAGCCTGTCTTCATACGAGAGGTGCTCCAGCCCTCTTATCATCCTCGTGGCCCTCCTCTGGACTCGCTCCAACAGCTCCATGTCCTTTTTATGTTGAGGACACCAGAACTGCACACAGTACTCCAAGTGAGGTCTCACAAGGGCAGAGTAGAGGGGCAGGATCACCTCCTTCGACCTGCTGGTCACGCTTCTTTTGATGCAGCCCAGGATACGGTTGGCTTTCTGGGCTGCAAGCGCACGCTGCCGGCTCATGTTAAGCTTTTCGTCAGCCAACACCCGCAAGTCCTTCTCTGCAGGGCTGCTCTGAATCGATTCTCTGCCCAACCTGTAGCAGTGCCTGGGATTGCCCTGACCCAGGTGTAGGACCTTGCACTTGGCTTGGTTAAACTTCATGAGGTTGGCATCGGCCCACCTCACAAGCGTGTCAAGGTCCCTCTGGATGGCATCCCTTCCCTCCAGCGTATCAACCGAACCACACAGCTTGGTGTCGTCGGCAAACTTGCTGAGGGCGCACTCAATCCCACTGTCCATGTCGCCGACAAAGATGTTGAACAGGACCAGTCCCAACACCGATCCCTGAGGGACACCACTCGTTACAGGTTTCCAACTGGACATCGAGCCATTTACCACAACTCTTCGTGTGCGGCCATCGAGCCAGTTTTTTATCCACCGAGTGGTCCATCTATCAAATTGATGTCTCTCCAATTTAGAGACAAGGATGTCGTGCAGGACAGTGTCGAACGCTTTGCACGAGTCCAGGTAGATGACGTCAACTGCTCTGCCCCTGCCCATCAGTTCCGTGGCTCCATCATAGAAGGCCACCAAATTGGTCAGGCAGGATTTCCCCTTAGTGAAGCCATGTTGGCTGTCACCAACCACCTTGTTGTTTTTCATGTGCCTTAGCATGTTTTCCAGGAGAAACTGTTCCAAGATTTTGCCAGGCACAGAGGTGAGACTGACTGGTCTGTAGTTCCCTGGGTCTTCCACCTTCCCCTTCTTGAAAATGGGGGTTATATTACCCTTCTTCCAGTCATCGGGAACTTCACCTGACTGCCAGGATTTTTCGAATATGATGGACAGTGGTTTAGCAACTTCGCTAAATCACTAATAGGTCAATCATCTATCAAATATCAAACCCAGAATTACCTTGAATGAAACAACCACCCCAAAAATATCACATTCTTTATCCAATAAATCTCACTTTCTTCAAACAACAATCTAAAGAGCAATCGTATCCTCCAAACATGCTCTTTGTGCAGGCAAAGCCAGGCAAACAGGATAGAGGGGTGAAGGACAAGACTTCTACCTCCTGATTTATATAAAACCTTTTGTCATTATAATTCTCACTAGCCCCACATCCTTCTCAACTTCCTACTCTGGAGAATGGAGAAATATCTTCAACAAAAGAATGCACCTTCTACTAGTACCATTTTATGGATCTGTTTTACTTGTGCACTGACCTCACTCTTACCCACGGTTGTCTTTGACAGGTGGGCAGTTTCTTCCCCATTTTCAGAAATCAGCAGTCTTAACTTGTAACTTCTTGCATGGCAGATAAGTGCCCCCAACAACCAGCTAATGCACCTCAAAAAAGGGATGTTTTTCCCTGATGTCCTATCTAGCATTTCCCTTTTTCACTTTAATGTTTTTGTGTCTTAAGTGTTTCTACTTGGAACAGTTCTCATTCCTCCCAGCTTCTTCAAAGCTTCTTTAATCCAACTAAAGCCAAAGGTGACAAAAAGAATCAGTATACCGTATAGGAGTGTTGCTGAGGCTCTTCATTCAACTTACCCAGGATTTATCTTTCTTCCCCTTTCTCTGCCCTCTGAAGCATCTTGAACTGAATACAACACTACAGCTCTGAGCATACTCCTGACCTGGGAGAGATGTAGGCTGTCACCTCCCTCTAAGACCTGAACTTCTATTGGTCACAGAATAATAGTTTGTGCACACATCCAATCTCTACTCCCATGGCTATATATGGTCATTTGGGTATGCAGATAAAAGAATCATATCTCCTTGTGGAGGCTTATCTCAAGAAAACCCATACTCAATAGTTGAAAGCAAGACAGTGGTATCAGAAAGTGAAGCCATCATTGCAGTGACATAGCTGAGAGGTGCAAGAGAATTAATGTGATCAAAGAGAGATATGAAATTAAGAAAGAAGTTTACTATAGTTATAGGCAAGAGTATGCAAACTAGAGCACTGGGTAATGATACAGTGTCTGGATGTAAAAGGCTGGTTATACCTGGAATAACAAATAACAAACAAAAGTTGTTCTCTGAATGTTTTCCTTCTAATGGTACACTAGCAGTAAGAACAGAGTAAACAGATGTTAGGCCTTCATTAGCACTGCTCAGTGCAGGAACTCCTCTTGCATTACATGACACACACACAGACATGAACTGACTGAGCTGCCATCAGTTAGATATGGGCTACATTTTCACCACTTTAGTCTCCCTTCAGCCGATTAGGCATTTGCTTTCTCAAGAGTACTACGAGTGGCTATAAACTGCTCCTCTGCTTCTGTTGCCACATCACTAAGAATTATGCAATAGAGTCTGCCTAGTATCAGAGTTATCAATTTTCAAAATGAATCATCTATTCTAGTGCAATACAGTTTACTTCAGTACTACTCCTTCCTTTCATGAAGGATGTCTGCTCGTTTCTGGCATCTGGTCCTGATGTGCTTTTGAGAAACCTGAATAACCTCTGATTACCAATAGTGACTCAGTGGTAAAGAAAAAAGAAAAAAAAAAAAAAAGAAAAAAAAAGGAAGAAAAAGAAGAATCCCCCCCCAGAACTGAGCACAGAATCATGAACTCTTCCCTAGCTCTGATTTTCATACTCTGTATAAGGACAATAATATCAGCATGTCAGAAAATGTGTGAAAAATGATTACATTCTGGCATGATAGGAGCTGTGCAAGACACAAAGAATTCTATTGAAGAACAGAACAGCTGAGAGTAAACAGACCCTCCCTGAAAGTTCAGTTCACATTTTAAGAAAAAAATCTTACAGTAGCGATCCAACTGTGTTTATCTTCTCCAACTTTTGGCAAAGTGAGCAACAGCTATCATTTGTATGACACACAGGCTGCTAGGCTGTGACAAATGTTACACTAAAACCTTTCAGATCCTTTTCTAGGTGCAACGTTCACTATGCCCCCAGTGTTCATCAGCAAATTCCTAGAGATTGGTAACAACCAATTACCACATACCTTCTCCAGTTCAAGGGTGTCCCTCCTCCCAGCAGCTTTTCTTTAGCCCTCCCTATGACTACCTGCTGTAAGTCCCCCCTGTGTTGTTATGGTTTGTCTTAAACCTGAGCAGCAAACCTTGCCCAGCAGAGGCAGACAGGTCTCTTGTCAACCCCAGACTTGACTTTGAAAATTTAATTTTTCTCTAAACACATACTTGATCGTAAAAACCAAAGAACCCGCTAGTTAATAATGACAATGATTTTTCTGTGAAAATGGATCTTCTTTCCCATTTCACTGAAACTCTCCCAAAACTATGACTTTTCCCAAGCTTGGCAAGTTCTATTTTACATAGAATTCATGCAACCTACTTGTTGGTTTGCCTTTGGTGTTGTATGACCATGTTTTTCTCATGGATAGTTTCCAGCAATGCAGTGGCCAGTGATTTAAGATCTGAAATGGACTGTGGTGTGGCTGGTAAGCTACATCCATGATCCTCCGACAACAACTCTTGGACTGTAATATTAAAAAATGCAAAAGAGTTTTGACTTCTCATGTAGAGAGACATGACACAAACATTTACTTAGCATTAAAGAACTTTCTCATTACTTAAGCTAATATAGATATTGTTCCTTTCAATTACAATCAAAACCAAAGCCCAGAAATGTAATCTTTAGCTGGCATAAAGATGGTGGCTTTCTAAGCTGATCATTATTCCACAGCAATTGCCAGAACAAATATAGGCAGACATATCTTATGCTAACTTAATTCTGCTTTTGGAAAATTATTTTTGTTCAGAAGGAAACAAACTCACTCTTCTACAGGCCTAAAGATCAGTAAAAATTGGTCATTTCTCTTCCACTTACATTAAAACATAAGCCCACAAGGAAGCTTTTATATTACTTTTAAGAATAATTATATCCTTCAGGTTATTTAAGACTGATGCGAAAATATAGTCAACCATGAACTTCTCCTCTGCAGCTTTTAGAGCCTGTACCTCTCAACTACATCAGAAAGTTTGGTAGTATTGCTAACTTCTGTAACAAGAATCTGGCTGTGCCTCTTTATGTATATAACATAATCTATCTGTATGTATGAAAGTACATGGAGAAGAGGACAGAAGTCAAAAACAGAACAGCAAGTTTCAACCTACCATGACAAATGCTACTGATCTTGTGTGTGTGTATGAACACACCAACACCTAACAGTAGGGTGCCAGGTGTACTGTTTGGCTCGAAGAATTTTCTCTTCCCCTTTCTTTCCTAATCTTGATATTTTCTTTGAAGGGCGGAAAAAGAAATTACTCCGTTTTGGTAACCATGAAGAAACATGGGACAAAAGGCTTTCTTGCAAAACATCAGAATGTAAAAGCTTCTAAAAACAGTAGCAGATAACCTGACTTAGGGTCCCACCTCTACCACCTAGTCTATTTTTCATTGGACCATGAATTGTGATTGCCATTGTTAGCAGAGCAAAGAGATGAATAAACAAGTGATTTGTCAGGGTCAAAGTTGCAGAAAGGTTTAGAGATTAAAAAAAAAAAAAAAAAGAAAAAAGATAAAACTGACAGGGAAGAGAATGAATGGCAAAAGGGTAACAAAAGGAGAAGCAGTACTGAAGAGGCAAATTTCATATTGTCAAGTCAACCGAGAAAACAACAAAAAATTAACACGTAATAATAAACAGGAAAGAGAAGAAAGATTTTGGTTTGGTTGGTGAGGAAAGGGTTACTGAAATTAAGAGGTAAGGCAGAAGGAGGAAGGAATTCAGTGGGATATGCAACACCATGCTGCACTGATGTAATACCTTGCTTTGCAGACAGGACTCCAGTCAGAGCACTGCTACTGGATCTACCGTGAGTCTTTGAATTCTTTCGTCTCTCTAGTGCAGTCTAAGGAAACAACAAATATCTTATTTAGAAAAACAGT
Organism: Strigops habroptila; assembly: GCF_004027225.2. Lineage (NCBI taxonomy): Eukaryota > Metazoa > Chordata > Aves > Psittaciformes > Psittacidae > Strigops > Strigops habroptila. The sequence goes on from NC_044283.2 coordinate 19,125,818, forward strand.
AGCCAACAAATCCTTTCATTAAGAGGAAAGAATCTGGAACTTTGTATTTTGGTCTCAGAACAACTCTGCAGGGCCTGGAGCTTACACCCATAGTAACCCATGGGAGTGTGATTCCTGGAGTATTACTGTCCAGCCAGAACAGTCTTTGAAATGTTACAAAGACTCATTCTATCTCACTGCTCTTCACTGTAGTCTCTCCCACCCACAACCCCAATACATTTTTAAGACTTGCCTATTGTTTAATCGGCTGAGTGCCAGTGAAGATACTGCAGTATCTTGTAGAGGATATCAGTTGGGAACAAAATCAGACTTTTCCCAGCATTTCTTTGGATAGGCTTCAAAGGGAAAGCTCAGGCTCCTCTACCAGTTTCTAGAAGCCCTTTTAGTAGCAAATACTGACTTTCAGGAATTAGCAGCAGAATGATCCTGCTACAGAGGTCCAGCTCTTCCAAAACAATTACAGTTCTGTGAAACTGAGTCCACCAAGATGCTCAGTTCTCACCAGTAAACTAACTCACACTTCGAGACACCCAGCTCATAAGCGTGAACAGACACTGAAATGAACTTGGTACTTTGAGGAGCTTTGCTCATGCACAAAAAGCAATTAGTGCTGTGACTGTTTCATAGTGACCTAAATGGTTAAGAAGTCCTATTGACAGTCCTAAGACAACCCTTCTCATGCCCTGACAAGCAGCCCTCCCCTCTCACACCCCAAAATCACTTGCAGAAGGAAATGGAGTGCTTGACTTCAGGGAAGAGCAAGAATATTTTGCCCTTAGGATTCAGTCCTGAAGGTTTCATGCCAAACAGCATGTATCTTAACCCAGGAATGGAAGAACAATGAAGACTTCTCAATCATTAAGACACCTGAAGAAATGTGTGGCCACGAGAGAACAGGGAAACCAGGCCTGTTTGTGACAGCAGCACAGCTGCAGTCATTCACCACACACTGCATGACCTGCTACTTTTTACCTATCATCAGGCTGGAAGGCTGATCACCCTCCCAGCAGCAGGAGGGCTTCCACACAGAACTTAAAGATACTTAATTCATTTTTCTAAATACTCAGTGGGTAGCCTTTTGTACTACATCAGCTAAGAAGCCTACAAGGAAGACTGAGCATGTAATATGTATAGATACTAATATGGTCAGAATGTTAATAGTGGATTTTTCTTTGAAGACATGGTTTTGTTCTTTAAATGCATATGAACATGAGAATGAACAATAACCTCCATGAACAATAAAGCACAGTTTAGATGATACACTGAGAGGATCTTACCTTATACTTAGTAATATTAGACTTCAGAAGGTTGACTTCCTCTTGAAGTTGTTTTAATCTTTCTTGAAGATACCTCAAAAAGAAATGTAATCCTTTACTTCATGTTACCTTCAAGTACTGCCTCAAGCACTCCCCTTTACTATTTGGCATGTCCTGTCTTTGAACTACTGAGAGGTTTTTTCCCTCTGCAGTTCTGTGAGGGATAAAGTAACAAAATCTTACTGCTCTTGACACTATAAAACTTTAAGTAGGGAAACAAATGGCATCAGGAAAGGAGGCTGCTCTTCAGTTTGATTTGTCAAGCACGATGCACAACCATTTTTATATCAGTCCTTAGGTTTTGGGGGAGGGAAGCTAAAAGGATACATTTATGGCTAGATGAAATAGGAAGCATTTAGTTGTGTCCTCTGTACTTGAAGGTTTGTGAGATGGACACATGAAGATTTGTATACATGTCAACACAAGACTCAACTATGCAGAACATTTGCGTTGCAATATCCATCACTTACATGGCACTTCTCATTAGCAATCACAAAGTAGAAAATTTAACAGTAGAGTTGAAAAATAGTATACAGTTAACGTAAACAGTACAGTTCTTCCTAACAGAGTTTATGCACTTGGATTAGATGGCTATTTCCACATAGGAAAATAGCTTTTTCATGTATAAAGGGTTTATAAAATACCCTCTTTCATGTAGTGCAACTGCAGCTGAATTAGGGTTTGTGACAATTTAACTATTTCATAGGAAAAAAAAAATCATCTCACTGCCAGGGGAGCAGGGGGCTTAAACTGATACAGAGCTCTGTAGGCCACCAAAACAGAAAAAAAATCTGCAGTTGCTGGGAGGAAGTAATGCCTTTGGTATTACACTTTCCTACCTGAAGCGTAAGTGTCTGTAAATGGAAAGTGTCTTACAAGATCTATTTCACTTTAAGGTAATTGTTGTTATTAAGGGAGGTGCCTGCTATGGCTCTGTCAGTGACTCCTCTTTGTCATCCTTAGCAGAGACTAGTAACCACATTTCTTCCCAAGAAAATGGCAAAAATACCTTTTAACTTTTATTCTTGGATCTATTTTATCTAAAGTTTTGTTGTGACTGACTTCCTGATGCTCCTGTTAAAGCAATACCCTACTTGTTCTGGGGTAACAGTAAGGTTTGCAGTGCACTTACCTGTTCTCCATACACAGAGCGTCTACGTCGATGATACGGTTTTCATGCCCTCCTAAGACATGATTAAGTTCTTGGTTTAGTCTGTCAGACTTATCTTGGTAAAAAGAGCGTTCCTCTTTCACATCTTGTAACTCATCCAGTGCAGCCTGAAGATCGTATCTCAGAGTCTCAATCTGAGAAAAAAAAAGGAGAGCTATATGACTATTTTGACATTTAAACAAATGACTACATAGCACCCAAACTGAAAACAACAAGAAGCACTGCATGTCTGAACAGGATTGATACTGGACAGTTAAAAGTCTTTCCAAAGCTCATAACCCCTGGTACTTTTACTCTATTTTAATATTATTTCATTATTTTGAAGGTAAGTAACTTTAGCAGTTAAACTTGGTTTACAAAATTTCTAGAAAATAACTAAAATGTAACACCTTAATCCATACTATGATTCTGCTACAAACATATGAAGCTGGTATTAGCGTGTAATTTCTAGGACTCGTGGAATGAACCCAACTGAGTAAGAATTTGGCAAATTTGGACGATGATAAAAAAGTCTGTAAGGGGGAATATATACTAATATACTAATTTCAGCAATAAAGTTCCACAGAACAGGAAAAAAGCCTGAGAAAAGTACAAAATAAGCTAGCATGGAGTTGACAGAATGAGCTTTGCTATTCTGTGAAGGAGTGCAGTATGAAAGACACTCACTCCTTCAAGAACAAATTGCTTCAAACTTCCAAGGGGAAGAAACAGAGAGTGTGAAAAAAGTCTGCAATGAGTTAAGAAGTCTTCACTGGCACCTTAGAAAACACTGGTAAGTCAGGAAGAACAATAGAAGACCATGTGAAAAGAGGCCAGGTGATGAACAGGGAGAACATGAGCTTGGGAACAGAGATACCAGAGAGAATCACATTGGAAGAAGACCAAGTGCAGCCAACAGTTCTGGCAAGCTAAAGTAGGACTGCACTTGAGTGAACACTGAAAAGCAAGAAATACACACCTTCACCTGGATCACAGAATGGCTTATTCAGGTTGGAACTGGTAGGAATGAGTGTGTGAACAACAGAGAACACAAACACCCCAAATTGTACAGAAAGCTATCTATCAGGACTAGGGAAGCAGTCTGATGAATTGGATGCTGCATGGAACATAGTACTAATATAGGTAGGGAAAAGAGATGTGATGCAAGAATTTTTCAAAAGGGGTGAAGAAATAGCTAAGAGGCAGGAGGAAGAGAAGACTAACAGCACTATTACAGAAAATTTGATTCAGAGAGTATCTTTAGGAGTTGCATTAGCCAACACATATTGTGTTGAATACTCGTAACAGCTTTCACTAAGCCTCTTTAATCAACATGCATCGACAATATTCAATTGTCACAGGTTGTTGCTGCACATTATAAAAAGGGGAGATTCAATAATCTAGAGAAGAAATTCCTGAGAGTAGGAAACTCACTCTAACCACATATGCATGTTTAAGTTAGCGCTCAATAACAACTACTTCAGTAAAAATCCCGACATCCTCACCACTATCTGCAATGTTAATCAGGTACCAGCCCTCCAAACACAATAGAAGCAGTCATTTACTTGCTACTGCACTAGCTGTTTAAAATATGACAGTATATGCCCATTTAGTTATTACTTGTTCTCGAGCCTTCTCCAGTTGTTGAACAAGGTCCTCTCGTTCATGTGCTGCAAAGTGGCGAGCCCCAACTTCATCATCTCCAAGTCTTTGCTTTGCTATTGTCATTCGAAGGAGCTGCCATTACAAAAACAGATTTGGTAAGCAAGAGAACACAGGCTATAGCATCACAGTACATCTGCATTAGCAAGAGCAAAGCTGTTATAGACTTCATCTCTTCCGGGCCAAACAGCTGGTATCATTTAAACCAGAGGGAATTTTCTGAGCTGAGGGCTCAATCTTGTTCCCAGTGAAAACTTCCAAACACTCAAACCATCAACGGGAGCTGAATTAGACAGTGCAACAATAGTCACCACAGTATACAAAGATGAAAAACCAAACAAACACAGACACCTGGTCAATGTTTTTAAGGAGTGACAGGATCTAATTCTGGTCAGACTAAAACTAGAGAATTCTCAGAAAGCCATTTTCAGATGTAAATCTTAAAACTCTCTGCAGCAGAGAACTCCTCCTAGTTAAGAATAAAAAGGCACAAAGTGGCTTGCTCAGCTTCATTTTCTGATACCACTTAAAATCCCACTGTGCCATATCAGTGCAGAATTTGCATTAACAGCTGCTAATATATTTGCTTGTGCATTGTTTTTTCATCTACTCACAAAAGTTAGTTCATGTTAGAAACAAAAAAATTGGGCCAACAACAGAAAGACCTGGCCAAATGCTAAACAACTAATGAACTCGTGAGCTTTATGACTGCTGAAAACAGCCTGACTTTAATTAATACACAGTTATATTCAATATCCAAAGCAAAAAGCAACTACCTTTTAAGAATCGTGAAGTTTTAAAATAACAGTCTATAAGGCATTCAGCATTTACAGTTGTTTATGCTGAGTACAACTAGGCAAAAGTGTTGCCTCCCCATGGCCTCATTTGTAGGAGCTCCACAGAGACTCGAGAAACCCACCACAATAACCAGCCTGACCTTCCCCATATCTTTGACTGCACCAAGGAATTAATGTACATCATTATATTGCAGAGTTAGAAAAAAATCAATCTTCTGAAGTAGAAGATTGTACATTAAAATCTATCTTTGGTATTTATGGGATGCCAGTCACCATAGCTGCAATGTGCCAATTAAAATCCTGCTGATGCAAGACAGACTACCAAAATCATCCTTCCCACTTATTTCAGCTCCAGTTCAGTGCAAGTCACTGAAGCTAGTACAACTTGTTCTGATAAGCACTTCACTCGTTCAGGGGAAGCTGTGCCCCCAAAGTAACTGGTTTTGGCAAACCACATTTCTCTATCCCCACAGGGAAAGTACAGACCACTGCACAGTTAGTAAGGCTGAATGGATCCTAGGAGATATAATTCCTATTAATTTCTTTATCAAAACAAGTCAATCAAAAAGGCAACTAGCAAATCCTGGAATGGCTTCATAGCTATGGGACTGTTTTGGTTTTTTTTACTGCTAGAAGGCTGATGAACAAAAGGTACAGTAACGTGCTTTAATTCAGCTAGATTAATTCAATTTCTAGAATCTCTTGCTAGTGAGAGAGGCATTAAGAAACAAATGTAATAACATTTTGAGGACTCAATCTTGTTCAGAAAAACTGGAAGTTGAAGGGGAAAATCACACTTTACTAATGCCTCCAATGCCTGCAGCAGAGCAGAACTTCTGCGTACACTCGGCACCAGGCTGGGAACTGGATCAGAGCTGTGACTCATGCACTACGACCAACTCTCCTCCAGCCCGGGAGGGGGTGACGCAGAAGATGCAATTATAACTTCAAGCAATTATTATTTGCAAAGTCAAAGAGTCTGCCAATGAAAGGAGAACTCTCTATTTACTACTTATTTTGAGACCAAAAGAAAAAGAAAAAAAGTATTAAGTCTTATGAAAAGAATGCTTCAGGAATCCAAATTCAGCCAGTAAAAGCAGCATTATAAGCATACATAAAGTAAAGTAAAATACCAATCCATAAAACGACAGAGTGCTTCTTGCAGACAGTTGGCCAATCAGGGAGTTGACAGGGCAGAACAGGCCAAGTCCTTTAATTCTGCATTGCGAATGTCTCATGAGGAAGCACCACCTGCTATAAAATTCTGCCCTGAAAATGCTGTGACCCAAAGAGACACTAAGTGTTATGCCAGAGGGTTAAGGGTTTATTTCACATGTTAGTGCTTTGTTATAAACTTTATACACCTGCCCTCTGGCTGCTGTATTTTTATTTCTGTCATTCAGAAATCACTGAGGAAAAGACCGCTCATTTTGCAGCTAGAGAACAGGTTAACACTACCCCTCGGGATTCTGTGAACAGCAGCCACAGCAGAGTGGATTTAAATTAATGGCACCTTACCAGAGATAGCTCCTGTTTGTCAAGAACCCATGGACTGTTAACCAAAACAACCCAGTGCTGCAAGCCACTAGTCTTAATTATTTTAATACCACAGCTTTTTCTTAATCAGTGTCCACTAAAATAATGATATAAAATAGCAACTATGTAACAGCCCCACAATGCCCCAAACAGGCTTCACTGCAATAGCTGCTGTGCAGGCTAGGAGTCCACAGACAATGCTTGTGCCCAAGCTGTATGTTCCTGACTAGCAATAAAACATGCAGAAGGAAAAGAGAAACAAGCACAACCAGTAAATTCTTTGTGGAAGGCAGAAACCATCGTGCTTAGCCAGTCACTGACAGCAACTGTCGTCACCACGGTGTCAACAAGTGGACCAGAACTATGCAAATTTGCTACCTTAAGTCCCAGTTCTGCCAAGACACATGCACTACATTTAACATTTCGCACTGCTGCTGCATGAATGATTGTCTGCCTTATAATAACAAACTGTCAGTAACACAGCAGCCTTTGTTTTCCATGCACCTTTCTCTCACTTAGCACTGCCCTCGACAGCTTACAAAACCATTTCTTTGCATGGGTAGGCATTCAAGTGAAGGCAATTGAGTCATCTAGTCTTCCAGAAGCCTCCAGTTGCTCTTACGCTTTCTATTTTCACCCTTTTACAAGAGAGAGTTAGATTTCCTAACTATCTTCTTCTAAGTTTCAGTAATTGTTCTCCAAGCACTGCTGCCAGAACATTAGGAAGAAAAAAGATTTACAAATAACTATCATAAACACAGAATAGTTTTCATGTGTCAGAGCTGATAAGAGATTGTGATCAATCATAAAAATAAACAGTCTTAGGTATCTGTTGGTGGAGCGCTGCAGTCTATTGCTGTATTTCTCAAACTGCAGTAACAAATCCTTCCACAGACTGCCTGAAGAAGTTTTATTACTTGTGCCAACAGAATTCTAGTTGAAATTACAGGAAAAAAATAGTCCAGCTAAACCAAATGCCAGTAATTTGTTATTGCTAACTAATGACATACTTCATGTGATTTCAACGAGTAAAATGTCACTAGTTTAAGGTCTTCTTGCTAATCCAAGTGTATCCTACTAGTAGCGAACACTAAAGTGGTGAAAAACAAGTCAAGGCATCAAAACATTCCCCTATCGATAGAGCTAATGTGTGATATTTAAAGAGGTTTTTTTCTTTTTTAGTCCTACAAAGCTCTTGCCACCCAGTGACAAAGCCTGTATGAGTCACCCCTGCTCAGACACAGGCAGAATTGTTCATCCATAAGCAGCTTCACTTGCTGCAAAAGCAGCTGTTTGTTCATCTCTTGCCAGAAGTAAGGTTGACGTAGACCAGCTGGGCACGACGCCCTCCCTCACTTTGGAAAAAGCAGAGAGAAGAATGCAGGGGGAAAATGTAAGAACAAGCAAATTATTATAGTTCTTTGTTTTTGTATATACCATGCATTATCTGGACTCCAGTGCCTGAAGTAACCCAGCTGCCAGTACAGGAGAACTGATGAGCAGAACAGAATGGCTTCGGGAACAAGCCTAGAATTTTATCACGGAAGCTAGGAGGGAGCAAAATCTGACACAGGAGGAGCGTGTTAAATCCCTCAGAGAGATAGCAATGCTTTTTTAGGCACTTCAAAACCCAGCAACCTGACTAAAATAAGCTCTATTTCTCATTTACTAGGAAAGTGAAGAATGTGTTCCAAAAATGAAAATCCTAGTCTAAATTAATCCCTGCCTGATGCAGTCCTTTCCTCCCCCTCTTTATTTAGTGATGCACTATTTTGCACCTTTGGGAAAGAGGCATGGTGGGCAGAATACCTCTTTTTGTATTTTTCCATTCGTTGTGAGGATTATGAATTTAAATTCATGCTGAGAATACAGATGTCACAAAGATGACCAGCTAATATCAAGTTAAGCCACAAAGGCAAATCTAAACAAAGCCAGTTCAAGCACAAAAAAGCAGGCTCTGTGCCACCCAGACTGTATTGTTATAAGCAATTGGAATAGATACATAACCTTGATATTTAAATATGCCTTAGTTTTACTAGCTTTGTTTTCTGTTTGTACTTACAAACCCTTGTTATCTGTTCAGGACTGGCTTGGGAAAGGCTATATGGCATAATATTGGTACTGCAGAACTGCAAGACACTGTAATATAGTTCAAACAATAACATGCAAATGAAAAGAAACACTGAGAAAGCTGATCTTTGAAGACTTGAGCAAGTGACACTGAATGGCGTGCATACTACAAATTCAGGTCTTCTTTGACCCTTTCCCAGCTCCCTACACACCTTCAAGGAAGTCTTTTGTGATAAACAATGAATAAAACTTCATTATCACAATATACTTGAGTGTAAAATAAAATAAATAAAATAAAATTAACTTAAATGGGAAAAAAAACCAAAACCAAAAAACAAACCAAACATCTGAATAATTAAAAGCCGCCATCATTTTTATGCAGATTTTAAAATCCAGGAACTTTAAAATTGCAGTTGAGGGAGGGAAGTTATCATTCATTATTTGTTTCATTTTTTACTTCGTTAACCACCTCGACTCTCAAATTCAACCTCTCACTAGTTTGATCTCTGAATGTACTTTTGCATACAGCTCCAGCTGTGAATGTTACACACATTTGGCTTGAGTTTAAATATTTCAATTAACAGAGACAACAGGAGTTTGATTAATACCAAATGGCAGATTTTGAGCAATGTTCCATATAACTCGCTAAATTTAGCAATAAAATAAATTGGTTATGTAAGGGTAATAGAATGAGGGCTTAATACAACGCTCACTGTATATTTGTGATCAACTACTCTGTATTTTTGAAGGGAAGAATTATGCTTCCCCTGGTTTTATAATCTACTAAAATCTTGCATTTTCATTGAAAAGAAAAATAATTATCATGTGATGAAGAAGACATGTTTATCTGTACTTATTTGTAAGTGGAAATACCACTAATAAATTGTATTAAAAAGAAAGAAAGAATGTCTGAGAGCATTAAAGGAAGGCTAGGTGCAAAATATATAGTTAAAGACAATGGAGCAAAAGCAGCATACAAAAATGTATAATAAACTGCACTTATTCATATCCTGCACAAGCTTCTTTTGTTCTACTGTTTTGAGCATTTACTGTAATCAAAGTATTCTAGAAGTTCGGTTACCCATTGTTTCATTTGTTTTCCTAAGAAGTAGATACAAAACTCCAGCCCAGTTTATACATTCCATGCCATTTACTGATAACAAAATTTATAATACCTTATTGTCCCCTTGTACTTCTCCCAGTCTCTGTTGAAGTTCTCTAATCTCTTCTCCAAGATGTTTGTTTCGATCTTGAGCCTCACTCAGTAGTTGAGCAAGATTTGCCTAGAAAATAGTAAATATCAGTCAGAAGTTAGTGCCTACGGAGAGAAGCGTAAGTGGTGATTGAAAAGAAACCCTAGAGTTACTCCTTATCTGCCAACAATCTTTACTTTTATTTTTGTTGGTACCCGGACTTCATGCTTCATTAGAGAGATAACAACAAAAGTCACCAGGGTCCCTTTATCTTTAATAGTAGGGAATACATACAGCATGTGTGCATGCACACTCCCAGAACAGCACACAAACCCCAAACAAGCCAAAGGGGAAACATCTATGCTAGTTCTGGTATCTTGATATCTTGGCTGAAGGGAAAAGCAAAATACAGAGTACTTTGACAATATTTATACAACGTTGCCAAAATAATAGTTTTAAACTTGCATATAATTAAAGAAAAGGCACAGCTGAGAAATAATTATTATACAATTAAATTCCCTTATAGTGCTTAAAGCAGATTCCCAGCCAGTAAAGAGGATGCCAGCCAGAGTCCCTACCCCTATATGGTGCTGTACCATGGATATCTAGTAGCACAAAGCTTCAAATGTGACCTGACTTGTGTTGTTAGCTAGTATATAGATATCTAGAAAAACAAAGGTGAAAGCTAGAGATTAATAAACAAACACCCACACCACCCCCCTCCCCACCCAAATAATCCTGGTCAAAAGTTACCATACACATTAACCTAGTGAGTTAGGATGGCAAGGGGTCTAGACTATAATTTTACAATTATATTCCATCAGCTTGATCACTAACAAAAAAAAACCCAAATGCAATCTCCTCCTTTCCTATCTACGATATCTGGAAATATCATAGTAAATACTACAGATAAATTGATTGTATTTTACGCTAAAATATCTCACAAATACACAAACATTGACCCAGCACAGGAAAAGCCTACCACTGATATCCCTTCAGAGAGATAATCACAGTGGCTAACATGCAGCCTTTCAAGACACTGCCTATGGACGGCTAGGTGTGTCATCTGTTGCCATAAATATGAAGAGTATAAAAAGAAATGAAAAAAGAATTTTCAGATCTTCAAAGCATGACTTGGTAAAGCCCCACAAGTGAATATTTTTAAGCTATGTGCTCCCTGGGTTTGAGGCCAACGCATTAACTGATTGTTCCTAGCTCTCTCTTGATATTTTAGGTTCAGTTTTAGATTCCCTCCTTGCTGTGCTTCTCTTTCAATTGCCCCATTTCTCTATTTTCATCTCTCTCTTCCTTTTTCCATCCTACTCTTATACCCAGTCATTGTCAGTACCACTTGACAGTCTCATAGGATGTTTTTGTGAGGTTTACATTTAAAATAAGGCGTCTAATAGCCATTCCTGCAATCTTTCACCTTGTTTACTAACAGCTGCTATTTCCACACGTCCTGTTTTATAATTAAGAGAACCATTAACATGAATATATTAACATGATTATTAACACGCATATAGCTATGCATGTATCTGGGCATTTGCAAGATGAGACTACTAAACTATTAAACTACAATCAACTGGAACTTTGGTATGCTACTATATGAAGAAGCTGGCTTCAAATTCCCACTGGTCTAAACCAACAATAGCTTCAAACTTTAAACAGGAAAAATAACTCAAGAAACTATATACCCTGATAAACAACAAGCCTAATTCACTGCTACAGCTTCTGTACTTCTGGTGCTTCAAGCTCAAAGGTCCAGAAGAAAGTAAGCTAAGTTTTCCACAGTTTTGGAAGAGATTTTTTAAACTACTGATAAACCTAAAGACTGCAAATAAATAATTTGGGAAAAGAGTGTAATAGTAAAAAATGTAAATAGCCAATTATAGGACCAAAATTAAGCTGCCTCTAGTTTTATTTCCAAGACAGCAACCATTCAAGCAATGCAAAAGGTTCTTCAAGTATGCTTTGGTGGAATGATTTTATTTTTTTCTACATGTTCAACAAATGTGTAAGATTCATATACTGAATGAATCAAGGAGTTTCAGAACACAGTCAACGGTTTTGAGAGGTACTTCTTAATGGCTGTTTAAAAGAAAGAAAACAAAGAACCTGTTTGCAGGAAATTGTATTTAAACTGAAGTATCTATGGCTACTGCTCAGATGTCTTATTTAAAAAAAGGTGACTTTCAGTAAAGACGAGTCAGTCAAAAGGAACATGATTTGCACAAACCTCTCTGAAACAATTCAGTGTATAAAGTCCCTTTTTATGATGAATTTTAACAACTCTTAACTATGCAATAGCACATGTAATTTCAACACCTGGAAAGAACTCAAACTCACTAATCAGTGTTTACAGCCGTACCACCAGGATTCTAGCAGTCTGTAGTCACAACTCAGCTCCCAGTAGCTGCAGAAAAGGCATTACCATGCCTATACTAAATCTTCCTGCTCAGATTTATTTCCTTTAAAACCATTTCTCTGGGATTGCAATTCTATGCTGAATTTTATTTGTCAGTCATATAAATGACTTAACGTGACAAAAACCTTTATACCTGAGATAGGGATTTTGGAAGAAACTTATACGAAGAATTTCAGATACCAAAAAAACCCCAGCCTCATTTAAGCATGCTAAGAGCATTACAATGAGCTAAGAACAGAGTTGCTCCTTAATGCAAAGCTTCCATTACACTTCTGTTAAACTAAAACAACCAAGCTATGTCACAGAAGTAGTCCCCAGCAATTATTCATTTCCCTGGCTTAGAGGTTCCATACAACATATAATTCAGATTGTTCCGAGTTTTAAAGGTTTTGGCAAGTCCTCATTAAAGCCCTTGTTTGAATATGGATGGAAGGAGAAATACTGGATTTTCAAAAGTGCTCTAGTGGGCTTAAAGGGAACCAGCCAAGAAGATATGTTGAACGACACCTGGACTTGGTACCATTTCTTTGGCATATCTAAGAAAACATACCATATGGTTGAAAGATGATAAAACTAACAATGGAGGACTGGCTTCATGAATCTGTATTTTTTGAGTAAAGGGGAGAAATCTATGCAACGAGAATGGCAATTCATTTTTCGACCTGGCAACTTCTTTTCAATATTCATAGAACAAACACAGAATTCACTTAGAAATTCAAGACAAGTTAGTTCAGCAGACAATAAAGCCCATATCTGTGCAACGGAGAACAACTGTCTGAAGATCACCTGAGTTCAGCTTCTCTAGACTCTATTTCTTCAACAGTTTCTTTTGATTCTAGGTGAAGCCTTAAAAAGACTCCTGTAACTGTCAGAGACTTCTTTCACTCACAGTATTCAAAACTAACTCCAAAGTACTGATGAAGAGAGATTTCTGAGCCATAGGCAGGGGGAGGGAAAGACACAGAGGTCTGTATGTTTCTGCTGCTTTATTTTGCGTCTGCAACAACCCACAGCAGTGGAAACTGTTTCTCTTACCCTCTCTCAATGCAACCATTTGTAATACTAAATAACAGTGCTTCATTCCGTCTCTGATTAACTGCCTGGTATCACAGTCTTTCTAGAGCTCTGTCCACCTCTGGCAAAATTCAGTTTCCAGCAGATATTCTCGAGCCCCTGCAGCATGACAAGCTATTTTTTTTACATCCATCTGTCATGGAAGCTTGCACGTATCATAGAATCACAGAATGTCTCAAGGTGGAAAGGACCCATAAGGATCAGCGAGTCCTGCCTCTCACATGACCAGCTAAAACTAAACCATATGACTAGGAGGGTTGTCTGGACACTTCCTGCACTCTGACAGGCTTGGTGCCGTGACCACTTCCCTGGGGAGCCTGTTCCAGTGACCCACCATCCTCTCAGTGAAGTATGACCTGAGCACAGTCCAAACCTCCACTGCAGTACTGGACATAAGAAACTGTACCCATATTCCTTTTCCCTCTGACCAAAATCAAGTGCGGCCATAGCCAATGATCCCACCAGAAGCTAGGAAGAAAGGAGAAAAAGATTGATGTGGCAGTGCCAAGTGCAAAGGGCCTACCTTTATTAAATAAGGGGGAAAAGAACACCATAAATCAGAATAGACCAGAGAGCGAAAGATTCAGTGGGATGGAAGCACAGACCTCACCCTTTTCCACTTAGACTTCGTTAAAATTTGCAAGAATGTTTTTGGGATAGAAGGTGGAAGAGAACCTTACTTCCAGCTACAGATGAGCATCTGAAACTACTGATGAAAATACCTATAAATATTTATTAGCATTAGCCAGTGAATACCTGTCAGACAGCAACAGATCTTTGCTCACTATTGACCAATGACCCAAGAAGACAGGGAAAATAAAAAGTAACTCCAAATAGTCATCCCTGGCATTATGCACTACACTTGAATTTGGCTCCTTTAACAATTTTGCAAATCTAGCTACACATACACACAGTGTTATTTTTCTTCACACCACTTTAAAAATGATGGATAGTAACACAGACTTTAATATAGCTCTCAATTCTCCTGCACATAAATCTTATCCGACATGTTAAAAAAAGAAAGAGAAAGAATTAAAGGACTTTCTGCCTGAAAAAGTAATTTGGTAAAAGAGGAAGAGAAGGAAACTTCCAACCTACCTTTACAGTTTAAAAATATTTTTAAATACAAACAAGCATTTCTATACTGCAGTTTACAGGCTTTTATGTTTCTTTCAGCCACACCTTCAAACAAAGAAGAACACTGAATTATAGGGCTGACAGAAAAAGAGTTGGATGAAACATTAAGCACACTTGATGGGTGTGACTGATAGCAAATTTAATTGCAGTTTCTCCTCCAATGCATTCGTATGATTGCAATGGCTGAATTAATATGGAAAAACCTGCTTTGCTTACCAACTACCACTGTTCACTTCAAGGTGTAAGAACTGACAACCTCCCCTAGCACTAGCTGCCTTACAATAAAAAGCAAAAATTATTGTATTCTTCTCTTTAAGTTGAAAAACTATGTAGAGAAGACTTCTGAAATTATAGGTCCTGGGCCTACTAAACAAAATACACTTAATCTGGGTCATATTTCCCCACAGAAAAACAACAGCAAAAATCAAAACCTTGCCAAGCAGTCACTTGACATAAAACAATAAAGGAAGAAGAAAATCCTCTCCTCTGAGTATCTGCCACTCTGACAATCAGGCAGAAATCCCTCCACAGAAGCACACCAGCCAAAACCTGACAAGGTTCTGCAAAACAAGGCAGACTTGCTTGCACTCACATACCTTCAAGGCACTCAGCAATCAGAAATTTTACAGAGCTGAGTAATAGAACCAAAACGCCATTCTAGCAGTAGACATATAAAATGGATACTTTTCCCTCCCTCTCAACGTGTCTTCTGTGTGTTAGATTAGCAGTGTTGTACAGGACCAAATGTCTCCCAGCTGGATCTACGGCATTTGCTGAAGGCTGACAAACAAAATAAGGTTAACATCAACTAGACTTCTTTATGAGGCCAGATTTTGCAAAGCAACTTGTTAACATACATTACAAGCAGCTACCGAGGGTGTCAGTATGAACTACAAGTATCATGAGAAGAATTACTTGGCAGAAATTCCTTCCCTGTGAAGGTTCAATAAGGTACTTCAGTCCCCCCATACTTCCTAGAGGCATCAAGTTTTTGCTTGTGGTCCAGCTTGGACAGAAGGATTGGATGAGTTGATCTCAAGAGCTGCCTTCCCACCTGAACCATTCTGTGATCTTGTGATGTTTAGCTCCATTTAGTTTAATTCCTCATACCTCTGAAATACAAATATAAGCCCTCACCAGTGAACGTACACATTGCGGCTTTATTTTTGACATACAGCCCCACTGCAAACCCATTATCTTCAACTGAGTGGTCTCACTGAGATCAAATTAAGCAAAGCATATTTAGGACTATGGCCCAGCACAGTCATTTTCCTAAGCATGCATTTTACTTCACCTTTGTTTATTCAAAGGATCTCATTTGTATTAAAAGAACTTCCATTCATATAGAAGGTCAAAGGATTCACCAATCTGTTTTTTCAACAGCAAAGCTTCTCCAAAATGAAGTTATACTGAAAATTTAAGCAATGAAAATGAAAATAATAGTATAAATCAAGCTAGAAATCCCACCTGTGATTTTTTTGAAGTTTCCCAGCATGGCAACACTGTCCAACAGACATCCACTATTTTTTTGCCAATGTCATAAAAATATTCTGTATCACAGCAAATGCATATAAATGTATACCACTGCAGAATGGTAAAATGTCTATTTATATAGGATGCACAACAAAGGCTCTGTAGACAGAGCAACTCAGAAAGGGGAGTGTCTATTGTTTACCACTTCTGGTGAATTTTAACATCAAAATCAATTCTTCATTATTCCCATCCTCCTGAAACATTTCACCCCTCCATCACCTATCCAAAAATTACCCTATACCTGACACCACAAGACATTATAAAACTACCTTGAACTGCAGCATTTAATTGTGACTGTTCGGTAAGAGGGGCCAGGAAAGCACCTGACAGCTCACGGGCTGTGATAACAACACTAATGGTAAAACACCTACTGCAGGAAAAGAGCTTCCAGTAGGACAGTTTCTCATTTCCTGCTCTGGTCAGTTGGCAGATGGTGATACACATGGAACAATCTTTGGATAGAATCATCACAGAATTGCTTAGGTTGGAAAAGACCTTCAAGTTCACTGAGTCCAAACCAATTATATCAGAAATGGGTGCCACTGCACACACAGCTTTGAGAGGGATAACACTGCAGAGCACTGCAGGTTGAGATACCTGTAAGTAACATCAATTTTGCAAAAACACATTCTGAGTTAACTGTTTGCTGATTGAAATTGCCTGGTTACAGTCAATTCCCATACAGAATACGAAAATTCTCTGTTGCAAAACAGGGAGAGAAGGCACAGTGTGGGAAATAAGATCTTTTAAGAAGTCACAAAGCATAATTGATAATTATGCAGGTGAAAAATGCAGACATGAAGGAGAAGAAAGTAGCAATTCCAACCCACCTATTACCTTTAAGGTTCTAGATTGCAATTTCAATAATGATTTCTCAGTTCTGGTAAAGAAACATAACAGATAGCAAATTGTTCACCATGTTTTCATCTCATTTCTGACTGTGAAAACAGCATGTCCTTTTGTATCATACAAAATTCATTACAAGATTACGGTCTCTCTTTTTATGAAGTGACTGAAGTCACAAACTTCTCCCAGCAGGCAACTAGGCTTCTGGGCAAAAAGGCAATGGAAAAAAATGCAGAGAAGCCCAGACAACTTCACTCTTTCTTAGATGATAAAATGCTAAGAAATGTACATACAGTAATAATGGGAAAATATTAATAACTTGATTTTATTATTCTTTGATGCCTTTCTCAAAGCAAAACTATACTCTTCTTCAGAAAGGTTGCCCTAACTATGCCAGATTATCCACCTTGATGCTGCAGACACACTTGTTAGGAAAATGAAAACTCAAGAAGTGCAATAATAGCCTAAAGTATATATTGTCCTTGGAGAAGACCCGTAAATGACCCCATTGGAGAGCAAGATTTTCTTTCTTTCACTGTTACCTACCATGAATACATAACTTCCTCAGGGGAAGAAAAAAAACAAACCAAAAAACCCCTCTCCTAGTTAGATCATTAAATGGGTTTCCCAGCACTTATCATAGAATCACAGAATGGGTTGGGTTGAAAAGGACCTTAAGATCATCTAGTTCCAACCCCCCTGCCATGGGCAGGGATGCCTCACTTACCATGGTAAGATTTGCCAAAACTTAATATAATCACAGCTTCTGAATTTAGACTAAATTTTGCTAGTATTTTAGAAACAAGTATCAGATTTATTTGTTTTGAAAGATGGAAGATGAATTAGAACAACATCTGTGGGATGGAAAATCTCCCTTCCTACTTATCTCTGTAATGACCCATGTATTGCATTGCTATTGGGGGTTTTTTTCCCTTTTAATTGTATACAGCTCCACTTTTAGTAGTCAGAATGCATAAACCTGTATCTGGTCATAAACTTTTATTGGTTGTTGAAATAACAGGATTTCAAATAAATTATGCTAAATAATGAGGAAGTTAAACAATTCTATACTGAGCCACTGACTTCTTGGCAGCTATTTGTTGAAGTGCCTGAAGGAGTAATTATATTGCCTTTGAAAATTAAGTTTAAAGCAAGAAAAATGCTAAGCCCCTAAAATGTTAAGAAAACAGTAAGAACTACATGCAAACTCCCAGGGAAAGAATGATGAGTAAAACTTCTGATCCGTAAGAGAATGCAATAACCATGTTTTAAATATGACTAAAACACTTTCAGGACTAGCAATTACAGTATCAATTTGTGTTGTTTTGGGTTGTTCCCCTCTTCCTGCTCACACACTGTGTTTTGGGTGCCATTTTTCTCTAAAAATGAAGATAATTTTAAGATATGACAACCAACACTCCACAACAGGCACACACTACTTGGATGTCTGGGAACAAAAAAAAACCACAAGTGAGCAGGCAAAAAGTTTTTCAGTGAAGGCATAAAATGCAATTACCATTGTTCTTACCATTTATAACTCACAGAGCCCAACTGACCTGGGAGAGTACCTAATGGAAAACAGCACTCACAACAATAAATTAACAATTATGGAATGCAGACAGTGCATTCCCAGATTGCTTTTAAGTATGAAAAGTCCTCTCACGAACCCATTCTAGGACTCAATACAAGGATAAACAACGAGGAGAGCAATCTCAAGGGTCTGTAAACTGACCAATTTCAGTCTCGGGTGAACATAAGAGCAATAGCCATATATTCAAATTAATGATAGTTCAGCTATTTCAGCGTAAAACGTGTTTAGACAAAAGCACAAGAAGCCACAGTTTAAAAACTGAGGTTTTCAGACAGAAATGCTTGCTTTTTACCAGAATTCTTAGTTAATATTTTCACACTTTGGCAAGAACTTCTGTAGCAGATAAATAACATGAACTGAAAAATAAATCCTACCTGTTTCCTCTTCTCAGGCGGAAGGGATGGATCCCCATCCTGTAAATAAATGCACATATTTTATTGGCAACTTATTTCTGAAGCCAGCAACTGTATTAACTTTCTGGATCAAATTTTAAAATGTATTTAAACTGAAAAGTTATCAGAATCATTTCTGAAATACTGCATTTTGATTAATACCAGTAGTATGAATTTCAACTCAAAAACCTCTCTAAGGCTGAAGATCTGTTTACATTTCTAGAACAGCAGGTCATTACAAATTTATGTTGCATTATTTTTCATAATGGTACATTAAGTTGCTGTGGAATAATAATACTGCAGTCAGTTCTTAAATAGAATTATGACTGAAACTAATTTCCTCAGATCACGCACTGTCTTTCTGTTCTTATGTAACAGGCACTACCTCATCAGTGTGGAACAAATGAGTAATAATATGATCATGACTGTACAACTGCAGGACTACTGTAAACAAGCACTTTCACATTTTTACAGCAGTCATTATGGACTTCTTTCCAGTTTTTTGAGGTTCACCCCTGTCCCCCAGTTATACCGTATTCATAAAGAAGAACCTACAATCAGCTCCCGATACTTCTTTTTCAGAGACTGATGTCTTTCCCGCAACTGGTTGGCCATAAGCTTGTACTGGTCTCTTTCTTGTTGACACGTATCCAGCTCTTTGGATAGGATTAGCAATGCCTCCTTTTTGCTTTCGAGCTTCCTTTTGCACACCAGATACTGCAGAAGAGAAAAAAACACGTAATTGTAACAAGCCACTTCTACTTCGGCCCGTACTGGATTTGAGAGGCTCAAGTATTTGTCCGAAAAGACGGAAGACTCTCTGCATGAGATCAAAGTCTGCCATGAGTTGTCTTAGCTTACCGATACCAATCATGGGCTTGTTGTATCAGAAGCGGTTGTATCAGAAGCCTGAAATCCATTTGTACAGATTGCTCATCGAGCCACCATGAGTTAGAAAAAATCAGCAATTCAAGTTTCTCCTCTTTATCTTCATAAGCATGAGGAGTGTATGAGAACTTCACAATTTCACCTGTAGTCCTGGGAAGGTTGCTAGAAGAAAGATGCCTTTGCAAACTCCCTCTTCTACTTGTGTCCACAGTACCCAGATGTTAGTTCGCAACCAGCATGTCCCACTTCCCCCTTCCCTCCTCATCCTCCCTGCTACGAGCAATGTCCTCTGGGCTCAGCCTCCCACCTGGACAGTGAAACAGGACCGTGTTACAGCAGAAGGGGTAGCACAAGTGACAACCAAAATTTACCTTTACTCTGAAACAACTGCAGTGTGGTACCCTATTGGCACAGGTAAAAGAAACTTACTCAGCTGTGATACTATATGCACGTGCTTGTTGAGCCAAAAGAATGGGAAATAATGCAGGAATATTGCAAAAACCTGAATGGAGAGGGAAGGCAGAGGCAAGCCTCCCCCGCCAGCAACCGCCTCTTATGCACAGGGCTCATGCACAAAGCAAAGCTGAACTTGCAAATCTTAGCTGCTCTGCGGTACTCTGATCTGCTTCATTGCCTTTCCCATTGAGAGAAGGGGAGAGTAATGTGTATATCATCCTTTCCTGCAGTGGCTGAATGCTACCTATCAGAAGTTTCAGGCAACTTTTTTTCACTTAACGTGATGTTCAATCCGCAGATTCTTCTTACCCATCACTTGACACTCATGCTAAAGCATATATTTCTATTTCTGATGTTACTCACATAAGACATGGCACTAAATACTTTCTGAATGTGCACTGCAAGAGACCAAATATCACAGCAGTCATGAAAACAATTTATAGTTCCATTATATTCTCTGACAAGAATACTTTGTCATTATAGGCTCTTGCACAAAGCAAGAGCATCAGCACTTCCATACTGTTCAAGTCAGTGCTGTTCTTTGGGACAAAAATCGTTACTCGTATGTACTACTTGCTTGGAATTGACTTTATTAACAGCTATTTCAAGTCAATGAGAAAGGGAAAAGAGAGTTTGGTATATTAGTACAGCCAATGTTTTCCAAAAATGGTAAATGCTTAGCTGCAAAAAAGCAGGAAGGGAATGAGAAAAGCCATTCCAAGAAGGATTTGAACTCCCAAAAAGGACACTTCCACCTTGGATTAATTTTATTTCTGGCAATACTGAAGTTGAAATCCTGCCATAAATTTTCTGGATTATAATGCCTTGGCATCAACAAAGGCAACTGTACCTATGTACTTATGTCCTTACTGATACCTTACACAAATGTCAGGTCCCCTGACAAAGCACTGAAAGGTATCAGACGCTAAACTTTAATATTGTCAGCAAGCGATTATAGTGACACAGTTCTGTGTCACTATAAACTGCTTCAAATTTGATAAATAATTCCTTCCCTCACAGTGAAATATTTGCCTCTGACAACCTCTCCTCTTTTTTTCCAGTTTCATCTCATGTCTTAGTCAATTCTAAAACATGTCTTCACAAAATTGTTTTTAGACACTAACAATCTGATCCAGTAATTGCAAAT